>NC_091402.1:6197916-6520625 GCF_032191515.1 Phaenicophaeus curvirostris | reverse complement strand
AATCATCCAGTTCCAACCCCCTGCCATGGGCAAGGACACCTCCCACTGCATCCAGTTGCTCCAAGCCCCATCCAACCTGTCCTTGAACACCTCCAGGGATGGGGCAGCCACAGCTTCCCTGGGCAACCTGTGCCACTCCCTCACCACCCTCACAGTGAAGAAATTCCTCCTTATGTCTAGTCTAAATCTGCCCCTCTCCAGTTTATACCTATTGCCCCTAGTCCTACCACTTTGTAAACAATCCCTCCCCATCCTATCACTACAAGCCTGCAAAACAGGCTTTAGAGAATTGCTCTGGCCCTCACAAGTGCTACAAAATTGGGGTGAGCTACATTAAATGCAATGTGGTTGCTTTGGGGAATAAAAAAAGAAGTGCAAGGCATTTTATCATGTAAAAGATGTCCTTAGGGTTGCTGTCTTTTCCCCTCCCATGAAGTCCTGAAATAGCACACCAGGCAATACACGGCATTGCAAGTAGCAGTTCAAGCCCCTGCACATACCAAAGAAACATCCTTCAATTATTTCATCTTGCTGCCCACACCCTGCTCCTCCAACCGGCCTCAGTCACTGCAGCCCCATCCAGTGTAATCACCCACAACCCACCAGCCTTTCTGAAATGTGGTAAAGTAAGACCACTTTCCTTTTCTATTCCCTATTTTCCTGACTGTACCTTAGTTCTGAGTCACGATAAGCCAGAGAACACATTCACATATCTTATCAACATCTCACTCTTATCTTCCCAGCAGTGCTTTTGTGGCCAAGCATCTGTCAGGGATACCAGATCTCAGAAGTCTTCTTCCATGAAGTTATTTTTATTCATTCACTTGTCTTTTTAGATTTCCTTGGCCTTTTAGACAATGTGCAGTAATTGCTGCCTCTGGTGGCCACCTCACCTCTGACCAAACAACCTAGATCTCAGTTGTGCAAAAAGCCCCAAAATAGACCGTGGCTCTGAGCTGGGAAGAGGTGATGTGGCAGGGAAGAGAGGGGAACGAGCCAAGCCCTGGGGTGGTTGAAGCGGATACTGACCTCACAAGAGGCATTTGAAAAGCTTCTTTAAGCAGGGGAGGATCAGTGACAGAAAATACAGTTTTACTAATCGAAACCTCTTTGATCTGGAATGGCATCTCAGAGAAAGATCCAATTTTTCCACCGATGTTGCTGAGTCAGCCTGTCTGGGGGCAGGATGGCTTGATGATGACTCACCAAAAATTAATTGCCTCTACCTCTGCCTCCCACTTTTGATGTAATTCTACCTGTTCCGCCTCTTACGTCTTCTGACTTAGTCTTCTCTCATCTTCTCTTATCTCTTATTCTTTACATCCCACCTTTTTCTTCAAGTCATCCTTGGCCGGTGCCTTCCGGCTGCTCTTCTATCTCCAGCAAACCCTCCCCCTCCATTTCACCTTTGCTTCTCCATTTCCTAAAGAAAACCAGGAGCCCCAAGAGTGACCCATAGCGATCAAGCCTTTTGTTAACATCTGAGCAATGTTCTGCATTAGCAAAAGTGATTTTCACTGATTGATGGACAATGCAAAGAAAAGGAACACTTCAGCAATAAATATACCTAATTAGGGAAAAAAGTAATAAAAAACTCTTCGCCCACGGGTTCCTCTAAAAATGAGCTGGATAGTGCCTTTTTTTTTGCCTTGTATTGTGTTAAGTATTGTTACTAATTCTGAAATAAAGCAGATGACTGTGGAATGTGACTTTGCATGCCACACTAGGCAGAGCAGTGCTAAGATCAGCCTCGCTGCTCATCACTACTGACACCACCCCCTTCACCTATTGAGTCTGTTTGTTAATAGCAACCCCCCCTTGCCAAGCCATCCAGGTCTGAATTCTCTTAAATTTGCTTGAATCTGAAGCAAGTCCACCAAAGGCAGTCAGGTTTCCCTGATGAAGTCCCAGTAATTAGGGCTTCTGAGGCATCTTCTACCATTTGGCAAACTTTCTGTTGCCGTGGCAAATATGATGACAAGACAGCTGTATTGTCTAGTTTGACAAGATCAAAAGAGGGCAGGAATGTTTTACAGTGAAAAAAAAAAGGGTTTTTACATTGTTCCACCATAGCAAAGAACAGTTACATTTTCAGACACTAATTACCCCTGCTCTGAAAACAATACATGAAGCCAGACATGGCGAACAAAGCTACAGCTGTTACATGTGCGTGGGGGAGCAGAAGCTGCGCACTCTCCATGTCAATGTGAAGCTGCCTTTCTGTGAAGATGCCATTCTTTCCTGAACTTCTGCAGTACAATATCCAAGCCACAATTTGCTTTTTATTATAGCCCCTCTATTTTTTTTTTCAAGCAGTCCAGTTCACCTGATGATCCTTGAGCACAGAAATGGTCAGAGCCAACTGCCTCCAAGACCCGTCTTGTCCCACATCCCACTCTACCAGCAGACACAGAAGAGCCCAAGCAGGAGTGTGTGCACCCAGTGATTTAATCTTGCCTGACTCATAAAATCTCCCCCTTCAGCAACACACACAAGACTTAGACTTGAAACCAACACAACATGCAATTAACCACAAGTATGTGCTCAAGTATTATTGATGATCCGGCACAGATTTCCTCTTCTGGGCTTTGATCACTGCTTGGATTAATAAACAACAGATGAAGTCCTGCCTCTAAAAATTCTCAATGAGGGTTAGTGTTTCTCCATCCCTTTACTGGGACATGGCGAAAAGCAGACAAAAAAAAAAAAAGGCAAACTGTTTTGGCACGTTGTCCTATTTTCTGAAAATAGCATCTTGTAATCCACCCCCTGGTCCATCTACGACATGCTTGAGCAAAATCTGCAACACCCACACACGTGCTTGCAAAAACCCAGAGATCCGTTATCCTTTCATTGGGTTTTATTTCCCCCTCACTTGTTTCTTGCAGTCAAGCTGTCAATTGTATTTACTGTCTGAAAAGCAATGAGAGAAATACAGCACTGGAAATCAGTTACTGCAGGTAGCACTCGTAGAAGAACTTGTCACAAAATGTTTGTCTTGGCTGACAATCACCAAAACAAAGGAGCAATGGAATTCAAAATACAGTAGTGAAATGCCAAAATGCACAGGTACCCTTCATAAGTCAAACTGTTCTGGCGAGGCACGGGAACAGGACAGGGGTGTTCACCTTCCTTTCTCTGGGATACAAAATAAAGGCATTTCTTTCAGTTAGCCCTGGAAAAACTGTGGCTTCCTTGCTCCACAAGACTGTGCTGATGTGCTTGCACAAGGGCGCCTCCAGCCAGCCACTCCCTGGGCAAATGGTCCTTCTCATGGTCGAATATGGATTTTCTGCCCAGGGAGGTGGTTGATTCACCTTCCCTGGAGGTGTTTTAGGGACGGGTGGATGAGGTGCTGAGGGACGTGGTTTAGTGATTGATAGAAATGGTTGCACTCAATGATCCAGTGGGTCTTTTCCAACCTGGTGATTCTATGATAGTGAAGTACAGTAATAAATGGGAGCCTTTCTGCTCACATCACAGCTTATCCCTTCCATAAGGCTTCCCTAGAGGTACTACCCATATAAAGAAAGATACTTTAAAAGTGACCTTTAATACTCTGGTAAAAGTAGAAAATGACTGAGAAGGAAAGGTCTTTTCTTCAATGAAATCAAGACCCTCTGACTCTTCTGACCCTCTCCACAGCCTGTTCTCCAGGAGGAAGGAATGCACATAGTGCTCCTCACTGCAAACAGCATTTTCTCTGGCACAGAGCATCCCTGCGTGCTCAGTGCAGAACCCTGGCTATCAGAAAGGTTGCCCACACAGCATAGAACAGGCTTCCTTCCAGCCCTTGGGAGGGTCGATGGAGCTGAGCTCTGTAGCCTTCTCCTCCTTCCCCCAGATCCACTCTCGGAGCACAGACTTCTGAGGTGGGGAGCCCTGCAATAATGGAGCCACGCTGAGCTTTCATACACACCACAAACTCTTGCAGAGTGAGCCACTGCTAAGCAGCTGCCCTCAGTCCGTATTTTTCTCCAATTATAACCATTATCCAATAATTCCCCACAGGATCTGAATTTCTGCACCCAGGGATCCCAGTGCTGTTGAAGTCTGTCTCTTTATGAGGCAGCCAGCCTATTAATACCACATTTGAACTGTTTGAAGTCATTAATGCCAAAGTTCTTTCTGGTTCTTCAAAGCTCAAGAGATGAAATATTAATAGAGCCCTGGGCAGCTGAGGGAATGTGATGGGCTTAGCAGAGGTGACTGCTCCCTGGCTCTTTTGCATCTATGATGTTCTGGAAAAACTGGTGTTTTCCACCTTTTTGCAACAAGACTTTCTCACTCCAAACCTGCTCTCTAACAGTTCTTTTCCTGAGATGAAGAAATTACCATTTATTGAAGCATTCCTGTTCCCCGCTTTTCCCACTGCCCATCTGCCATGATGCACATCTTGGGGCTGCCTGTATATGTTACAGCCATTCTAAACTGAGGTAATTCTAACTATTTCCTAACTGCCCCAGCAATTTTCCGTACCTCACTCTTTCAGCCCCCAAACTCAACATCCCCTCGGGACTCCCCAGCATCCAAAGCTACTCTCAATACCCTTCTCTCTTTGGACTCCTCTTCCAGAGCAGCAGCACATTTGTTTATACCACATACCTATCCCTATGAAATCAGCTCATTTTTCTCTAGAGACAGGAAATAAAAATGAAATGCTTCAGCTGACTCAGCAATCCAGGCTTGTTCTTTTGTTTCTTTGCTTTCTGGAGGAGGAAACAGTTTGCTGATCAAAGACTATTTGAAAGTATTTAACTTTGAACTTCCGCCCTCTCAATCAAATCTCTCAGTTTCTTCAAGAAAATATCTCAAAGTCCTTATCTCTAATTATTCATCACTACCAGCATTTTCACACAAACACATATTTCATCTTGTAAACATTTATTCCGAAGTCCTATCCTGGACTTTTGAACACCCTGAAGATCTCCACTTTGTCATAGGTGCCTTCAGTAGTTTACACCCATCCAAAAGCATGTTGAAAGTAGCATCACCAAAAACTCCAGAACATGCTGCTGGGAAGCTGAACAAGAAAGCTGTAGCAACCTATATTCTCTTCTGGTTTATGTCCAGTCAAGATAATGGAAAATATTCCTCCCTCCTTCATATTTTCAGTTACTTAACTTGTCAGGTTCCCAGCCCTCACTCGCACATAGCTGTTGTGCAAACATTTGGCCAGTACTATTTTCCTACAGTACTGTTTTTAATAGGACAAGCTGTCAGCCACAGTTGCCGTCTCAACACACCACATTGCATGTGCCGTGCTGGGAGAGGTGGTAACTCCCCCAGTGCAGGCATCTTGGAGCAGGCACGCCGCAATACCTACCCAAAGCAACGCAACACGCGTGTCCTCTGTTCCACCCCTCTCCACCTCACATCTCTTCTCCCGTTAACACAGCAAGTCAGAGACCTTCCAAAGTGCTCAGGTCTCCAAGAAAGGAAGCTACAAAACCCTCCCGAGGACAGGCTCTAAAGACGATGGAATAGGGACAACCCCAGTGGTGGTGAAGAGAGGGCACCAGTGCCGCATCCACAGCTTGGGATACCACTTGCAGTACCCACTTCTAGTGATTGCGTTCACAAAGGTCTTGGAAAACAGCCTGTGCAACAGCCTTATCGCACTCCTGGAGTAAGAACTGTCCCAGGCGCATGCCAGCCGTAGCAACGAGCTTCCCCAGACTGTGCATGTAACAGTAATGCAAACTCTAGTACTCTGCCGTAACACCAAAAAGGAAATAAAACCACTCATTATAGAACATGCACCACCCAGAGCGCTAGGAAAGCTGAGTGGGTGATCCCAACCCCAATTCCAAGCCTACATCCAGACCCAGATTTATCTCCTGAGTTATTTTCACAGCTCTTCTCAGAAACACACACATTTCCTTGCTGTGCAAGCAGAGCATAGCACTCAAAGACACGCTCCACTAGTCTTTACAAACCCAAATATCTTCACAGATTGAGCACTTACATTTTTCATGGTATGGACTGGTGGTATTGCTCTCTGACTTCCTTTTGCTGAGCTATTTTCTTGGGGTGAACCACTTCCTAGTCATTGGGAAGCTAAACTACCATCTCTGAAGTAAAGTAGCCCTTGGTTAACTTAAAAAAAATTGTGTCTGTGGAACAATGCAAATTAGGATGCCTGGAAATGCCACAGGCACATATTTGCATTGCCACACACACAACTGTACAATGCTACCTAGTCCTACCATAAGATCCTGACTGAAACCATGGCTCTGGTGTCCCTCCTGCTGCCCTTTCCTCTGGACAGACCCAAGCATCAGCTTCCAAACTAACAAGTCTTTGTCAGAGCTGAACAAAGGCTTTTATTTGGAGAAAAAAATCTCCCAAAATCTAAACCTCCAGACAGGTAACATAAGAAAAAGAAAGAATACAGCAAGGCCTAAACCCCAGTCATTTATTCTAATAAGACCATTCCCAAGCAGTGAGTGTACCAAATCCCCAGGCAGTGCTTGTGCATAGAGCGATGTGGGACTGCTGAGCCCCCTTTCCTGCACCCCAACACACTCTGCTGCTGCTGGCATGAGTTCACAATGCTCTCTCCATCTCTAATCTACCTTGTCTTCCACAATCAAATAAGCTATGAACTCTATGTAAAACCAACCCAAATTCTTGGGCATCACCTGATGTCCAGCCAGAACCACCTGAAAGAATAAATCCTTTGCCCTGAGAGCAGCAGGGTTCACAGAGTTTAATCCTAGGTCTATAAACCCTGAAAGCAGCAATTTCACCTCCAAGACCTGCTTTGATAAATGCAAGAGGAATTAAAGAAGATGCAGCAACCTTTATTCCTTTATAGTTAAAATACAATTTCCCCAAGTATATTGTCCTAAGATACTTAAAGCAATCAAATTAAGTCTTCCATAGAGTTTTATGGCATGACTCCAATAAAACTCTCAGTGAAAATATTTTCATTCAAAGCACACGTCAAATCCTTTCCTCAGGGAGCCCATGGGCTCAATCGCAGGCTGAGCAGCACACAGGCCAAGAGCCAAGGTAGCCTTGCGGGTCTGCTGACAGACCTGCAGAAAAACTGTTGGCACCTTCACACCAAGTAACGCACGAGGTGTGGCTTCTGGGAGTCCAGACTGGACAGTGCAAGGCACCTCACTGTGTGGAGCTACGCTGGATTGGGTTGGATGCCCACCCTCTCCAGAGTCTATTGAATAAGAAATACTGCATTAGACTCTTGACAAATAAATTCATGTAGAAGCCAGGTGCAAGAGGAGACCAAAGACATCCCACGTAATCAGCTCCCTACAGTCCTGGGGAAACCTTCAGGGCTGCTGCACAGCGAATGCCTATTTGGGAGCAGGGAAAACGGGAGGGACACGTGTTTGGTTGTCCCCTAGTTGGGTCACCACATGCTGTCTAGGGTATGGGATCAAATACCAAGCAAACCCAAAGGGTTTCTGCTTCGCTTGCTTCTGTACTGGCAGCATGAAAACACGTAAAGAGGAGTTTGCAAGGAAAGTTGTAAAAAGCCTGACTTTTAGAAAGTCTTTGTGGCAGGCACAGATAAAACACCATCACTGCACAATACCACAGAGACTATTCATGAATATATATTAAAATTCAAATTGTGAAAAAGCTGTATATATTAACAAATCCAAAAGTAACTTTTACTTTAAGAAAAAATTCTGGCTGTAATACTAGTGAAGAATTTTTCTGGCACTACAACAGTGTTAAGCATAAAATATAGCCTCTGTGAAGCAAAATAAGCCACTCTAGATCACTACCATCCAAATTCATCAAGAAACCATTTGTTCTGAGTACTAAAAGAAAAGCTTCTACAATTTAACAAGCAGCGTTCTCCCTTCCCTGCATCAGACACCATCTCCAGAAAGTTGCCACCACCTCCCTTCCCCATTTACTTCCCAGCCAGCTGTGTGCCCATGAGCTCCGTGTTCACGCAATGTTTGTGCATGGATGTTCATAAAAGACAACAGCTGACCAGTCTGAAGAGTTACAAAGCAAGACAACGCTCCTCTATGGCCTCAGTTCAGCATTCAAGGTTTTAAGGGGTTAAAAACTACAAAGCAGAAGCTGGAGAACACTGAAGACAGCAGCAACTGAGAAGACCTCAAAATCCAGAAACATCATCTTGTCTGCAGAGCAGCTGCTCACGACAAGCCCACTGGCCCGACAACCTGTTTGTGCAGACTGGAGACTTCACAATTTTACAGTACCAGCAGCCAAACCTCCTTCCCTGACCTATTCAAGCAGCCCAACATACCAAGGCACGAATGAGCAAAGACTTTACCACTTACACAGCCACCCTAGAGCTGTGGCTTCTTGGCTGTGTACAAAATAGTTTGTCACAGAAGCTAAGCGTTTCAGAGCAGCTAGCAAGTTCTGGGGTGGTGGATGATCTCTTCCCTCACATGACAGTGCAGTGGTCATGCTAAGAACCATCTCCTTAGCATGCACAGGGTCAGCCTCAAAATGAAGGTGATGTGGCTGTATCAGATTTCTGGTGGTTTTCCATAGATCTCATGCAGGAACTAAGCGTCCAGTGTCTTGAAGCAACTCCCAGTCCCTCACTGCTGAGAGAAGGGTACTTGCATTTATCCACAGCTCAAACTAAAGTGCAAACTGGCAGTAATAACCATTCTTTGGCCAAGTTGCCATCTTGAAGGTTTCTACAAAGTGGGTTTTGAAGACTGTAATTGGGGTCACGAAGAGGAACTCAAAACTAAAAAAGCCACAAAGTCATCCTTATTTTTATCTGTTTTAATCAGACCAGCAGTGATTTCAAACTCCTTGACAACAGCAATTAAATTGCACATTGTGCTCATGGACAGCCACTACTGCAGACCACATCTCCCCAAGTACAAAAGCACAGGCGTTTTCTCCTATTCCACTACTCTCTTGGTCTAAGAAAAGCTCTCAGAGGACATGCAGAAGCAGCAAGAAAAAACAAGGACAGCATTCCCAGAGCCAATGTGGTCCTTGAAGAACCATGGACACTGGAGAACATCGATATGCAGATTTTAATAATTTCAGTAAATTGTAGCCATTTACATGTAAATAAAAATCATATCAGGGCTCTGAATTATGGCATTCATTCTAATAATTCACTTTAACTAGAGCTGGTTACAAAAACACAAAATATCCTTTCCTATTAAAAACTATGTTCATTCACAGCTGAAAAGAAATATATCCATTCTGCAGACCTGGATCAACTTTTCCCTGGCCCAGGAGACAACGTAAGAGCAAACAGCTCTAACAAAGCCAACAGTTCACTCATTTAGAGCACCCAGCTTGGCTATGTGAACTCCACATTCAGGTTACTTATGGGCTTGCTTCAGTACAGAGGCTTGACCAAGGGCTCTGATGCCTTCACCACCAGGAAGCCACGTGTTGCGGCCATACTTTAAATAGGTCGGAAAGTTCTTGCATTCATATTACCGTAGAATAAAATATTTTTACTGAATTTCCATTAGGAAAAAAAAAAAAAAGGATTATGGAAAAAAAAGGACTTACGGTTTCCTGGGTAGCTTTATAAATGATCAGAATGCCAGAATGTATGAATCGCAACTAAGAAAAATAAAAAAATATCTGTATCCTCTAGTTAAAAATAAATCTTAATGCTTTGGTCTGCTTTGCATCATTAGGTCACATTAAATACGAAGAGACTTCAGTTAAGGTGGCGCAATTGGAGATGTCCGTATCCCGATGTATTTATCTCCTGAAGTTTGCTCAGCAGAATGACATGTTAGGCTCCTCACCCACATAATTTCCAGTTTCCAGTAACAGTAGTTAAAATCTAGAAGTCCTTGTTAGGCAAATCTGTTCCACAAAAGGCCAAAATTACATATAAAAAGCATTGCTGAGATCAGTGTTTGAAACCATTAGAAGACGATAATTGAAGTTATGACTGAGCCCTTAGTATCCATCCTAAAGGGTCAATTTATACAACCAGGGTGTTGATGAAAATCTCCAGCTTCACTGATGTATAAATATTATTGAATGCCTTTCCTTGTCAGCTCAGGTATTCACCCCAGACCTGCAATGCTAGGTGAGGTGGCAACAGCTTGGCAAAAAAGAAGGGACTAAGTTGATGCAGCTTTGTGGACTGACCAATTGCAGAGCCAGAAAGGATCACTGCAGCCACAAAGCAGCGTTTGATTTTCTCTGCTGAACCTCACCTGAGGTTGCACTGTTTGTGCAAAAGCACAGCTTTCCAAAAGGCACCAGGTGTTGATCTAAGGAGTTCCAGGATGTCATGAAACTAGAATAGGTCACGCAGAGTCTAACCAGTGCCTCTCACCTTCCCAGGATCTCTGCCAAATCTGCCTGGGAACTGGGGCATCTACATTTTGGTACAGAGCACACCTGAAGCTAGTATAACTTCTGCTGGCTCACATTTGCTTCCTTCTACCCACAGAAGCATTAGGAGGCCACAATTTGCCTTTGCACAAGGGGCACCTTCTGTGTGATGAACGAGTGCAAAATCAAAGATGTAGCTTCAGGAGTTTAACTGACTAGCTGACTTTATTCCTCCCTATCTCCCACCCTCAGCTGGTACAGCCGTCCAAGATAGCTGGGAGGGAAGCCTGTTATAGCTGCCTAGAAGTCAGCAGTGCAAGCGACTACTTTGTACTAGAGTTTAAAGACCTCCTGTTTATCAGCCGCTCCTGGTCTCCCAGCCATAATAGACATTTATAATCTTTTAGCCAAAAAGTTTTCCGCTGAATTCTGAAGCAAGATTTACTACAAATAGATAATAAAAGAAAGAAAGCTACTACATTCTGGCACAGAAATGTGCTAATATGAAGAGAGGCTTTTTCCAAAGACAGTTGCAAAGCACAATGAGTTAGCTACTTTCTCCGTAATTATCATCTGTAGCTTCTAAGTAGGCAATTTAGATCTGGCTGTCATATTCCAAATGAAGGATTAGCCTATCCAGCGCAAGCAGATAAGTCATACACTTTAAAGGGTGCTCAATGGGAATGTCTTTATTCAAATGAGGTGCTTAGAGAGTGAATGGAAAGCTCCCATAAAATACAATTTCCTTTTCCTTCAGAAGCAAGGATTACTTCAAGAGACAGATTTACTAGCAGATTGGAAAAAAACTAATAAGTGATTTCAAATAAAATTGAAAACAACATTCATGTTGCTCTCTGCTGTGTCAAAGACATGCACAAATATTCTTTGACCAAGGCTCTCACATCAGCACCACCAAGGAATCCCATTCTCTCACTAGTAATTATGGCTCAATTCTCCTATCACCTATGCATCTACTTACCTCAACCGCTGCCTTAGGTGAGACTGTGTTTAAAATCTAATCCTGTGATCGTTTGGGCAGATATTTTCCAGGTAGCTTGCAGGGTAAAAGCCACAAGAAAAGGCAAGATATCATCCCAATGAATTCCTGTGCAGCATTCAACTTGGGGATACGCTGTGTATGTAGGCTGGGCACCCATACAGTACTGTATTGAAATGTTCCTCCATTCCTGTTGCTCTGCAGCCCAAGCCATCTGCTCCAGGGACTCAGCCCTCCCATAGGCCCTGTGCAGCATCGCCCTGCAGCCAAACATATCCTGGGCTGCATCAAAAGGAGCATGGCCAGTAGGCTGAGGGAGGTGATTCCCCCACTCTTTTCCTCTCTTGTGAGACCTCATCTGGAGTACTGTGTCCAGTTCTGGAATCCTCAGCATAAGAAGGACGTGGAACTGTTGAAATGGGTCCAGAGGAGGACTACAAAGACAATCAGAGGGCTGAAGCACCTCCCATACAAGGATAGGCTGAGAGAACGTTGGGATTGTTCAGCCGGGAAAAGAAAAGGCTCCAAGGAGACCTTAGAGCAACCTTCCAGTACCTGAAGGGGCTACAGGAAAGCTGGGGAGGGACTGTTTACAAAGGCTTGTGGTGATAGGACAAGGGGCAATAGGTATAAACTGGAGAGGGGCATATTCAGACTAGATATAAGGAGGAATTTATTCACGAAGAGGGTGCTGAGGCCCTGGCCCAGGTTTCCCAGGGAAGCTTTGGCTGCCCTGGAGGTGTTCAAGGCCAGGCTGGATGGGCCTTGGGCAGCCTGATAAGGTGGGACACGTCCTTGCCCATGGCAGGGGGTTGGAACTGGATGATTTTTAAGGTCCCTTCCAACCCAAAGTATTCTATGATTCTATATCTCCAGCTGTTAGCATGCTGCCTGTCTATGCAGCACAACATCCGGAGAGCCCTTCTGCTATGCAAATCTGCATTTAAATCATTAGCTGAAGAAGCCCAAACATTTCAGTACAACTCTGCTAGTTACAAGAAAAACATTAAGTTTGTGACGTGAACCATTATGTAGCAAAGATGTTCAGTACAGACTCTAAGTCAAGCCTGACAACGCAGCTGGAAACAAAAATACTGCTTTTACAAGGACTGGTTAAAAAAGCACCTTAAAACTATGACTACCAGTAACAAATATGTGCACAATTCAACCACTTACTGTCAAAGTAAAACCAATGAATAGCAAAGTACATGATGAAAATGTTGCTGGGATCAGGAGAAAATAATAAGTAAACAAAGAGGACCTATACCAAGGCCCTTACAACAGAAGAAAATATTGCTTCAGGGCACTTGGATGAGCAACAAATCCAGTCTGAAAGGGTGATAGGCTGCAAGATTAACAAATGATTCCAAGATGCTGATTTTTTTCTTCCCACTCAAGGAATCATTACTGGGGTGAGGGTCAAGCTGATGAACATCCTAATATATGCCATATTTGCACCAGATATTGTATCAAGCACAGATCCTAACACTGAGAAAGGCTGCTAGTGTTGGATCAGAGAAGTCTTTTTCCATGCTTGAACTTGTAAAACTTTTGAAATACATATACAAGTATCCAGAAGAAAGGCTGATTTGCACTTAAAAAAATGAAGAGGTAAAGAAATCCTTTGGGATAAAACTAGAATGGGCAGAAGAAATGAGAGAAAGGTTCAGGTGAGTATTTGAAATGGTGTTATAAAGATCAGCTTGAACGTGGGAGAGTCTAGCAGGATACATAGAAAAGCGTGGCAGAGCTCCAGGAGACACGGCTTGGGCATATTAGGGTTTGGACTAGAGGTTTCTTCGTATACTACAGGGTGACTACAGGGTCCTGGATGTGGGCTGCAAGAAGCTTAAATGAGTTGGTGTAGTTGTAGATGGAAAAGCATCCAGCTCATCTCCTATTCTAGGAGAGATGGTGGAGCCAGATTTGGGTTCACTTACTCAGCAGTGATGGAGAGACTCCTCTGCAGTTAATGCACTCCAGCAGCACAAGCCCCGAGCAGGAGCCTCAGCATGGGATGTCCCTCAGACAGGGAGAGGCTCTGCCTCCCTATGCTCCAGCCATGCGGCATCCCCATGCAGGTACCCACCACATGGGCTCTTCTCTGAAGGGATCACTTCTCCTAGACATGCATAAGCACCACTTCACCAGATTACTCTGATGGTCTTCTCTAGTGATTATGTGTATTGCCTCACTCTTTAAAGAGTAAATTAATCCAGGTCCAAAATTAAACCAGGAAGAGAATCCGATTCTGGCACAAATGAGAAGCAACCACCTTGTGCAGGGGTTTGTTGTTTTGGGGTTTTTTTTATGGTTCTCGAAAAGTTCCTGCTGCCAGAGTTACAACAGCAGTAAGATAATGCAGGAGCCAAGCACAGCTATCATTAGCATAACTTTAAGCAAATATTTTTTGATTGTTTTAGCTGGACCCTTCAAAACTCCCTGTCAGCAGGAACTAACAATTTTTCTTGAATTAATTTACATGTTTGCTGAAGACTGTTGCAATGTGTAGGTTGGGGGTGAGAAAAATCTCAGTAAGAGGGTTTGGAGATGCTCCTTGGTTTGCAGGAACATCTGGAGCTACCTGCTGTGGAGTGCAATGCTTCTTCAGTACATTCGGGGCTGGCCTGGGGCTACATGAATCACCGGCTTGAAGACACTTCAGCAATTGGTATGTTATAATCACACATCCCCAGACTGCATCAATGTGGTTTTGCCCTCCTACATCCTCCCTTTCTTTATCTAAGGCAATGGGCCCCAGAAGCACACAGTAACAGGAGTGATGCCCTTCCTTTCAGGTCTGGAAAACTCCCTCACGTTTCTGATCTTGCTTTAAGGGGAACATTTTCAGGCTGCTTCAACCTCATTTCCCAAACATCCAAGTTCTCTTGTGCTGCCAAAGTTGTCCTGTTGAGCTTTACAATTTTGATTGCTTGCTTAAAGCTCTGCACATTTACTCATCAACCAGCCAAGATCCAGCAGTTCAACTTCTAGAAGAAAACAAACCCCCAAACACCGCGACAGGAATGAAAGCAGCTGGTAGCATGTCTGCATGACTTTCTTCATTTCAAGTCATGCTGGAAGGTGCAGATCATTAAAAGCAGCGCTCAGGTATTCAGCTGTTTCACTGTCATCATTGACAGCCACAACAGCACTTTGGTGTCAGACGCTCAGCAGCATCTCTCCTTCTACCTACACCTCCCCCAGCTGTCAGCCAATAATCAGGACATGGAAGGCGTTTGAAAGGAAAATGCCACAGGAATATGGACTTATTCAGACCTGGATGCAAGACAACTGGTGCGAAATTCATCCTACCAACACAATGCCTACATGTCCATGAAGGCAGATGAGCTTCAGGATCAGTGTCTTGATGAAGGAGCCTGAACATAAAATGTATCTGCTTTTTCCAAGGGTATCAACGGCTCTAATATGAGATTGTACCTTTCCCAAATAAGCTCACTTCCCCTCTCCATTCTGTAGAAGGAGCACTGGAGAAAAGAACAAATTCATGAGGAAGTTACACGAATATTTAGATAGAACAGTAAAAAAACATCATGTTTCACAGGCAGCACTGGGCCAGATTTTCCAGGTATGCATCTGCTACCCCACCCAGTCTGCACATCTATAGCTGCTTTTTGCACGTGCCTCAGATTTGCATGCAAAGTTCCAAATTGCTCAGAACCTGAGTATCTTTATGCTCCTCTCAAAACATCAGCTGTCTAAGTGTCATCTCCCTTCTCACCTGCAAATTACAGGTATATCCGTACCACGTTGCCAGCCATCCCACTGGACATGGCATACAGCCTATCTGTGCACACTGAGCACCCCCAGCCACAGCTGGGAGCCGCACAGTTCAAGAGCCAACTACAGTCTGAGCTGCATCCCTTCTGCAAATAAATCCTTTTTTGCATCATCTTTCAAGCATAATTGCTGGGTATTTCCAGTGGGAAATTGCAGATCCAGCCACTTCCTTCTGGAAGCAGTGGTCAACATGACTGTTAAAAAAACAGGAGATACTCACTGGCTACTTCTCTCTATTTTACCTTTTTACATAAAGTACTACTCTATAATCATGCAAATTAAAAGCACTTTACTGTAGGGTGTATTCGGTAATGAATACTGGAGAAATGACCTATTTGGAAGTGAATCACATTACAAATTCACATAACTCAATTTTCCGAATCTCTCTCATGCATACTAAGCAGAAATGAAAGAAAATGCAGACAAGTTCAAGACAAAAAAATAAACATTTGTAATACCAGGAAATGTGCCTCTTTGGAGTAATAAATGTTTGTAGAGGAAAAACAACAGTTCAAGTAATCAAATTCAGTCTCCGCTCTTTAGAAGTCACTATATTATAGAACATGTTAAAGAAGTAGATGCTATTACATCTGGTCTGTGCATAGCAATCATAAGCAAAACAGCATGTGATTTCCCAAGGAAGCAAAATAATTTGAGAATCATAGTGTACTAGGCTTGAGATTGGATTACGCATTCTTTTCTTAATCATCTCAGTTCCTTAAAGAAATCACTTATACAGAAATGAAAGGTTTCTAGAGTGGACTTGACATCTTTAAAAACAGAAGACTGCAGATGTTCTTTTGAAACAGGATCCTAAACGGCATGAAATGTTGTTTTTATATATAATTCTTTTTCTTTAACCTCACTACAGCTTTCAGATATACTTAACAGAAAATCCTTTTTCCCAAGTCTCTAGGTTCCAAGGTTTAAAGTATTCAGGCACTGAAAGATGCAGACAGGCAATTAGTAGAATTTTCAAAAACATTTCAAAATGATGGTTCAAATTTGTTTTGTCCCTTGCTTCCCCTTCCCCATGGAGTGGCTCTTCCAGGGCTTTGCTGTTCCAGTGGTTGGGAGCCCTCCCTCATTTTCAGATAGTTCGATACATCACATTTAACAGCTACTTTAACACCATTTTTATTTTCCTAGGGCTGATGTGGCTTTGCTCTTTTTCTTTGCCTGCAGTTTTCCACCCCCTGAGCTGTCCTGGCCTTTACAGGGTTCTGCATATCCATGACTGCACTTCTCTGCCGAGCTTCCAGCAGTTGCCATGGCCCCATCCTCACCAGCTCTAGCCACATTCATTCCTCCTGCACACCCAGAGCCTAAACAACATTGTGAGAAGAGTTCAGGAGCCCCACATTGGTGGAGTTAATAAAAAGCTGCCATAAATGATGGGAAGCCCCACTAACCATGAGCTTAGCACCAGCCCCCAAACGCCATCCTCCCTGCAAACAAACCGCCACGAACCAAGCCAGGTTACCTGAAGGGGTAGGCAAAGGCTATGTCAATGCTGAGGTCACTCTCTGACTTGTTTGCACAGTCCACACTGAGGCGCAGTCCTCCAGAGTACCCACCGCATGTTGCAAATGCAAAGATTGCAAAAAGCTGTCAAAAACAAACAACATTTTTATTTTATTTCGTTTCAGCAACCACCACAAGCAGATCCACGCAGCGGCTCTCACTGCAGCACCAGCCCCCTTGGGTCAGGTTATCCATCACTCCATGCACATGCATTACTCCTGTGCCCTTCCTGAAACAGGAGAGTAATGCAAGTTCCCACCCTGCAACTCACTTCCAATGTGACCAGGGCATATCAGCAAGGATAGATACGTATTTAAAGGTATTTAGGTGCCCGATGATAAGGAAAGTTGATAAAAACTTTGACTGAATCAATCCTTCATGGTGAGCTCACCAAAACCAGGAAAGCTAAACTTCATAGTGAATTGACTTGTTAAATACGTGTAATGGAATAAATGTTTCTACTGCAATTTGAATAGTGTTCCTTCATCCCAAATGAGATGCTTCCTCTGCAAATACAAGAAGTTTCCGCCCTTACATGTAATACAGCACTGAAAATCAGTATTAATCATCTCAGTTTAATTCGGGAGGTAATGTCAGAAAACAATATATTAAGGAGAACAGGAGAGATTAGTGCTGACCTGCTTTCTGGCCCAATTAATGGAGTTGCAAATGCAAGTGTTTTGCAGATACATAGAGAGGCACAAAGATTAATGCAGTGATATATAAAGAGAGAACTGAAGGGCTGTGGTGTGAGACAGATCTGCCATGAAGGAAGAGTCATCACCTCTTATCTACAGCTCTCAGCATGGAGAAAAGCAGAGGAAAGATACACAGTTGAAATGCATCTCCTTTAACCAAATAGTGGAAATCAGCATAAACACAAGCCACTCTGTTTATTCACCAAAGCCATGAACCCATGCCCAAAACCACAGCTCAGGCTACTGCTTCTCAGAACGGATCTCCTCCCAAGTTCCTAGTTCTTCCTCTCCCTTGCTGAGAGCATCTTCAACAGCAGACTTGGGCATCTAAAGCCTCAGTCCCACAGACAGTTCAGTTCCAGCCTTTACTCACCCTTTGGCTCCACATTCAGCTCTCAACCAGAAGCTTTTCAGATGCTTTCACTCATTCAGCAAACCCTTCAACCTCTTTCCTCTCCAGCCACAACCCACCAGTTTCCACGCTTACTCAGCACACTCTTTGCTACAAGCACCTTAGAGAGCACCCACAAGGCAGCTGGGAAAGTGAAAAAAGAGCCAGCTGGAGATTTTTATACCAAACTTCAGTAGGCCCTCAGCCAACCCGAGCTTGGCTTTCTGCCGTAGCTGGATCAGGTGCTGCTAAGGGCTGGGATCACCCAGCTGCCAGTAACACCCAGCTGATCCCTACAGCTGTGTGCCAAGCAGCACCTTTGGGGAGCATATTTATGTTTTGCATTGAAGGAGAGCACGGTGAGGGCTGTAAATCAACGGTATTTCCCTGGGGTATCTCGGCATAATTCTCCTCTCACCCAAGTAACCTTCCCCTCCTACACCTGCCTTTTTCCTTTTTCTCCCCCTCAAGTTTTGCTGCTTTCTGTTGTCGCTGGAGGGCCGGGTGCATTAAGCTGAGATTTACTTGTTGGGTTTTGTGCGCGCTGTAATTCTGTGACAGTTGCAGGAATGCTGTAAACACCACTGTATTTTATTATAGCAGGATTTGTGTAAATGGTAGTTGTAAACCTCATAATGGGAGCTTTATGGGCCAGATTCAATAAAACCTCCATCTGCGAGATAATTTTATTGAATCTGGCCTCTCCGAAATTGAAAAGTTATGGAGAAAGGGAAAGCGTTTCCCTACGTTCCTATTTACTCTTTGCCCATAAATCCACACTAGCCCCATCTGCAGTGTGCACGCATATTGCTTTTCCCCTTCATATATGATAAATCACCCCAGCACACGGTTACGTCTGGTTATCACAGGGTTGCTGCCTCTCAAGGCTCAGCCCCGATGCTGTGCCTGCCTTCCCTGGAGGAGCAGCAGCCCAGCCAGCAGTGCCCTTGAGGCAGAAAATCTTTGCTGCCATGGCTGTGCCGGGCTGCTCCTGCCCGCTGGTATGGGAGCAAGGCAAAGCCCAGCCACCCCTTGCACACCCCATCCCTCCTGTAAGAGCAATGCAATGGAAAGGTGGATCCTCGAGGGAAATGGAAAATGCCTCTTCCAGCCTGGACACGTTTGATGTGGGGTAACACCCCAATCAAGCATCCTGCTTGTTTGATCTGAACTACTGAAGCAGTTACCAACCCACATGATGAGGCTGAAGACTGATGGAAGCAGCGGGAAGAGACATTACTGGAGCTTCCCAGCATAGACCAGAGCACATCTCCCAAGTCCAGTCCAGCCAGTCTGGAAGATCACCCTTCTTCCATATGGTTTCAGATACATCTCTAACAAGGCACCACATCTCTGAAGCTTGCAATGCCTTTCCTACGGTGATTAACACCCCATCCCCTGCTCCCGTTATGGTGATACCCCCTCTGGGACCCTGCAGCTATTGGTATGGTTTTGTAAGAAGTCAGGTAAATCCCAAAGTCTAATTTAACCACCAGAAATTTATTATGGTACTGTGCAATAATAAACAGCCTTGCCCGTCTAATCAGACTAGCATGTTTTAAAGATCAGTTGGCTCCTTAGCACTCTGAGAAAAAATAGCAGTATAATTTCTAGCAGACCACGTGCTCCTCACACCAGCTTAGGCAGACAAAAGTTCATCCGCTGATTTATGGGATCAGCAGGAAGCCCTCCTTCTGATGCCAGGCTTCAATGCAATGGCAATGGACCCTCTCATTCAGCATTCAGGAGCTGTTCTTTATCCAGACTCTAGATTCAAGGCTGGTCTTCTTGTTTCCCAGCCCAGCCGTTCCTCAGTGGCTGGGGGCCCGGGGTTTGCAATGCCCTGGGGGAGTGGAACTCCCAGCTGGGCATTAGACAGTTGGCAGTGCCTCAGCACATGACCCCGGGCATCACTCATCCCACTGTGGAAAGGAAAAATGGGATGATTTCACATCGTTTCTCTGTGTTTGGCTTTCCAACAATTCCCCTCAATGCCTGCTGAACGACAGGCACGCTGCGTGCACCAGAAGAAGGCAGAACTGTTCCTGACAAGGCGAGTTAAAAGGCTTATGTAGAGCATGTTACAGCTAAAACATCCTGTTAGGAAGATAACACTGTCATTTAAAATTGATGAAACTTTTATATAAGCCACTTGTTTTTCCCAGGAGCACGTCTGCTCCATGCAGCAGCCTTTGGCAGCTCGCTGGCAGACGAGATAGAGATGCCCTGGAGATGTACCCCATATCCTCCTCATGCAAAGGGGGGATCCCCGCTCTGCCTGAGGACTCCACCGCCAGGATAGGGAGGTCTTAAAAAGAAACCACGTTGATCTCACCTGGAGACAAGACAGGCTACAAAGGACACGCAGCTCACTACATGGGTCAGTCTTCAATGCTTTCAATTAGGGCTGAAGGAGGAAAATGGTAATGAACCGGCTGGATGCTTTCCCTCCAGACCCCCAGCCCCAACTCCTGCCCTAGCACTAGAAAGCTGATGGGAACTCCTGACACTGTCAAAATACAAGCTGAAATATTTGAAACGCCTACTCTTTTATTAGTCATTTTACATGTTTAAAGTGTTTTACAAAGACCTGTTTTTCTGGCATCATTTCTGGATGTAAGTCTTCTCTTTCTCCAGATTGCCATAATAAAGAGATTCCAAAGTGTTTGCCAAATGTTATATTGCTTTACACTTTCTCTGCTCACCGTGGCCAACAGCACGCGTGCAAGCAGGGAGGGAACACACCACTCTGAGGGCCCTGGAGACATCCCCTCGCAGCTAGCATCACTCACCCAGCAGAGCATCTCGTTAAACTGAGATTATTTATTTATAGAGCAGAACCAGCAATTGAACATTATTATTAAGACCGTAAAGGGAAGGTTCGAAGGAACTAAACGACTGTACGGGAAAACATTTACTGCAGAGCTGATGGCCCAAAATGTGTCACCAGTGAAGGATTAGGAAGCACTCTCTCTCCTCCAGGTCTCTGCCTGTTTCTTTTTTAAAATCTGGCATCTTTCCTGCCCGGATCTGAGCTGCAGACTTCCTAAAATCACTTCTCCTACATACAAGCCTTTGTGCACTAGAGATTATCAGATTATTGACTTTGGGATTCCTAATTATATCAGCTTGACTGGTTGATGAATTGGAGGTGGATAGCATCGCATCCAACGCATTGCTGGGAGGGGAGGCGATGACTAGCAGGAGTCATTTTTCTCCAACAGCTATACAGGGAGAAAGCTGAAATATATTTTGCTCCTTCTCAGAAATAAACTCTAAAGCAATTGTCCACTACTTGCCAGGATTTAGTGTGCCCCCTTAAAAATAAATAGCAGCACTGCAAAGAACAATTCTGTGCTGCCCAGACCTGGTCTGAATGGAGGAAAAAGCACGGGGATAAGGGAACATCTTGGAGTTTGGCTTGAAGAATCATATATGCCCCATCTGGGGAACGTTATACGCCTGCCCAAACATCAACAGCAGTGGTGACTCCGTTTCAGCACACCGCTGGAGGACTGCTCAAGCAACTGTCCCACACCACGAAGCCCTTGCAGACCATGGGTGCCTCCAGGATGTGGTGGCAGCTGGGAAAGGGCTTTTGGGGTCACCATGCTGGAGCTGGGGACATATAACCTGTTCAGATCTCATGCAAAGCTCCTCAGAGCTTTCACTTGGCTATCAGGCTTAATGCTTCCAGCATTTTCTGAAAGCAGAATGGAAATCCAACTAGAGTTGTGTTGAAGGAAAATACTTGCATCAACAATTTTGTATGGCTTTATATGGAGCTAAGTAAATGGCAAGGACAGCTGTCGCTGGAAAAGACATTGTCCAGCCTCTGAGGCTGGCAGACCCACACAGCACAAACTGCCATGTCCCCAGCCACTGCCACCCACCTAGAGGAGACCAACCTGCTCCAAGACCTCCTCACTTGGCCAGGGTCTTTGCTGGGGCATTTGCAGCAGTAAACTCCTGGTTTGGATTTTATGGCACTCCATAAATAGCAGCCCTCGATGGCCCTGGCTGGGTGGAAAGACCCAACTCTGCAGCAGGCAAGAACCCTGCAGCATCCTCTGCTTAAAGCACAGCATTTCAGTTAATGCTTCACATTTTTAAAAAGAAAAAAAATACTTAATACTTAATTTGATTCTTAATGGAAAGATTTATGGAAATGAAATTGGGGTATTTTTAGTGAGTAAAGATCATGTTATAATAATTCGATCCTACAATACTTTAATCCCAAGGAGACAATTTTCTCTCTTTTTCTTTGAGGAAAATCTTTATCTTTTTTATTCCTCTTTCATTGATTATTCTAAAAATCCCATTTAGCTCCACCACATAATGGTATGGTTGTCTTTTCTCATTACATTTTAATAGAATAAAACCCAACTGTATATGAGAGGATTAGATAGCCATTCGTTGAGGTAAAGAACATTGTTCCTCCAGATGGCCAGACAGACTCTGTGTAATGCCTTTCCTATTTATTAAGTTCAAAATGTAATGCAAGCTGGTGAGATGTGTTTCCTCCAGTATTTAATGGGTTAGCTGTAAAGTTGAGAGCTAATGCTAAGGCTGGCAGCATGCACGGAAGAGTTAACAGGCAGAAAATAAAGACATATTTGGAGAATCTCTTCTTGGACTCAGTGCAATGAAAAGTTGTCAGAGGACAAAGCGACTTAGAGAAGTGGGGCAGAGATGCCAAGATCTTCAGGCCTCTCTAACTCTTTGTCAAAGGTTTGAGATAATTGAAGGCATTTAGAAAGACTTGGAAGCTACAGCTCTTCCTCTGCAGTCTCCACAACTCCACGTTTGTACCCTCTTCTTTTAAGGAGGTGGGAACACAGGACAGACAGATTTGTTTAGATTTCTACATATGATCCCTGAATAGCTCATGTTGTGACATACATCACTTCAGCAGACACGAACTCCTTTTTGGGCCTGAAAACATTACTAGTCCTAGGCTGCTAAGAAAAAAGACAACCGCAGTGGTCTCTCCCAGGATCCACATGCAACAGTGCACAGAGCATCACAAGTGCCATCCTTGGAGAGCGACCACCCCTGGGCTGCATCCCTTTCCTCTGACCTGTGCCAGTTGTACCCTCACATACCCACATCATCTCATGAGTTGCTTTGGCAATAGTCACCCATGACCACCACAGGCAGAAAACAAGGAAAACCGTGGTCAAGTAAAGGAGATGTTTCCCAACAGGTGATGTTATTTTTTTATTAATGGGTAAGGTCTGGCAAGCCAGCAAACACTCAGGTTCATACATAAATGTAATTCCATTCCCGTTGCCTCTTGGAAACACAGTGGTTTTTTCAGGCTTTACAAGCTGATTATATGGGATTTATGGTGTAACAAGTGTAAACATTTAATTATAAAATAAAAAAGGCTGGACAGTAGCTCATTTCCTTGTTCGCTTGGTGGGTTTAAAAGCATCTGGGTTTAAAATGGCCCATGATCTAACATAAATGCACAGAGAGCACGATCCAAGTTATTACTAAGTAGGATTTACTCCCTCTAATAAACAGGGATTTACATTATGGCTGAGTGATAGCCACACATTCTGCGAAGGGAAAGTGCCCCTGAACTTAACGTCACTAAACCCCTGATGGTTGATGCAACCTCAAAAGCTCAATGACAACCAAGAACGCACAAAACCTCCTTCACCGTAGCACTGGATGGCAAGGAACCACCAACCCAGCTTGTAAAAGCAGTGTTGTACACGGCGCACACGCCGTCTGCCCCAGGCTGGGGCTGGGATAAGGCACCTCTCCCAGCTGGGGAGCCCAGCACCCTCCCCAGCTCTGTCAGCATCACCACCAGGCACCGCTGGACAGGTCGAGGTCCTTGGCAGCACCTCTGATGGCTGCTTCATTATTTAATTTGTGTCTTTCTTCTCTCTATTAGCTTCAGCTCCTCTTTCCCAGCACAACCTGGTAGACCTGGGCTCCAGTGGAACATTTCCCTGCTCTGATGCCAGATGTGCACAGTGGAAGTGAGAGGTGGGAGTGCTCCTCTGAGCAGAACATGCCCCGACAGCTCTGTCCCCTCAGTGTGGACCAGCATGAGACTACAACAAAACCTTCCCTGGGTCAGCACTGACTGAAAACGGTTATTACAGGAAAGGCTCCTGCCCTTCAATCACACTGTATTATTTATGACCTAATGATTGCCCACTGACTAGCAAGGATTATACATTTTCTAAGATGTTTCTGGGTGAATGAAAGGGCATTAACCTCATTATTATCATGGCCGTGCTCATCAGAGACCATTAGCAGCTTCCTCCCAGCTCCCTGTGTTCTGTGCTGCTATTTGGTCTCATCTGCTGCCTCTCCATCCGCTGTCCCACATGCATGCCTGCGTTCCACTCCTTTCTCAAACAGATGTAAGGAAATGGGTGGAAATCATTTACCTTGGGATGGAATCCACAAAACTTTTGGGATTAATAATCTGGCGCAACAGATTTTTCCCATGAGGATTTGAGAGTGCTTTCAAACTGCTAAGCAATGAGCCCTCCAATCCTCTTTACAGCAGCACCCTTTCAGACGATGTCTGACCACTTTTTCCCCCCTTTTTTCAGTCCCACAATGCCTGTATGTGCAGGACCACCGGGAAACAAGGCTCCACTTTCAGAAAAGCCCAGCTTGTTTTCTTTCAGTATGTCTGCAAAGCCCTCCAGCAACCCCTCAGCCTGGCCTCTAAGGGACATTTGGGGTGCCCATCATCAATTCAACCATTGCAGACACGCTTTTCTTGCTCCAGACCCAGCCTTGCTGTGGCATCTTTTACAATGATGGAGGATGGCTTGAGCCCTCCATACCTGTGCAGGTGGGACCCAAACGTGGGACACATCGGCTCATCTCAAACCAGTTTTGGATGGAAAATTCCACTGGAGCTGGCTACAAGCTGAGCACCTGCCTCTGTAAAAGACTGGAAGAAGAACTTCCTTCTGGCTAACTATCAGCCCACATCATAAAGATAATTTATTTTCTAATAATTAAAATGATGGTCTATAAATGAACGTTTGCTTTGCTCAGCTCTGGGAATTCACAGTGAACATTTTGAACAGGAAACATTTTTAAAATTAAAACCTCCTTTTTCCTCTTCTTTTCTGCCATTCCTCTTATACTCTGTCCCCAGAGATGGCATCGCTCCTTCCCCACACTTAATCATAAAAAGCAACACCTAAACACAAAAATTTTTAGGAAAAGCTAATAACAGTATCCTTAAATTGACATAAAATAATACTCCTTATCTCACTAGCTCTTCACACACTTCACCTGGACAGCTTAAGTTGTCCTGCTTCCTCTACATCCTCCCCTTTACTGCACTCCTCAACACCTCTTGCCTCTCTCTTTTTCTTTTCATGCCCTTTCATTCAGGCTCCCTGAATTCTGCAGCTATACCTGCTTCTAAACACAATAAAGGATAACAAAAAAAACTTGGCAAAACCCTTGGCTGAATGTTCTCCATTTCCTTCGTGTTCAAAATACTTAATTCTGAAATAACCAGGCATCTTTTCCTCTCTCTCAACTGCTAGAAGCTGCTGCGCATCTTCCGTGTCACTGCCCAATGTACTCTAAATCCTCCCAGACCCCCCAAAAAACCCATCACTCGTACAAAACCAATAACGTATGAATGTGGTTTTGGCTGTTGCAATCTTTATATCTGCACTGCTGGAGATGATTACCTAGCTTTTTCTATCTGTAGATCCAGGCCTGTGGAATAAAACCAGGGCCAATAAAATAAGGAAGCAAAGAAAACACAAGCACAATTTAAAAAGCAATTGAACATGCTACAAACTCAGGATCAGGTCAAAGCTAATTACAGCCACACTCACTAAAAAGATGAGGACACAGTGAGTGAGATAGACTTATTAATTATTTGTGTTATGGTAGCACTTAGAAGCCCCAATCCTTTATGTGGGACTAGCTGTGCTATACATGGCAAACACTCAGATATATCTTTGGGTAATTGCACACAGTTCTAAGGATGATGTGCACATGCTCTGTTCTTTCACCTTCAGCCTCATTCCAAGCAGCTTGTGGGATGGTCTTGTGAGTTGAAGAACAAATAATTCAGCACGAGGGCCCCCTCCACCTATAGCTGGATTGGCAAACCACAGCAAACCCCTCAAAGTAGGCATGAGGTACATCCATCGCCATCACCATCCCCAAGCCACAGAGACCCAGCGCGCACTATTGCCAACGGGGATGTTCTATCTTCATTGACTCTCTGCAAGTTTGATTGCTTTTCTAATTAAGATACATTTTATGGTAATCTAGAAAGCCCCTTAGACTAAATCACTCAGTTAATCTGTTGTTAGTGCCCATATGCTTACAGCTTTCCAGCCTGCTGCAGCATAATTTACTTTGCCACGGCGCTGGGGATGTTTAGTGACAGATGAGACCATGTGCAGCCATTCAGGAGGTGCAGAGCTTGTCCACCCAGACAGCCTGCGCATAGCATGGGTGGACAGATTAACAGACAGCCCCGGCACCTGCCGATTTGGAGAGGAAGGAAAGGCACAGCAATGCAGGTGTGGCACCCCAAGCTGATTATCTGCCTCTTCCCCTGCCTCTACAGAAGGACTCAGCACATCTTTCTCATTTTTCTTTCTTTCCTTTTCCGTTTTCTTCCAAAATAAGAGGCTGTATGTGACAGGAGAGGAAGGCTCAGGAGTTTCACAGTATCATCATGTCTCTGCTCCAGAGCTCACTTACCAAGGAGTTTTATTGAAGGTTCAAGGGCTCTGAGCATCCCCTTAGGTGGAGGGCAACAATCACTTTTGCAAACCAAGGACAGGCAGAGTCAGACCCTCCATCTGCACTGGACACTGAATTAAGTTAAATCTGTGCAAGGACTCCACAGTTCAGCCCCCGCTGACTCTGTGTGCCCCTACCTCCAACTTTGCCTGCAGCCCAGGCACACTGACGGACCCCTTCCAAGTTCTTCAGGGCTGGCACCGTTCCACCACACACCTGGCGAGGAGCTAAATCCCTCCTTTGGGCCTCCTCGGGCTCTCCAGCAACTCCACATCCCACGTACGGACACACATGTGCTGTTCTGGCAGACAGCAGCTTCATCTCTTCACTTACACCAGGCTGCCCACGCTGGCTCTAGGTGAAGGAGCAGGGACGTGGTGAACAGGCTCTTGCCTGTCCCCAGTCCTCAGCGATCCTGCAGCTCTCCCAGAGGTCTGCATCCCGCAGTGGTGCCCATGCAGGCAGAGCTCAGGCAGGGACTCGGGGACCTCAGCGCTGCTCCGACCAGCTGGGCTGAGCCCCCAGCCCACCACACACAAATGCATTCTAGTTACAGGGGTGCTACTGATTGAAATGACTTGTGCTCAGCTCACTGAGAGAAAAAGAGCCCAAAGGCTAAATCAGAAAGACCACCCTCTAGGCCAATTTGCCATCTGTCACCCTATGTAGAGGGAAATATTCCCTGAAAAATATGCCCACGTACTTGTACAGGAACTCTTAATCAAGACTGACATGAATAAAACACCACCTGCCATCACCAGCAGCGACAGGCAGCTGCTATCCAATATCAACACAAATACCTTTCCCCTGTAGATCACCTATTGATCTGGAAAGGATTAACAGAGGTGAGGAAAGTATTCATTAAGTCTTCCAAGGACTTGGCTAAGAAAAAGAGTCTCTGGCATTCAGGAGGAGACAGATGTTTAAGAAATCAATTTTTTAGGAGTTTAAGGAATTTCCCTAGGAACTGTTTGAGCTGTTTGAACTAATTTCAAACCCTGATGCACCTGCTAGAAAGGGGCAGCGACTCCTCCATTCCACTGGCACAAAGCTCACATTTTCAGCCCTGTCAGCTTGCAAAGCCCCATGCTGTGAACCCATCCCTGCAGCCAAACCTCTGGTTTGCATATCACCCCAAGGTCATCTTGCAGAAGAGGATGCCACGCTCCTGTGGTGGAGATGGAGGCTGTTCCAAGGTCCAAGAGCCAAGTGATGGCTGGGGGTACCGGGCTGGGGAGAAGCTACCCCCAGACCTGTTACCACCAAGTAGCTGGATATGAAGAAGCACCATACTTCGCAACGCTAGGATGGGCAGAAGGTGACAGATGGGGAACCATGAACACTGGAGACATCTATATGAAAAACATGAGGAGTAGGGTAAGCTCTCCTGTCCCCCCCCATTTGTCTCAGGTGTATCCCATAGAGGTGACATGCTCAGCCACAAGCTACTCTGCCAAGGAAAAGTCTTGCAGCAACAGACTTAACCACATTATTCACTTAGTGCCTTACACTCTCTTGGCTGCTGGCAACCTGCCACTGGGAGCAGGGGTGAGACTTCCCCCTGCCTGCAGTCAAACCAACCATTCCTGGCCACTTTCCCTGCTTCAAAGCTACGAAGATGAGCAAAACTGGCTTCTAGACGAACCACAGTCCAGCTTTCAGGGCAGTCAGGCAGCCCTGCTGTGATGATTTACATGGCACAGAAGCTCCAGGCCTTTGGTTTTGCAGGGTTGGAAGACATGAACTGTGCTCCTCAGTTCATGCTATCCAGCCCCTTCCCCTCCAGGGTCACCCAAATGTGCTCTTTGACCACTGTCCTGCTCACATGTAAGACTCTGTACTGAGTCCGACACCAAGGCTCAGCAAATCTAGAAATGCTTAACGCTGTCCTCAGGCAAGCAGGATTATGCTTAGAAAGTGTGTGCACTGTTCAGCACCCATGCCCTCCACACCTGAAGAGCTAAATGGCTGTGAAAGAGGCAATTGTTACGATGCACCTTGTTCTCCCACACTGTGGTACATAATACATTTTATGTACCATGTTTTCTAGCACTGTGCCGAGCACATAGGTTCAAATTATGTAGCTGGTATAAATATATATGGTCCTTATGAAACAGCAATCACACAAAACCCCAAACACCACTGAATTGAGTGCCTATTAACCACATTTTCAGGAACGGAGTGTGTGGGCTGTCCCGTCCTGCACACAGCTGGCTGCCCATGGGATGCTGTGTCCTGGCACCTGGTCCTGCCCAGCCTGGGCACAGACCCCAGCAGAGCCCCCCGAGGAGGGGCATGCCATGAAATGTTCCCTGCAGCTGCTTTTCAGGCAGGTGAGAAGGGCAGGAAAACTATTGTTTTGAAAAAATGTGAACAATTAAACTGGTCCAAAAGCAGCTTAAAATGACTAAGCAGTTATTGCCAATCTGAAATTTGTCTCTGAAGAGTTTAGCTTGGACTGCCAGACACAACATCCTTACCTTCTCCTGTGGGTTTAATAAACCCAGTTATGATTTTCTAACATCTTATTAAAGTACACTTCATATATGTAATTAGCATTGCCTGCTATCATGGGAGTAGGTAGATTATTCCAGGTTTTAATATGTTGATTTTCTGATTTTCTTTTCTCAAGCATGTTCGCAGAGAAGCTCCAGCTTGTGCTACAGCTGGAGTTTTGAAAGACTTCTGAAACACCACAGCGAATGACTCCCACAGATGTGATTCCAGTATGAAAGAACTGAAGTGCCAATAAATTAATCAATATAATGCTGCAAATTCAAGTATTTATTCCACAGTCCGAAAGTACTACAGCTACTCATCTTGTTTTCCCTGGGCATATGATTACAATCACTGTCTTGCACTACCTGGAAAGCACACCAGGAGCTAAGACGGGGAGAGATTAATAATTGCACCTTGCTATTATCTACAGGTAACAAAGAGGTCTCCAAGTTAACAGAGAGCACTGAGAAATGAGTCTGCTGAGCCGTACAAAGCAGAGGCAGAGAGCAGCAAGTCAGAGCAACAGTCTATTGACCTGTATTAATGATGTTACACTCCAAAAAGCAAGCTGTTTCCTTAATTACATTAAAGATCTTCTTGATTTCATTAATACGTTCTGTTGAAGAGCATGTTGCTGCCAACCTGCCATACTTAAAACTGATCTTTCTCAGGTAATATGCAGTCAGACATTCATACTTCACAGGATCAATATTAAATAGCTCTTACTGATTTTTTTTAAATATCAAATATTGCTGCATTATTTTTGAGGCACCTTTCATTTAAAATGCCAAAAAGAACATGATAAATCAGAATTCCTTTTCTCTTTAATCTTTTCTCTCCGTGTTTCTGCTGTAAAATGAAGTGCAAACCAAGTTTTCAAAGCAGGCACCCCCCTCTGCAAAGCAAAATACAAACCAAACATATTTCAACAAACCTGAAAACCATGGAACAGTTGGGCTCAGCATGACAGTACAAAGAAACCAAACCTAAAAACAATTTAATGGGCTTCATGATTCCAGTAAAATCCCACTTCTCCCCCAAACTGTACAGTTACACAAATAAATAGAGATGTATATAACTTACCGGAGCAAATATCACCATACACATTTACAAAAGGATTTATAATCCAACTTGTGTCTCCGGAAATAAAGCAAGGTTTGTCTCATACTAAAAATAAAGGCTCCCAAAAGCTTCTCACAGTAGAGAGAGAGAGAGAGGGAGGGAGAGAGGGAGGGAGGGAGGGAGAGCGAGCGAGCACCAGCTCCTTGCCTCGCGTTTTATGAAGCAAATAAGGAGAGCAAGAAAATCAATGCTGAGAGAAAGTGAGATGATATACCAATCAGGCAGCAGCCTCAGCCTTATTTGCAGAGGGATGGCAAAATGCTCACATTATTAGACATTGACTACATGCAGCCTAAGCACAGACAGCAAACGCCCTCCCTGCGGTGAGAGGCTGCCGGCTGTGTTATGGTGCAGGTACCACCACAGCGGGCTGGGGGATGCAACCTCTTCCTCCCCACTCCTAATGCAGCATCACTTTAGTCCTCATGTGTGCTCTACGGGAAAGGAACAGTTCACAGTCCTGGGCTAAAGTTGCACTAAGCTTAAAAAGCCTCCAAAGCTCTGACACAGACTATCATCGGAGAAATCTTTCTTCAGTGCTGGGCTTGGGGGCTTTCTGGGCTCTGTATTTGAGATGCCTTTCACTGCATCTCAGAAAGCTGCCCCACGACATCCAGAAAGGGGAAAAGACCTCTCACATCTCCCATGCTTCAGCATGCACTGAGTTCTTCCTGTGCTCACACAGAACCAGACCTCCCAAGCTCCTTCCTGGAACTTGAGCTTTCACCCCTTCTTGTGTAACAGAGAAAAACTACGGGAAACCCATGGGTTCCCTTGTGCCAAAGGCGAAAAATTCTGTGCTATTCATCCAACCTTTGCTGTGGCCCTGTGTGTGTTGGAAGGAAGAGGAGGAGAAGGTAGCAGGGGTGAGCTCATTGCCTCCAACACACAGGCACTTGCGTGCCAACAGGACGCATCAGTAGCGACCACGCGCCGCTTCTTTGGGAAGATGCCACATTTCCTTCCCCCTGGCAGCTGTACAAAGACACAAACCCCACGCCCTGTCACTGTAAACCTCCTCACAACAGGGGTTTCAGCCCAGTCCCGTGTCTCTCCTTTGTGTTCAAGGATGCTAAGAGCACAAAATGGATCCACATATCCCTCTTGCAAGACACCTGTCTCAGCACTTAGCCTGGGAGCCTCCACCAGCCCCTCGCCCCAGCACCTCTGGGTGCAATTGAGACTGCAAATCACGTTCCATGCTATTTAATTATCAGCCCTGCGTTCATCACTCTTTTGCCCTCTTTCTACACACTGCATCAAATACATTCAAAAAGATGAGACTTAACGGATAAGACACAAGGTGAACTTTCTCTTTTATTTGGAGATGGAAGTTACATGCTGGGATACAGAAATACCTGCTGAATGACAGCAGCTCACTACGCAGCAAAACTGGAGTACAATTGCTTTTCCCTAGTGCCTTGGTGTACACCTTGTGTGAGAAGAGCAGGAATTCACAGGTAAAATCCTGAAGACAAAACCAAGGAGACTGAATTGAGCTGATGAATCAACTTACTATTTGGGGCTTGCACTTGTAGAACAATCCGGGCACAGAGGAGACTCCAACAGCCCTTTTTAAGAACAGAACCTCCGGGCCCCTTTCCCATGAGCGGGGGTGGCACTGCCACACTGACAGATGTCACTGCTGCCGATGTGGCCCTGCGTTTCCAGCAGATACAGCCTGATGCCAGCGGATGCTGTAATGAGCTGACATTGTGGTGCTGAGAGAGTTCTCTAGGCTGAAACACTGCTCTGCTGCTCAGCGCATCTTAACATACGTGAAAGCATCTGCCAGCTACCATGCACACTACCCAAGTCCCAGCCACAAAGACTAAAGAACTCAAGGCCCCTGCTCTGCAGAGCTGGGCAGCGTTTGCCCCCCGCTGTGCTGTGAGCAGCCCTTTGATGCCTTAACCAAGCAGGAACTGCACTCTGCAGCCACGCTCGCACCACGCAAGCCACAGTCGAGCCTCAGCATTTGCCTGCATAGCGTTGGCCAACACACCTTCCTCCCCAGGGACAAGGCTCACACCCCTCACTCCTTCCTTGCCCTCTTTGGAAAAGAGAGTGCAGCCCAGACAAGGCATGGAGGAGGCTTGCTAGCAATAACAGACCCAAGGAGGAACATGAATCAAAAGCCGGCAATGGGCAACGGTGACTGAGGACCACACAAAACTTGCCACCCACTGTGTCAGCACGAGGGGTGATGCTGGCTCTCCCATACCCCTGCGAGAGATTTCCAGCAGCCTGTGGGCACCTGGGCTGTTCCCACACATTGGCAGAGGATGGCAGGAGTGAGCTCCCCAGCTGAGACATCTCATTGCTCCTGGCCTTCTTCACTGCATTCAGCTCTCCAGCTGGCACTGAAACTTGCTGTATCTCATGGTGACCAGCTTCTTGCTACAAGGTGTGACAGTAAGTGAAATGCAAACACCTCTCATTTTCATTTGCCAGTGAGATAATTTTATTTTTCCCTTCCCACAGCCACACAGCTGCTGTTACTTAAACTCACTAAAGACTTCTGAAAACTTTGCAAAACATCCATTAAAACAGTTTTGTAGAGGCACCCCTGGGTGATACTGTGTCTCAGCCATCCAAAGCACACACCCACTTGGGCACCTGCTCAGGACACAGGGCTGCAGGACAGTTTTAGCCAGAGCTTGATAGGTTGCACCATTCCTTCAAGCCACGTCACAACACAGACTCCACAGCATAAGGAGATCAAAGCCTGCCTTTTTTTCCCCATCATGAATTCTGTGGATCAGGTCTAATATTGCTCAAAGTGGATGTGACTGTGCTTGCTGACAGGGCAAAACACTTGGGCTGTGGTGGACCCTGCAGCCCTGCAGGCTGGTGCTTTCTTCTACTTCATTAGACTCCTTTGCAAAAATCAGTCTGAAATACTGGATGGGGCACTCAACATCACCAAGCATAAAACCAGCCGCTGTCAACACCACTGCTGTTATGCCACGTCTCCATGCCGTATCACAGCTTTCCGCTTTTGATTTTTAAGCTGGGAGTTTCAAAGCAAACTAAAAACCTTCGAGGGATTTAAGCCCCAAAGTCCTTTAGATACTACTGAAAAGCTGTACATATCCACAAGTATCTGCCAGCTTTGCCACGCTGCCTGAGGGTCTGAAGAGAATTAATCCCCACCTGTATGAGGTCAGTAGCCAATGTAGCTATAAGGAATGCAGTGACATCAGTAACAGCAGGGGCTGCAGCCTGTGGAGAAACCTCTCCCAGAGTACGGAGTACTCATGGGAGGCATCTGCACAAGGACAGCATGAGAGGGGGCTGCTCTTCTGGCTCCCCACCACACCCTGCTTGTCTCTCCCCACTGCCCCCAGCCCACTGCAGGGTACCTAAAGCCCACATAGTGGGATCCCAAAAGCACTGGTCACACTTAGACCCCACTCTGCTGCACTGCTTTACTATCAACACATTTACTCATTCCTGGACCCCTGCTCATGCTCGCATGTATGCATCCAGTTTTATAGATGCTATAAAACCACACACTGGGTGGTGGAGACGGAACAGCTTTCTTGGCCCCACCACAGAGAACAATGGTCCTCAGCACTGCCCAAGGCTGCATCACATCCATGCTCACCCTGGCCAGGCTAAAGCAGGAAGCATCATCACTGGCCCTCTGGACCCTGCCCACTCCACATTTAATTATATCAGACCCTGCATCCCACCTGCGCTGCGGAGAAACTATCAATCCAAGCAGCAGTGGCTGTGTGAGACGGCTGGAGCCTGGCTTAGGGCTGCACCCCCAGCGGGAGAGAGGGACTCAGCCAACGTGGAGCTGCTGTGGCTGCAAATGACCTGCCAGCCCAGGAAATATTAAGATGGGCTGCCTGCTTGCCAACAGAGATTTTCACATTTCCCTCTCAATCTTTATTTAAATTTAGGCAGACAGAAAATTAACAAAGTTTGAGATGCATAACTGGAAACCATTTGTTTTTCTTGTGGAAATGGAACATTTCCTAATGAACCTCCCCTCCCCATGTGCCATTCGGCTCTGGATGCAAATATTGCTGCGAGTTTATCAATCTGTGACTTGTTTCACACAGTTTGCAATGCTAATGAGTAAACCAATTTTGACATATTATGTAAGCCAGTTTCTGAAACAGAGATTCTTGGCAGGCCAAATGTAAACACAGACACCCTCTTGCATCCAATTTAAATGAGCATGTTGCTGAAAGCACTAAGGGCTTGATTCTGTTGACTTATACCTGATTTACTCCAGTGCAAAAGAAAGAAAAGAACAACAACAAAAGCCCCACCCTTCAATTCAATTACTAGTGCAGCAGCAATTTGCAAAATGGACCTAAATTTGTAACACAGAAATTTGCTGGAATAAGCTAATGCAGGGTGGTGACTGGGGCACTGTATGAGAATCAGCACAGCATGCGAGTGGGAGCACACGTGCTATCCCAGACAGAGCTAATGGGGGAGACGACAGCTCTCCTCCTCCTCCCAAGCCAAATTTAGGTCCAGGTAGTGCCCCATGGGTTGGGCCAAGCCCGGAGTGTGCCTACTTTCAGCCTCCCTACTCTTCCACTATAGTTTTGCATGAGAAGGACATCGCCCTCCTGGGCAACAGGCATAGAACGACAGCAGCACTGGGTGTTTCAAGCCCCAAGCTGCCCCCACCGCTGAAGCTACACTGGGGAACTCAAGGCATGAGGGAATATCTGCCTCAGCATGCACTAAACATCTGCAGCACTTCAGTGCACGGCCAGGTGCCAAGACCCTGTGAACCGCTTGCTACCTTGTCCACCTGGCCCCAAACTGCCAACTGGCCCCAGCACCGAGACAGTTGGACACCCTGAGCAATGGCTTATGTCCAGTTTTTACAGTCTATGCTCCAAGCACAAAAATGACGTGCTGAAAGCACATGGGTTGGATGGCAGGCAGGCTGCAGTGACCAGCACCGTGCCTTCCAGTGACACAGGGATGAGCTGAAGGTCACAAGCTCCGAGTTAGGGGATGGAGAAAGGAGGAGTGATGCATTTTACAGGCCCCTTAAAAGATCTGCCAGTTAGATGAACAAGTTTTATTAAAGTGAGAAAGGGCTGGAATCAAATTTCTCATTTGCACTTTTCCCAGTACCATCTGGAGCATTTGCATCTGCCAAAAGTACAGCATCCTTCTGTCAACAAGCGGAAGCAAAGAGGGTAGGGGCATACCTGGAGGTGGCCTCTGCCCTGCTAATGGCTCTGGGCAGCTCCAGAATGTTTTAAAATGAAAACACGAGTGTGAAGTTGAACTACAATGTTCTTGCCATGGAAGGGAAAAGAAATAAGAGACCTGCTCTGCTGCTGTGAGGTCAGGTGTGCTGCTGCTGCAGAGCAGATTTATTGTACATGTCAGACATCCCACTGGAGCTGCAAAACACCACCTCACTCCATCCCCTTCACAACATCAGGAACAGGATATCTTTTACCATACCCACCTCTTTGACATTATGAAGTTAAGGAGAGCAAAAGGAAGCATACTTTTAGCCTCCAAGCAAATATCCCATCCTGAGCTTTCAGTGATAAGCACAAACCTGAGCACTCTTCCCTTTGTGCTGCATAGCCCTTTCAAGCTGTGATCATAAGCAGCCGAAATGCCACGCTTTTGCTGGCTCATCAAGTTCTACCCTGCAAGTCTGGAAATATACCCTGGCTGAAGTAATTGAAGATTTTATGGCAGAAGAGAAAACTTAATTCTGTCTAGACAAAAAAAAAGGACAGTGCTTGAAAAAAGGACAGCTGACAAGCAAGCCTCACTTGGGATGGAAACGACAGGGAGATGAGATGCTCATGCAGCCCCAGCAGTACTGCAGGGCTGCAGAGGAGCAGCCACAATCGGGAAGAGAAGATGCCCCACAGACCTGAGGGACTGCACAGCTTCTTGCCTGAATTAGTACAAGCCCAGCTCTTTGCCAGCTGACAAACACCAGCTGCTCACATTGTTATCCCAGCACAGAGCCTGAGGTGGGAGCAAAGCCCAAAACGAGATCATCACATCAACTCCGACCCCATCCCACAAGGGAGGAGAGGGCAGCAAGCAACCAGCATGCAGACTGATGCAGCACCATACCTCCCTCCCGACACCTTATCTACATATGGCACATTACAGTAACAGGCAGGCCAAAAAAATGTTTCATTTCTAACATCTCGTTTTTACTGTCATTTTAAATTATTTGTAATAACTCCTGTGGCATAGATGCTTAGAAGTCCAGCTGTTATTCAGCATGAGTCAATTTGGAAAGCTCTCACTGTCCATCCAAGCATCCCTTGGATTCCTAATGCTCAGGAGAGTGTTACTGCCACCTCCTAATTCATAAAGGTTTCCACATTTTTTTCAACATTAAGTCCTGTTTCTCCACGTCTTAAACACCAGACACTAAAAACATAAAATAATAACTTGAAGGCCAAGTGAGCACAGACTGGATGACAAAACCAGCGCGGAATAAAAGAGTCAGATGAATTACTATTGCAATTTTATAGCTATTTAACAGGAAGAATGAAAAAATCTAATTACTGTCAACTGTAAGTTTTTGGCTACCCAGCCAGCAGAGCATCGTTATTAAACTACAGTATAATTGCCTCTTTTACTCTGCTTCCCACAGAAGTTGTGTTATTTCACTCATAGTTAAACTCATAATATTGCCTTCATAACTAATACTGTCAATCGAAATCCCTGGGGCCTGGTGCAAGGATAAAAATAGCACAGAGTCATTTCTTTCCTCGGTTTTCTTTGAAAGCACATTTATGCAAGTACCAGGCTGAGGCTCAGCAGTGCTACGGGCTGTTGCACCCACCACTGACACATGAACACTGCTCCTCTTACTCAGGCAAAGCCCAGGAGATGGACAGGTCCCTCAAGAGGCAACTCATCCCCCCTGCACCATGTGTCTGTCCCAGACAAGATAAACCCTGTCTCTGCCTCCCTCCTGACATAAGCAGCTCAGGTAAGATATTTGCTGCTGCATAGCTGAGCTTCACCTCCCAGCCCAGATGTGGCTGCTTGCCCTGGACTTGATGGCAGCATTGGAGTTTAGCTCATATTTGCAAAGTCTGTGGATGCACAAAAAGCACAGGTTTCTTCCTTTCCTGAACACCAACTGCTAGGATGGGACCTTACATACAAAACCACACCAAGACACCCAACCACATGTACAAGCACTGAGGACATCCACCAAGGTACTTGTTGGACTCAATCTTCAAGGACTTTTCCAGCTTAATTGGTTCTCTGAGGTGAGCACAATTTGTCCCTGCTCTTATTCAGGAGACTGCATAAAGTGCTGGGTTTTTACCCATCCAAGTTTTGCAAACTCTGTCTAAACCCTGACTTGTTCCCTGTGCATTGGACTGATGCTCTTTGCTAACTCCTGGCACGGCCCCTCTCTGGTGACAGCAGCGGGTTTGCTGCAGAAGACCCAGGCAGGGTCTCTTGCCAGGCAACGCTGCTCAGCGGGATGTTCCACTTGCCAAGGACACAGTATGTTTCGTATCAGAAACGGCGTGGCCAGCAGGTCCAGGGAGGTTATTCTCCCTCTGTACTCAGCACTGGTGAGACCGCTCCTCGAATCCTGTGTTCAGTTCTGGGCCCCTCACCACAAGAAGGATGTTGAGGCTCTGGAGCGAGTCCAGAGAAGAGCAACAAAGCTGGTGAAGAGGCTGGAGAACAGGCCTTATGAGGAACGGCTGAGAGAGCTGGGGGTGTTTAGCCTGGAGAAGAGGAGGCTGAGGGGAGACCTCATTGCTCTCTACAACTACCTGAAAGGAGGTTGTGGAGAGGAGGGTGCTGGGCTCTTCTCCCAAGTGACAGGGGACAGGAGGAGAGGGAATGGCCTCAAGTTCCGCCAGGGGAGGTTCAGGCTGAACATTAGGAAAAAAATTTTGACAGAAAGGGTCCTTGGGCACTGGAACAGGCTGCCCAGGGAGGTGGTTGATTCACCTTCCCTGTAGGTGTTTAAAGGACGGGTGGATGAGATGCTGAGGGACATGGTTTAGTGATGGATAGGAATGGTTGGACTCGATCCTGTGGGTCTTTCCAACTTTATGATTCTATGATTCTATGCAAGAAGGGGCCAAACCCACATTCAGCTCAAGTTTTAGAAGAGGTGATAGGGCAGGTAGCGGTGAGGGAAGATGGATTTGGCCTCACGCTCAGACGACCATCCTGTCTCTGTCTCTCTGGAGATAATAACCCTGTGCTGGGGTTGCTCTCTGGTGGGCACACAGAGAAACTGCTGAAAGCTGGTGAGGAACATCACGTTTCCCAAAGTGAGGGTTTGGGGTGCCCGTGGCAGAAGGGAGCCGGCATCAGGGCTCTGCATGCACCTGAACCAGCACTGGAGTCACTGCACTTGCCTCTACCCTGTTCAGCCGCTGCTGGAGCAGCTCCTCGCTTTGCTGCGTTGGATGCGCACAGGCAGACAGCACAAAACACGCTGGCACACTTGCTGTACCACCAGGTCCATGAGAGAATCACAGGAGACAGCATCAGCCAAGGTGTTTTTCTTTCTGGAAGAGCCACCACCCTGCCCACCACAGCCACACCAGGTGACACCGCACTAAGCTGTGATGCTGCAACCCTCACTCATGGTCTGCAGCATCCATCAACCCAGGAGTGAGAAAAGCAGAGAAGCACTTAAAAAAAAAAAACAAACCAAACCCTGTGCAACAAAAAATAGTTCACCCTTGCCCTGACCCCAGCACAAAGCTTTGCAGCCGCGTGGAAACCACTGCTTCCCATGCAAGCCCTTATCAGCACTTAAGAAGGATGCTAGGTTAAAAATTCCCTCTGTATGCACTATGAGACCATGAATGTGCTCAGTGCATTCCTCTGCAGGAACACAGCTCTTCACTGAGCTGCATTATTCCTTCCTCACTCCATCACTGTATTCGCTTTACAGTTAGAGACAAGAAGATAGAAAATAATTTATGCCATTACTTAGGCTGCTAAGCAGCACCACAGTGCTCTCAAGCAAGCCAGAAGAGCTCCCAACAAGCCCAGCTTGGAGAACCACCGTGTTCCCAGGGGCTGGGGCTCCCCAGAAGCCTCAACCCTGTGTACACCTGACTCCCAGGAGGTGATCCTGCAGTGCTCATTTTCCCACCCACAGTGTTTGTGCAAATGAACCTGATGGACCGCCTCACCCAGAAAGGTGCAGAGACCCAGAGAAATTGTGTTACAGGCCAAAGTTACCCCTGGCAATGGCTCTGTCACTGAGCTGGCCAGCAAGCAGAGCCCACAGCCTCCACGTCTCTGCTGGACACAGAAAGGGTGAAGGAGGGAAGTGATGAAGTAACAGGGATGAAGCAAACCCATCAGCGTGATTAAGAACTATCCCTGCGGGCAAATACAGGACGAAAGGAGAAGAGTAAAGGGCCAACAAGGAAAATTGAAGCTGCCAGACAGACACAAGGGCAGCAAAACCTCGAGTGGGAGCAAGTGTTGGTGATGACACAGCACACAGAGAAGCTCAGAACATCAGAATAGACAAGGCAGCATGGGCCATCCTGCCTCCACTGGAGGTGAGAGCATATAGCTCCTCTCCAGCTGCTCTCAGTCATGTCCTCAAGGAGAGCATGGCAAAGCAATCGCTCTTATAAACACAGTCCTTAATACATAGAGGTACATTCTTGGGGACCAATTCTTCAAACAGCGCTGGGGGCTCCTGATCATTCTCCACCTCCTGCACTCTACTGCTTGGGGTGTGTCTGTTTAGATTTGACAATTCTTCACCTCCAAAGAGGAGGAACAAGAACCTGAAGCTATGCTGTGCTCCTCCTGATGCAGCATAATGCATTTCAGCAACTTCCCATCACCCAGCAGTGGATCTTTCAGGAGGAATCTGGAAGAGGAGAGCATAGGCTGCATAAGCACTGGGTAAATGAAGGCCATTCCAACTTTAAAATTTGCATATTGGTCTGAGCATGCAAGAAAATGTGTGCAGGGTCTCACTATTCCACAAATTAAAGCGCTACAGATAAAAGGGTGAAAATGTATTTCAGCTGACCACAGAAAACTGAAAAAAACAAACTGCATTCCTGCTTCAATAACATATAATTAGCAGTGGGATTTTAAATGCAAAAGCAAAGCATTCATTTTGCCACCTACTCTTCATTTAACAGAGTTCAAGCAAAGACACCATCCACTTTCCTAGATGGAAACATTAAGGAATACAACAGCTTTTGTGTTCGCAGTTGATAGAGAAGACTTCCCTTTTGACAAATCTTGTGCTGTTGGTTGCATCCAACCCATAAAAGGGTTTCAGCCAGCTGTTAAGCCAAGGCTTGTTCCCAGGGGTGGGACATCCCGTTGCTCCAGCAATCAACTCCCCATTGCTCCAGTTCCCACAGATCTGCAATCCTTCCCCTGCCACATGACTACATCCATTACGGGAGGAAAACACGTGTGCTTCTGACAAGCGCATCCCATGCAACCAATGTGCCTGGGTGCAGAGGAGAGGAGCGTTCTGCACACGCCCACCTCATGATGTAGCACTGTGGCTCTGTGATGGACACACTTCTAGCAATACCCAAAGGAGTAGGTGGTCCCATGTAACAAGACCAGGGACCACTAAAGAACCTTGACGTGGAGAAAGAAGCTGGAAGAACATAAGGGGTTGACCATTTGGTGAAAGATTACACCACCCAAATTGATGTCCAGGCACACTGGGCAGTGCAAGACCAAGAAAGTGGCTGGGATCTATTTAATTCTCTCTGAGACACATTGACCATTGAAGGCCATGGGAGTATCTTGTGTGGCCCCAATGACCAGAAAAATGTCATGCCCCTAACAGCAGGTAATATAGCCAATGCAGAAACCAGGTAGCGTATCTTACCTGAATTATCAGCAGCAAGGGTCTTCCAAATACCAGCTTCAGGAAGGTCAGGTGCTGAGGTACTGTATTTCCCCTGTGAATGAAGGGGAATGGTGCTTTTGTTTTAAATTTCATGCTAGGCAGCCGCACGAGTGCTTTAGGTGGACCTTCCCTGTGGATCACAGGAGACCATCCGTGTCCAACCATCAGAGGATTTCTGTACAAATCAGGTCCTTGTCCTGGGGCTTTTGCACATTTATGTGTATATAAGATTCAAGTGTTTGTTATATCTTGTAGTAAGGAATCCCCAAGAGCACTTAGTGGGTTTGCATGGAAGACAACATTCTTGCACACCAGTCATTTCCAGTCAGGTATTCCACACAAGCCCAGGGGTCCAGAACATGCTTGCTTGGAATTTATGCAAATTTATTCTACAAATAATCTTGACAAATAATTCTAAGAGTGAATTTGAGCTGAGACTGTCTGAGATCGAAGGTGTTAGGTTATCAGACACAGTGGGCGGAATGTTAATGAGTTCACTCCTAAACTAGTGGGTAAAAGTGAGAAGTTTGATCTACAACTGAAAGAAAAAACTGAAACTGAAAAAAAACTTGGATTTAGAGCACAACGGCTATTCCCGAGTAGATTTTGCATGTGGGCATTCATTTTATCACAATATCTACATAACTACGCATGGAACAACAGTTTCAGAGTAGCCCTGTGTATGGACAAGCCTGTAGAATTAGGTTCTGGACTAAAAATTAACTGTCTGCAAATAATATCCAGTAACAGCCTCCTACAAAAATCACTGTTACCATCAATTTTACTGGCATTGCCTTTGTTTATCTGTGTAATGTGGTAGGGTGGGGAGAGAAGCATCAAACAGGTCTAAAAGCCAGCAAAACAAATTCAGAGTCGTTTTCAAGAGCACTACTTTTGCTCTTGAAAAATAAGAAAAAGCATGAGGAGATGGAAGAACAAGTGAAGGTTCTATCTCTGCCACTGTCTACTTTTTCCATATAGAAAGGCAGGTTGTATTTTTCGCACCAGACAAAGCCTCTCAAAGCCTCTTACTTCATCTGACACTCATTTTTCCCCTGAGCAGTTACATCAAACCACTTACAGTTCTTTGCATTCTACTGTAGCTTTGTTTTACAGTAATACTCCTTGTTTTAAAAAAAGTACATTCCCTCTTTCTTAAAGCAATTAGAAATGTCATTCACGTTCCATTCTGGATGTGAATTGAGCTATTCCCAACAGCCACTCAAAAAATACATAATCACCATAATTACTGGTGGCATCTAATTAACATTCAACTTCCTCTCTACAGCAGCTACAGCTGGACAACCCATTTATTTCAACCTAAAACTAACGCTTTCCTAATTATTTTCCATCACACTGAGCAGCCCACCTGTGTCTGTCTCCGCCAACATCTCCGTCTGTCACAGCGGTAAGAGGGCAGAGCGAGGCGAGCCAGCACCTCCACACAGCCTGCAACAGGCTTATAACAAATGCCCCACGCAAACACAGGGACCTGCTCCCACTAATTACCCAGCTGCTGGCTCCATTAGCTTCTGCGACCAGGATTTAAAAAAAAAAAAAAAATAGAGGAGCTGCCTACCTCAAATGCCAGATCTGGCTGTATGCAAAACATCCCCTGCTTGGTTGGGGCAAGAGGCTGCAGCCCCTCTGAGGCACTCGGAGCTCTGGGTTTGCACTCGTGGAAGTGGGAAGAGAAATAAGCCCATAAGGCACACGTACTTCTTGTTGCTGAGGACACTGGGGCTATTTGTCCTTCTCCTTCTATAGGACGAGAGGGAATGGCCTCAAGCTCCACCAGGGGAAGTTCAGGCTGAACATTAGGAAAAAAATTTTCACGGAAACGGTCATTGGGCACTGGAACAGGCTGCCCAGGGAGGGGGTTGAGTCACCTTCCCTGGAGGGGCTTAAGGCACGGGCAGACGAGCTGCTGAGGTGGTTTAGTGATTGATGGGAATGGTTGGACCTGATGATCCGATGGGTCTTTTGCAACCTGGTGATTCTATGATTTTCCAAGTCTGGGGTCTGCCCTTCGTGTCTTGAGGGAACACAGCCAAGCAGGAGGCTCTGCCTTCAGCTGGGGCTCTGCCCTCACAGCAAGGCCAGGGCGCTCTCTGCCAGTGCCAAAGATTCCTTCAAGCCAGCCAGGAGGCCACAGGGTCAGGGCAGGGATGCTGATGGCCCCAAACCTGGGCACATCCTGCTGCTGGTCTCCAGGCTGTGGAAAATCCTCCGCCATCTCCTTTGCGCTCCTTCACTGGCCAGTCTGTAGCAGTGACAAGATCAAAACTGCTCAACCCAAACGTGAGTTTTAAAACAAAGACAGAGAGAGATCAGGCGGATAAAGCAGTCTGTTTTTATTAAGTGCCCAGTACCAGGCACCCATTCTGAATAAAATGAAGTGCATGTAAGTCCATGATACCTCAGTTGTCTCAGTCCACTCCTCGCCCTTTTCTGTAGACCCTTCTACCATCATCCACTAACCAAGCAACTTTCTCTTTTATCCTTCAAACACACATCAGTTCTCTTGGTAGGAGAAGCAATGCCTGCTGCTGCCATCTAGATGAGCTCCAACTCATTAGCTCTCCATTTCTTTCCAAAACTCAGCTGAAAACTTATTTTCTCTTTTGCTCACGCCTCTCCATTTCCCTCTCTCTCTGCTATTATCTCTAATTATATTATTCCACCTTGTAATGATTGTAGCACTGGTAGGAATGACGCTCTGCAAAATTATCTTGTATTTGCATTTGAGCTTCCAACATTACACCAACTAGATATATTAAGGGGGTGAGAAGGGAACTGACAGCTACTGGCTAAAGCAGTGGTTGTGCTTCTTCTAAACTTGGGAATTACTAATACCTCTCTTTCCCTTCCCCACTTCTATTTGCCATCTTTGGCATGAACCTTTGCAGGCACCGACAGGTCTCTGCTCAGCTCAGCCACCTACAGTGACAAAACCCACAGTGACACAGTAGTTACCCCCTGCCAAATTCGGTTAAAACAGGCAAAGAAAGTTCAAAAATCTATGGGGAGGAGGAAGGAGCTCAGTCAGCGTGATCTTATAGACTTAAATTTGCTTCAGAGATCAATGAGAAAAACACATCATATCAAGAGTTGTCATAGATGGTCTGAGAAGAAAAGACAAAAAAATTAGTGCATGCAGATTGATGGGCTAATTCATGCCATAGTCAAGTAGTCGCGGCTTTGATGCCAACACAAGAAACGCAGGGAGTTAATCTCAGAAATTCAGTATCTAAACTCTGCATGAATTCCCCCCTGCCCTATCATCACCCACTGAGCGGTAAAGTGCCTCCAAACTGAGTCAGCCCTCTCTAAACAAATTTCCAGTTCCACAAAAGATAATCTCATCTTGGGAGCTGACTTGTGAAACATTTAAGACAAGGCCATAAGCAGATGATCAAACTTCATGAAAATGCCCGAGCCCTAATAAGGCCAATCAAGCTAAGATGGATCAGAGAATTGAAGCCCTAGCATTTCATAAATGAAAGAGCTGCCTGTGTGCTCCACTGGCTGTCCAGGAGCACTTGTGTTTGAAGGACTAATTGCAAACCAGTATTTTTTACTTTGCTATTTTTCCAGAAAATAACAGAATTATCATAGAGAGAGTATTCTCCAGCCAACAAAACATTGCCAATGTTGCCCAGGTGAACCATTTAGATTTCATTTACCTTCCTAATGCAGACACATGGGGTTTGGGTAGCCCTGCGGGCATCAGCAGCTCACCCTACCCCCTGCCCTGCCCGCATCCCACCCGGCAGCTCCCATATCCAGCCAGGCTCAACTCTCCTGCTGCATATCGCTTTTCCTAGGAAAGGCACATGAGCAGCAGCAGGGAAAGAGTCTTTGAGAACCTCAGAGGTCCATAACCAGCCTGGGCAGAAGAAGGAGGAGGCACAGTGCAGCTGCCTTGCAGCTCCACCAGCGCTGTAAGGACTCAGCAGTGCTGGCCACCAGCCTGCATCTCCTGCATTCAGCGGGCTTGGCTCCTGCACGCATGCTCCTGCGGCCAAAGAGGAGATGCGGCCTCTGACAGAGGCTGTCGCTGTCACACCACGTGCAATTTGGTGATGGAAAGAGCAGGCAGGTGCTTTTTTGAAGGCAGGAGCTGGCAGAGCTAAGAAATTGGAGAAAATACATCAGAGCAAAGCAATAGTGTCAAGTAGTAAACCCCAAAGGCCACCCCAGCCCCTGGGCTAGCACCAGCAGCTCTGCATTTCAGCTGATTAGACTCAGGTCTGCAGGGCTCTGCTGACACGCTCAGCCAGCGCACACCAGGCTCGCCCTGCTGTGCTTGCCAGTTTTAATTGCCAAGGAAGCGGAAGAAACCAGCTCTTCCTTTCCTCTTGCATTAGCCCTGCACGCAGCACGCTCTGTGATGCAAAGCCTCGCCAACGCAGCCCTCACGTCTCTGGATGCAGAGACTTGTTTGTGAGCTCCAGGGCTAAGGAAGCCCCCCCAGAGCTGCCCATCCAGACCTCTCCGCTGTGCATCTATAAAACATTGCACATACACCATCTCAGCAGGGGCAGGGTAGGAACAATGGGGTTTTATTTATTTACTTACTTTTACAAAACACAAAAAATGTCCACCCTGTCCAGTTGAGTCGAAGCTGGTCAGCAGGTCCAAAATATATTTGCACACCGTGCGGAGCTGCAAGGAGCAAGGCACCACACAAGCCAAACCACAAGTGAAGTACTTCAGCTGATGCTTAAAGACAAGACTCACAGACAACAAAACAAACATCCTACCTGAACTAATGGCCCTCTCCAAAAGCCAAGCAGGTAGCAACCTATCGCTTCAAGCCTTAGCTGGTACTTGCCTGTATTCCTAATTACTTGTTGCCTCCTCTTGAGGCAGTTAACTCCATAGCCACCCTCTCACACTTCCTCACCCCAAAAAGTAGTCCCCATTTTACTGGCACAGGGCTCTGCATTTGGATCCCAAGCTTCTGCGCTTAATTCCCTTTCCTCTGCAAGGCTCTGCATGTGTTTGTGTCTGGGCATGTGTTTTCTCACCCCGATGAATTCATTATTTATGGGGCTGAAAGAGCAAAGCTGCTGAAATGGTAGTTCATCATTTAGCTCTTCTACATCTCTCAAAGGCACAATAAACATTACGGGAAAGCAAATATCAGACTCAATGGGGTTGCTTCAGTCATACAGAGATGAACTGGTGGATGCTGTGCCAACGCTCGCTATGCTTCCCTGCCCACCGTGGGACTAAAACCCTCCCACCTGGAAGCTGCCAGGTTCCAGCTGTCCCCAGGCTCCCCAGCACAATGCCCAGAGCGGCACAGGTCAGTGTGCTCCACGGGATGCTCTGGCTGAGGCATGTTCCTGGGATCACTGATATGTTAGATTTTAACAGATTTGGCAAACGGCACTAGAGGGCAGAGCTGTTTACCCTCAGCATATCTGAGACAAGTTAAAAAAACATGACTTACAAGAAGCATCTGCACAATCCTATGCAAATATCCAATATTGAATCCTGTGTTCAGTTCTGGGCCCCTCACCACAAGAAGGATGTTGAGGCTCTGGAGTGAGTCCAGAGAAGAGCAACAAAGCTAGTGAAGGGGCTGGAGAACAAGTCTTACGAGGAACGGCTGAGAGAGCTGGGGGTGTTTAGCCTGGAGAAGAGGAGGCTGAGGGGAGACCTCATTGCTCTCTCCAACTACCTGAAAGGAGGTTGTGGAGAGGAGGGTGCTGGCCTCTTCTCCCAAGTGACAGGGGACAGGACAAGAGGGAATGGCCTCAAGCTCTGCCAGGGGAGGTTCAGGCTGGATATTAGGAAAAAATTCTTCACAGAAAGGGCCATTGGGCACTGGAACAGGCTGCCCAGGGAGGGGGTTGATTCACCTTCCCTGGAGGTGTTTAAGGCACGGGTGGACAAGGTGCTAAGGGGCATGTTTAGTGTTTGATAGGAATGGTTGGACTCGATGATCGGGTGGGTCTCTTCCAACATGGTTATTCTATGATTCTATGAGTGCAAGAGCTCCAGGTGTGGGACAGGCTCTTGCCAAGGCAGCAGCAGCACTGCCAGCCAGGACCAGCTCTGGCTCCTTGCAATGTGGGGTGCACAGGGCAACACAAAGAGCCCCCAAAGCAGGAAGACAAAAAAGCCTATTTCTTCCCATAGAGAATGTTATTAAAAAGGCTTTACTCATCTCTGTTGTGATCACAGACCTGAAGTTACCAACCGCACTGATACTCTGCTGCCCAGGCTTGCTGCCAAGCATCTCAACAGATGAAAAATGCTTCTAAGCAGACAAAACCTTCCAGGCCTTATTTAGCTTCGGTTTTGAGCAGATGACCACAGCTCACAGGAACTCCTGTAGCTGGACAAGCAGGACTGTCTGAGGGCAAATCCACACAGCCTAGAGCAGGATCTACGATTCAAGGAGGAGCTCCACCACCCACCGCTACAGCTGCTGGACCTCAGCTCACTGTGTCTCACTCAGGAGAGCTGGGAGGGATGGCAATTCCCCAAACTGACACACTTGTGCTATAAAAGGCAAAGGTGTTTGGACTGTATACACTTGATAATTTTTTCATTCCGCTTTGCTGCAGTGTTCTTGGCACGAACGGCTCCCTTGGACAAGGATGCCAGCCCCAAGAAACCCACTCCAAACCACTCACAAATCCTTTTCTTCTTATTTCCCCAGTGTGCTCAGTGTGCTTTTCTTTATTATTATCAAAATCAGTCATCCTGCAGGGCTTCCTGCTGTTGGGTAGAGAAGCAAAGGAGTTTTGTGTCAGAAAGTCACTGTTCCAGAGCCCAAGGAACTCATTCATAAAGAGCCACACTGCATTGTACCCGAGCACCCAGCTCTGCTGCCTACAGTGGCTCTTATAGGAGAATCCCTCCTGAGAGGGAAATATATAACTCAAAGCACAGTATGTTAATGGCTGAGGCAACAACACAGAATAATGCTAGCTATCTTGACAGCATTTTTTTTTTAAAAATATGTTATTAATATTTAAAGAGAAGGAAGGAAACAACTAATTGGTTTCAGCCTCAATCCCATTTTGCCCCTTGCTACAGTTACTTTATTCCACATCTCTTCCTCCTGGGCACACCCTGCCTCTCCTTCCTTACAGAGGAAAGGCAAAATGTTGACTTAACCCTTCTGCAGAATTTGCTTTCCATGTCCTCACAGCCAAGAGGGAAGGAGCCCCATAGCAGAGGCCAGGCTGCCCATTGCCCCACCTGAGACAGGGTCAGTTCTGTCTCTTCAGGCAGATGTTTGTCTGACTTCTGAGTCACAGTGACTGCACCTCCACAAGTTCTCAATGCAAATCTATTCCAGTGCTTCCTCATCTTAAAATTAAATATCACTTAATATCATTTCTTCTACTTCCAGCCACCACAGACATAGCGAACTGCCTGTTCCCCTCCTTCCTGCAGCAGCCCAGAACTCAAAGCACAGTGAACTCATCGCCTTACAGTTTTTCTTGAAAGCAAGCAGCCTTAAGCCCCCAGTTTTTCTCTGCAGAGCTTCTGTTCTCAGCTCCTTTTTGCTCTGTCTTTTTGGACTCCGCTTCCTCAATCATGTCTTCCTTTGAGAATGAAGCCCAAAGTAGGATGCTTTCTGAAGGTCTAACAGGCTCAGAATATAAAGCAGAAAGGATTTCCTCACCTTCCCGTTGGGCTGCCCTCCCAGCTCACTGTGGCCCCACACCTATTTGGCTGCTTTGTGATAGCATACTTGTTACTTCCAGTCTACGAAGCATCATGTCATAACCAGACCCCTTCCTCAGAACTCCCCTCCCTGCAGAGTCCCACCCCAGGCTGTACTTGGGAAGCTGTTCCTGCACCTCCTCAAGCGATACCTGCACAAAATCAGATGGCTCCAGATATTTTCTCAGCACCAAAGTCAACCCTTGAACAACCTTAAAGAACATCTTATTCCTTTTCCACTGGCCACCAGACTATGCATCATAATTTTATTATCCTAAAGATTCTTGATCTCCCTATTCGTTGGTCACTTTATCTTGCTTTGTGCACATTTTCAGTCCTGCCCCACATATCTCCACAGAGGAGATGTTTGCTCATGTGCTGCAGTGGAAATCAACAGCAGGGACCAGGCAGATCTGACTCACACAAGCATTTTACCTGTTCTCCTTGCATCTGCACGGGCAAATTTGCTGCTTGCTTTCTCTTCTTTCCTTAAAAGCAGTGGCTGAATGAGACTAATAGTCTCTTGAACTTTCAGTCCAGTTGACCTGGGCTCACCTGCACTGACTTAGGCATTCAGGGGCTGGTGGTTTTATTTCATGTTCACAAATCACAAGCTCACTGCAGGTGTGGCCAGGCTCCTCCTCAGCTCATCACTTCCCACTCCTTCCACATTCAGCTCACAACAGGCTGTGCACAGCTCAGCAGCTATGGGTTCATGCAAAACTTGAGCAACATTTAGGTTTGTAGATAAACTTCCTTCACTCGCTACTGTTTACTGAGCAATTTGGCATGCCAGTATCTTCTTCAGAATTGGGCAGAGCATTAAGATGGAGACTGTTCCTATTCCCTGGATAATAATAAATTACTCCTGGAAAGCAGCAGCAGTACACAAACACAAGACACGTTTTTTTCACCAGCTGCATGGTCATCCCTCTAACTGTGACTAGTTATCACTCACATTGGTGCCCAAGTACTGTGCTGGGCTCATTTAACTCGCATGTTATCTCCACATTTTCTGCAAAGTCTCATGACAATTCTGAAAAAAACCTTCCTTTTTTTTTCTCATAGAATCTGACTCTGAATTACAGATCATTCAGGGGAAAACAGCTGATGAAAATCAAAGTCATAAATAGTGTATGCATATGAGTAATAAATTCAAAAGCAATACAAAAGGATGAGCTCCCTCCCAAGCAGAACACAAAATAATAGCAACCCTGCATAAAAAGAAATTAAGCCAGACAGTGTTTAAGCAGCATTACAAAGATAATATCCCTCTAATGTTAACAAACAGGACTGAGTCTGGTTCAAGCCACCCTCCAGGTTTTAGTATATAGCAGTTCTCAACTCTAGCCCAAATATACCTGCCAAACCTGCTCCTGTGCACTTCCAGCCAGTCATATGGTGGCCGTGCAACAAAACATCTGATTCTCACCTGCAAATTTTCATGAAAATCATAAGCACACAAGTAGCTTAGGCAATTTTTCAGTGCGTGCTCAGAAGCTGTTTAACAATTTAATCATTTTAAGTGTAAAGCACCCTTTTCATTACCACAGATCTGTGGTCTGTCATGAGGTTATAAATAAAACATACAAGTTGCTGTCTGAGGAGTACGAACTGTCAAAGCCAAAGAACACCGAGGCCTGGATGGATTTAAAAGGAGCAGAGCTGGATGAATCATTAGTGGTAAACAAGAGTCCTCAAACAATTTAATGCATGAATTTCTATGTGTGTGCATTTGGCTATAAGGTTTATCATACTAAATGTGATGTGCATAATACACGCTTATGAAATATTTAGGCATAGCTGGCCATCCAGGAGCAGCTTGTGGAGGAAATGTGCAAATTTGCTGGTGACACAAAACTAGGATGAGTGGTGGATACACCAGAAGGCTGTGCTGGCATTCAGTGAGACCTGGACAGGCTGGAGAGCCGGGCAGAGAGGAACCTAAAGAAATTCAACAAAGGCTAGTGTAGGGTTCTGCACCTCGGAAGGAACAACCCCCTGCACCAGGACAGGTGAGGGGCTGACCACCTGAAAGGCAGCTCTGCAGGGAAGGACCTGGGAGTGCTGGTGGACAACAAGCTTACCATGAGCCAGCAATGTGTCCTCGTGGCCAAGAAGGCCGATGGTATCCTGGGGTGCCTGAAGAAGAGTATGGCCAGAAGGGTGAAGGAGGTTCTACTGCCCCTCTACTCTCCCCTAGTGAGGCCCCATCTGTGGTCCCGTGTCCAGTTCTGGGCTCCCCAGCTCAGGAAAGCCAAGGAACTACTGGAGAAGGTCACGGAGATGATGAGGGGACTGGAGCATCTCTCTTAGGAGGAAAGACTCCTGGAGAAGAGAAGAATAAGAGGGAACTTTATCAATGCTGATCAATATCTAAAGGGCAGGGGTCAGTAGGATGGGGCCAGACTCTTCTCAGTGGTGCCCAGCACAGGACAAGGGGCAATGGGCACAAACTGGAACACAGGAAGTTCCACTTGAACATAAGGAAAAACTTTTTCTGTGAGGATGACAGATCCCTGCATTATCATCTATATTCAAAACCTTCTGGGATGCGTTCCTGTGCAACCTGCTTGAGGTGAACCTACTTCAGCAGGGGGGTTGGACTGGATGAGCTCCAAGAGGGTCCTTCCAACCCCCACCATTCTGTGCCTCTGTGACCTGATAGCATAGGAGAAACGGACCCAGGCCTGTAGGCTGGGGAATGTTCCCTTTCCATGCAGCCTTAGGAGGAAAACAGTGCTGTGAGGCAGCCAGAGCGGCTAGGCAGGTGGCAGATAAACGCAAGCAGCCGTGCAGTGGAGATGGGGTGGGATGGGCAGTGGCAGGAGGCATAAGTGGTGGAAACTGCAGCCACACTCCCTGCACACCAGCAGACATCAGACTACTCTCCCCATGTCCCTGGGTGGCTGCCTCTCTCATCCCTCTGCCTCCCACCTGCAGCTCGCTGCTTCTGTCTCATCCAGCTGCCAAGGCTTTATCTCATCAGTTAGAGAAAAAGAAAATTATTAAAATATATTGGATGTGACATTTAAAAACTGAGAGTCACTTTGTAGCTGCAAATCCACATAACTAACAAACCCAAGTTCTCCTCTGCATGACAGTGTAGGCATTTTTAAATTTGGGAATACCAGCTTCAATAAAAACATGTTCCATACGAAGGAAGAAAAAAGGTAGCTTTATTTGTAATGTAACTATTTGATTCTCTTCTCAAATATTTGCATAGTTTTGTTTAATTTTGTAGAAACCTAAAACGGAGACTGAGATCAAAGAGACTGTTTTCACTGGAGACGATAGGTTTCATAGAGCTCTGTGAAGTTCTACCATTGCCTGAAGATGTTTTAATGCAAGGAAGATCTTTACATTTCCAGCCAGCCAGCTTCAGTTAAGACTAATAATTACAGTCCTAAGTGGACTGCTGGTTCTTACCTAAACTGTGATTTTAACACTCAGTTCGGAGGTGACAGCTTATTATTTGCACTGAGCAATCTGGGGCAGGGTTAGAAATGTTTGTATCAGCCAGGTCACCTACAGCAGGCTTCACCTTTTGGACTAACTCAAACTGCAAATACTTCAATGTACCTTGAGAATGAAAGAGTGGGAAGTCAGAAAAAAATCTCTAATCTTATGTTTATTTCATAGAATCATAGAATCACCAGGTTGGAAAAGACCCACCGATCATTGAGTTTCAGCCAGTCATGCAGTATTATACTACTTTACTAAATTTTCTTTTCACTATTTCTAACTGGGGTTTGCTGGATCCTCTGTATGAGGATTGTCAGCGACTAAATTCAGTAATATTCTGCAGTGCATGAGTTCAAACATGCACAGGCTTAAACGAGACTTTGTCGACAGTGATACTAAGGGGTGTCGAGATGAATGCATTCACTCAGTTTTGGGGGAATTAACGCTGTTTGTGACTAAACCTAGTTGCATCAAAATCAAACAGAAGTTAGACTCTGCCCTCACTTTTACATCCATTAAGTGCTGGGAGTTGATGGGGGAAACGAGCCATTACTCCTGTGGCATAGGATCCCAGCCAGCCCTCTGAAATAACCACAGCACTACAAAATTAACTACAGTTATTTCTTTTTTAAACCACCATCGATGAAAAAACCCTCTCTAAAAACTGAGGATTGTGTTTCCCAAGCCCACGGCTAAGGCGCTCTGCTGCCAGCACATTTCCACATTAATACTGAGGAGCGAAATGCATTTCCCACAGGGGATGCCATGCGTGGCTGAACCTGGGGCCACACATCCAGACACTAGAAGAAATCTCTGGCTTCTTCTGCACTGGTTTTCCTTCTATTTCCAGAGCTTGATTATCCTGGAAGTACAGTGCTCAGCCACCAGCCACTCCAAGCCAGTGCAGGGTGGCTGTTCTGAATCTTCAATATTTTGGCTAACTAAAGAAACAGAGCACAACAATTTTGCTCTCTCTCCCCCTCCTTGAGGTTGGACATAGGAAAGGCACAGAAGCCTTGCAACTGCTGTACACAAGACTCCTGGGAAGGCTGGCTTCACTGCCAGTGGGGTTTATGCTGGTGCTAGTCCAATCCAGCGCAGGAGCCTCCCAGGAGCACTGTGGGTTGGCCCAAGGCATGGCCAACACTCTCTGCTCCACAGGGAAGCAGCCCTAGAGGTGCTTTGTGCAGAGGTGCTTTGTGCAGGTGGAATTTGTTCAGAAATCTTCCATGCTACAAAAACGTGCAGTTCTCAAACACGTCAATCCTCTTTGAAGAGATATTTTGTTAAAAAAACAAACTTATTTGTTCGCCAGGTCTCCCTCAGGTATTTGGCAGCCCCTTAACCTGTGAGATGCCCACGGGCAGTGCACCAGGGCTGGCTCTGCCACAGGGACTCTCTAAATGCAGGCTGAAGCAGGTCCAGTGGAGAGCAGTGTATGGCAAGGAGATCCAGCTCCATCTACAGAGATGACACTGACCCAGCAGCAAGTTATAGCCTCCTCCAGAGCCTGGTTTGCTCATCACTCTGCTCTTCTGCAGATCCACCCCATTTTCCCCAGGTTTCACCTCAAGCAGGTCAGCAGTTCCAGTTGCCGTTAGGGTAAACCACAGCTCTGTTAATCACAGTCCCAGTTTGGTGCGTATGGAGATAATGTCAGAACAGAGTTTCCTACAGGAAGGCCAGGGTGGATGTGTCACCTGTGTCTCAGGTTAGCATGTTTTGGAGGAGGTGGTAGACAAAAATAAAAGAGCAAAGGCTGCCTCTTCCACAGAGCTTACAGCAAGCAATAACATAATGCAGGTATTTAGCGACCTTGTCATTGCTATAATCCAGGCAAAGCCCTTATGGTGCTTTGATTTGAAAGCTCAATCCTTGTAAACAAGTTGGCTGAACTAAGGATGTGGGTAAAGGCAGTGGGAGGCTTTTCCTCTGCAAAGAGCAGAAAACAGTTTGTCTTGAAAATATTTAATCACAAAAGCAGGGTCCTATTTAATCAATTTCTGTGCAAAATTTCGGAAGGGATTTCATTTCCCCTTGAACTTGACATGAAAGCAGACATTACATTTGGGTTAACAAGCACCAGAAGTAAAACTAATTAAAATTTTACTGCCACTGAAGACAGAACCAACAGGGTATAACAGCCTTCCAGATTTTCATTGATGCAGTGATGAAACACAAATATTTATGAGCAGAATGCTGCCTCCAAGATCATTCAGAAAGAGTCCTTTTTGTGCTCCAACATGTCAGGATTACAAGGGAGGAGCCTTGCAACAGATAAGCTCCTCACCTTAGCCCTCCCTGCAAGGCATCACCAGCAGCTGTACTTTAAGACTGTGTGTATCTCTTCTTCATCAGTGTTAGGCAAAGGCAAATGAAAAAGTGAGACAGGATAATACCACTCAATAAAGAAAGAATGAAAAATCCAGAGATAACTTTGAAGAGATGAATCAAAACTACTGCACAGAAACATACAAGAAAAAGCCTTATTGACATCACAGTATGAGATTTGTGCATTATTAAGAGGAACAGCCTTGAGGTTCCAATAAAGGAAAAGAAAATCTCAGTTTCAGCTGAGGCTCAAGAAGAAACTGCTTGCTGGTATCTCACAGAAAGTCTGTGAACCAGCCAAGAACTGAGCCCAGATTTCTCCGTGGTATTCCAGCATCACAGACACATCCTTCCTATCAAAGGAAGGCTGGAAGAAATGCCCTGGCAGTGGAAATCCATGCAAGAAAACGAAACCTACCTAATGAAGAAAATATTCTTCCTTGTCTGTGAAATCTATTATTACAGGTCAAGAGGAATTTATCTTGTTGTCTCGTAAGCACCATGCATGCCTCACACAGCTATGTGTTATCTCAGCGATGTGTTGTAGAGGTCTAACCAGATGTAGAGAGAAATATGGCAGTTATGCCACAGCACCAAGCTGTTGCTCCATGGCATTCTCCATCGGGCAAATAGGAATGGCCTTCCAGGGTCAGCCCACAGGCCCACCTACCTCCGTGTCCTTCCTTCACATTGCACAGCTGAGAAATGACCAATGCCAGTTAAGACTTAGGAAAACAGAGGGAGAGAGAGAGAAGCGGGGGATGCACAGACTAATTCTCATTTTCGCCACTTCTGTCAATAAGTGGGTGAAAGACTTGCTGAGCTGGAAACCATGTTCTCCCCTCTTTTCTCCTCTCCTATCCTCCTCTCTTCTCCTCTCTTCTTAAATCTGCCTGCTCCTTTTGCATTTCCCCTTTCATGCCATTATCAAACAATAACTCCTACAACTTCACTCAAGTTCTCTCAAATAAAAAGCTACTGATTTGTTCAGGACTCTGCTCTCTAAAAGACTTCACCACTGCCTGCCTGCTATTATATATCTAGTTTTACTCAAGTCATACATTTGAGTTCAGAAACTGAAGCATCTGTCTTCTGCATCGTATGAAATCCCACAGCAATAGGTGCAGCAGTACTGTTATGTGGTTATGGCTGTAAAAAATTGTTTAAATTCTTTTCACGTACTCTATTGCACACTTTTAATGTTCAATATAAAAGCTACTCAGCTTCATTTATGTCAAAGTACACTATCTTAAGACTTACAGTCATCTAATTCAAACTTCTGTCTTATTCATAGCATGTTACTCCCATGAAATAAATGGAAATAAATAGCTGGGGCTATGAAGCACTGCTTTACCTCTACAGAGGTAATAGGGTTCCATCAGAGGACATACTAGGAACTGGTTAGAAAAAGCCCTGTCAGGAACAGTTTAGTCTTGGGGCAGGGGAACTGACAAAATGAACTCTTGAGACTGTAAAGTGTGAGAAACAGCTGAAGCACATAGGAAAATTATTACTCCTTGGATGGGCAAAATTGTGCGATTACTTCATTACCTTTGTATTTCTCTAAATGAGAAGACATCCTGGAAATCCAAGTGTGGTCACACTGCTGTGGAAAGAACTGCTTATATCAAGCATCGTAGTCCCAAATTCACCATATGTGTCACACACCTGCTCATATGTAATGCTTGAAGAGGAAGAGTAGTTACAGACCTGTTAGGAAAATGATTCACTTAGTATCTATGATAATATGAGGAGTGCATCCTCAGAAGGCCATGGAAGAATACAGCAGCCAGAAACCAAAACTGGGCAAACTATTAAGTTCAAGAAAAATGTTACTTAAGGAGAAACACCCCTCCAAGCCCTTATGAGGGAGGGAGGGAGGAAAACTGCTCCCCCCCATATGCTGGGTTGGTTCAATATCCACCTGTAGGAAATGCTCTGAAATAGGAACAAGTGCTGTGTTCTTGCTTAGGATGGTGCAGGACTCATAGCTCTTGTTTCTCAGCCAAGCCATTCTCTTCTCCATATGGAAGAAGGTGGTACAGCTGTGATCTCTTGAAAATGTAAGCAAGAAACAGCATCTTAAACCAGTGGAGGGAGATTCCAGCTTGTCCTGAAGGGAAGAACTGATTAGTTGAGATGGTGAACAAAAAATCCTTTCCAATCACCATGCTGCTTTTGCTCACCTACTGGTTTGCAGTTCTTCTCTACTTTCATAAATATGATTTTGCCATCAAACACATTATTTTATGTGTCTGTCTGGGTGAAGTACAAATCTGAAGGCTGTAGTGTGTCACAGAGCCCTTCCTCACCTGTGGACGGGTGGCTTCTCAGCTTAAGAACTGCCCACACCACCCCATAGGTGCCAGACAGCAACGCGTGAGTCTCCCTGCAAGATTTACGGGCAAGGTAAGGAGTGTGGCACTTGAGAGTGAAACAGGAATTTTCTGATGATCAGCAACAAGAAGCAAACTCATTTGACAAACCACAGGAAAGCAAGGAGTGTGTCTGTAAAGCCAGGGAGTTTGTCACAGTTGCCTAAACAAACACAGAGTCGAAAACAGATGCTTTGCTTTGAGTTCTACTGTAAGGGAGCACCATTTGTGCATCCACTGAAAAAAAACACTAAATCACTTGTAATAATTATGGAGACAACCGAAATGAACCTATGCAGTAGAACGTCAAAACAATGGTAACCAGGAAAAATATCTTCAATTATCATTCCCTTAACCTGAATCAATACGTAACATCCAGAGGCAAAATTCCCAGGCTGTTTGATTACCCGCAGGACTTCTGAAGCACTAGAAGAGCAGCATCTCCCCTGGTGCCACTTTGACAGTTGAGCCCTGAAAAGCTGGCAATGCAGAGAGGCACTTACCATAAAAAGCCCATGGAGACGACAGAACCAAAGCTTTGCAGGGCAAACCTGTGGCAGCTGGGATGTGGGCAGTGCTGTTGGAGGGGCAGCCACACCACCCATCAGACCAGGGCATCCTGCACCACCACTGGTGGGAGGTGCACCCCTGGGGCTGGGGTCAGCCCTGCCTGCACCCCTTTTACCTGTTGGGAAAAGCAGCAGCACCAAGGAACTGCCAAAGTGATGCCCTCCTTGTGACAGACTTCAGACAAGGCTTTTGAAGTAGCTTCTTCAACTTATTTCTAACTTTTCTGACTCTCCAGCTGCACATGGATTGAGGGGCTTTTAGCACACACAGCTTGGCATGGGATAGTTTGCTACACTCAGAAATGTTGGTGTTTATCTCTTGATGGGGCAGGCTTTTTCTTTTTGCATCATCCCTCTGGTGCTGCAGACAACTGGGTAATTGAATAGCAGAAGGAAAGTAAATTAAAAAAAAAAAATAGAAAGCAAGGGAAGACTCCTATGGGAGTGCCACTGCTGCCAGGGAAAGCTGCAGTCACCACAGACCCAATGAAGGACAGGCACTGAAGTGCATTAAAAAGCTCTCAGCAAACATTCCTTGTGTCGATCCCACTCTAGAGTTATCCACCAGCCTCCATCGATGCTGGCTGCATACCTGGTTCCTCTGTGGTGTCTCAGAAATGAGCAGCTTTCAGGACAAGGCCTTGCCTCCTTGCTCTGCCCAGGACATCAGCACCCTCAAAGTGGTGAATTCTGCTGGGGTAGAGCCCATTTAGAAGAGTTTGATTTCTCTCTAACCCATCTTCACAATTCCAGCAGCAGAGCTTAGTCTGTTACCATTTTTCTGAGAAACCAGCATTGGATCCGGGCTGCACCAGAGAAAGACCTATTCCTTCGTATTATATTCTCCAACCATGACCTCTCCGGGTCAGGCTTCCAGCACAACCACTCCGAATACGCACACATCTGTCGAGGATGTGATCCTGCCTTTTTACACATTTGTCATCAGTCCTCACTGCTAGAGAAGGTCAGGCTGCCTTCTTTCTCGCCTCCAAGCTTTTGCACCAAGCACCAAGTAAGAGCATCCTTGTCCTTGCTTTTAATACCAGAATCGCTGTAGTTCTCAGATAAACATAGATTCTGATCATATAGAATTATCCCCCATGGCACAGGTTCAGTGGTGAAAGGACCAAGAGGATTTAAATGTGGCTGACAGCTGTGTACATTCAATATAGGGCTGAGGCTTCAAACTGCCCCAGATTCCTTTTCTGTCTTTTTTTTGGTTTGGTTTGTTTTTTGTTGGAGTTTGTTATTTTTCCATATCCTTACATCACAGAAAACGTGCACTGGGTATGGGGATGGCAGTAGGTGAACAGGGGAGTGGAGCCTGAGGCATTCCTCACATGGATCTTACAGAAGAACATGGGAAATTGTGGGTTTTTCAAATCTGTACAACTCTACACCTCCTGCCAAGAACTGGTCAATCAGAGTGTAGGGAATAGGGGAGCAGCCCAGAGGAGAGATGGGTTGCACACAAACCTTCACCCTCAGCATCTCACTGTCTCACTGCAGCAACTCAGGCTCCTTCCATGCTAGTTTAAATACCATTAAAATACCACTCTTATCTTAAAATATGCATAAATATGCACTAATCCATGCACAGGAATACTTTTAGCTGTCTCTGATACCAAAGTTATAACTGATGACACAGCAAATGGGGACCATTGCTCTTCATACCAAATAGCTTTTCGCTCTATTCAACTTCATCACAAGTAGGTTCTTATACGCTAAATTTATGCAAATAAATGCTATTTTGGCAAATTCTTTTGTCAGCATTTTTATAACAATGGATACATACATAATGCAACAAATCCACCCTGTTGAAGAAAAAGGCAAGCATTCCTGATAAAATTGGAGACATTTAGGGAAAATATATTCTGGTCTGGAACAAATGTCAGTATCTTCATAAAATTACTCATTGGTTCTTTCACTGGTGGAAGTTATTGCAAATATGGGAAAACAAAATCCAGAAGAAGCAAAGAAATCTTTTAATGACCACCCTCTGCAAACCACCCCCCAGCGCCTTCTTGCCATTCACACCACACTGAATGAGCAAGGATGACAGGGCTGGTTTCTGATGCAAGCTGGTGTAACACAGGACCGTCAGCAGCAAAGCCTCCCCTCTCTGGAAGCTTTCCAAGGCCCTGATTCACCATCGCACACATCTGTGGCACATTAAGCTGTGCAGTTGTTATCTCTGAGCTTTGAGAATAATGTCCCCTATCTGACTAAATAAAGTCACATTACTGCTTCAAGAGACATCACCATATGGGCTCGATACCCAGGCAGATCACGTTAGTGGAGCTCCTCAGTTCAGTGCCTTGCAAGAGCATAATTCCTTTAGCAAAGCCTTGAAAGACCAGGCTGCCAGCAAAGTTCAGCCTGTTCCACGTGGGATCTGCTTTGGGCAGAGAGATTTGGATGCCCTGAGCACATTCCTTCCCTGCAGTGGCGTCTCCCAGAATGAGCCACAGCTTGAGGCTTTCTAAAGCAGTTTCTAAACCACAACTGCAGGCAGACCTGTGGCCTTCAAGATAGCTCCATCCCCATTTCTGATGAAAGTGCAGAGCAGTTTGCTTTATTGCAGCATTCAGTATTTGTTGTCTGAAACAACAGCTCTGAGGTCCTCAATCCATGCGGCACAATCCAATCACAGCATTTTTGACCTGGAAAAGTCTCTGCAGTTATGATCCCATCACTGTTCCCCCCAGTACATAAGAAAACAGAAATAACTTTTTTTTTGTTTGCTTTTAACATCATTTTGTAGCCATCTGTGCAAAACCAGGAACCTCCCATTCAAAACAAGCTTGATTGCCAAGATGACCCAGCTGCAATAAAGCACAATGAAACACAAATCCCCAGCCAGAGAAGGAAACGTTGGTTTTCCCTCTGCTCCACTTCCCTGACACACGTACGTGTCCCAAGAGAGGGAAAAACTGCCAATTAAACATGGAATTTAATATCTTCTTATTCCATCTGAATAGCACAGCACGGAAGTGAGTTTCAATGCTTAGTATTTTCACCTTTAATGAGATGAGTATTGGAAGAAAAAATCTAATACAGATTCAGGACAGTTCCAAAAGTCTATAGCAATTCCAATGAACACCCAATGGATCACAACAGATACATGTGGCTGGTGTATTATTAAAAAGTCACCGAGAGGGACAATGTTACAGTCTTTGTCCATCGCAGAAACTAGATGAGCTTAAAAAGGCATCTCTAAATATTTTAGACCAGGATAGCTCTTTATTGACTCCTTCTGGGAGGTATACACAGACTTGACTTTGTCTGGAAACAGTTGCCATCTTCATCCATGCACAGGCTGAGCTGCTCATACACTATTATATATGTAAAAACATAATATATGCTATAGTATATTATATAAACAAATAATACCCTACACTTCATAAAACAAGCTTGCACCAGTACATGCCTCCCCACTGGCCTCTGAACCAACAGAACTACACAAGCAATATATTATACACTTAATAATGGTTATGCCACTGTACACAAAACAGCAATACACACTAAAATGGACACAAATCCATTTTCAGCCCATCAGGAGAAAGAAAAAGTTCTTGCACTAAGAACACTGAGTGATTTGGATATTATCATGCCTGGGAAAGCAGGGAGATAATGAGCTGTCAGAGCCAGTAACAGTTCAGCACCAGTGATGCAGCTCTGAACGGTCACAGCTACCAAATAATAATGTTTGCTTCAGCATTTCTGTCAAGATCAACTTGACGCCTCAGGCGGTTTGGGGAAGAATCACTTAGTCAACATGCAAAATCCAAATTCAACTGGAGAAAACTAATCAAACTGAGAGTGTAAAAAACTTCCAAAACATTAAATAATGTCTGAAAAGACACCTTAGTACAACTGAACTGACTGGATTTTGGAAAAGTCTCTGTTTCTCTGATTTCAAAACACGGGTGCTTAGGCCATCCAAGAAACATCTTTCATAGTTAATCCCTTGCAATACAGCCATCACTGGAGAAGGCCATGAGCAGCAATACCATCTGAATCATCCTCTTATGTCATTCCTCTGATATAATGATGCTACATTGCTATCAAACACAAGGTGTGATTGTAAAGGGCGAAAAGTTACTTTCAAGGAGTCTTCATAAATATTTTAGTTGGTTCTCTTTATACCAGGTTTTGGGACTGGAAGCATTTCACTCTTTGAGACACAACAAGGATACCAACTGCAACCTTGCTGAGGCTCTCCCTTTGGCTCCACAGTGGCAAACACCACCTTGAACGGTGGCTGTTGCTCATCCCAAATGGCTGCTCCATGAGCACACCAGCCCAGCAAGCTCTGGGTGTATGCAGGAAGGGTACTTGCATCAAAAGGAGTCAATGACTCCCAACCTCTGCTCAGTGGGCAAATATATTCTGCTGAGTTAGACACTGGCAAGTACAGCTGGTATGGATAAACACAAGCACGCTGTTATCTTACTTTTAACTAATTCCCTGTATCTTTATAAGATAAGCCAGATACTCAAAAGCCATACAAAATTTACGCATCCTGATAAGCAGAAATGGCATTTAGCTACTCCAAAATATACTAGATAAGAAGTCAGTTGAGTTTAACCTCTGCTACAGTCTATTCCTCCCCAAATTTCTCAGCCTTTACAGAAAAAAACTCTCCCAAGTGATTTGAGAGAAGGGGATCAGCTGAATTCAAGCAGCTAGAAAAAGGCATGGACAGTCTTGGGGGCCTCAAGCTCCGCCAGGGGAGGTTCAGGCTGAACATTAGGAAAAAATTTTTCACAGAAAAGGTCATTGGGCACTGGAACAGGCTGCCCAGGGAGGGGGTTGAGTCACCTTCCCTGGAGGGGTTTAAGGCACGGGTGGACGAAGCGCTGAGGGACATGGTTTAGTGATTGATGGGAATGGTTGGACTTGATGATCCGGTGGGTCTCTTCCAACCTGGTGGTGGTGATTCTGTGATTCTATGATCATCCTGCCTGCACAGCCAGGAACCACATCAGGGTCAGGATGCTGCCGTCGCTGAACAAAATTACCTACCAGGTTTCATCGCTGTAAACCCTTGTTAAACAACAACTCTAACGTGGAGCGTTTTGCTCTTGTCATAAAGCAGCAGCAGGCTCTGCAGAGGCACGTTCTAAGGGCAGTCGCTGAATCTGGGTCAGGCAGCGAGGCGCCTGCCACCAGGTGTCACCAACCTCCCGATTAACGCAGCGTGGATCCGAGCATCCTTCATCGGGCATTTATCACTCACCGGGATGACATTTCACATACACCGCCAGCGTCACCAGAAAAGACGGCCACTTGCCCCTCCAAAACCAGATGCTGTTTGTCTCCACTCTTGTATAAAAGCTCTCAGTACGGTTGCCTCCGGATGTTTGCAGTCACCTTACAGAAAACAACCTGACCATTGAGTTTAACTCTCATCCCCCAAAAGGATGTGGGGGCTTGGGGGTGTCGTGTGCTGCCTCTAAGCAAGGCAAACCGAAGCCTGACACTCTTTGAGGAAACTCAGTATTGCAGCCTTCAATTTATTGTCAAAAACCAGCCCACAGAGCGGTTACAGTGCAGACTGCCCAAGGGGAACTGGTATGAATCGATCCCACAAGTTCAGCTGAGGAGGAAGAGTTAGCCCTCAGATGTGTAAAGCACAGGGTAAAATATGAGAGTTAAATAGAACCTTGGAAAAAAGTAAGTGATAACTGTGGTACTGGTGAGACCGCTCCACGAATCCTGTGGTCAGTTCTGGGCCCCTCACCACAAGAAGGATGTTGAGGCTCTGGAGCGAGTCCAGAGAAGAGCAACAAAGCTGGTGAGGGGGCTGGAGAACAGGCCTTATGAGGAGCAGCTGAGAGAGCTGGGGGTGTTTAGCCTGGAGAAGAGAAGGCTGAGGAGACACCTCATTGCTCTCTACAACTACCTGAAAGGAGGTTGTGGAGAGGAGGAAGCTGGCCTCTTCTCTCAAGTGACAGGGGACAGGACAAGAGGGAACGGCCTCAAGCTCCACCAGGGGAGGTTTAGGCTGGACATTAGGAAAAAATTTTTCACGGAAAGGGTCCTTGGGCACTGGAACAGGCTGCCTGGGGAGGGGGTTGAGTCACCTTCCCTGGAGGTGTTTAAGGGACAGGTGGACAAGGCGCTGAGGGGCATGGTTTAGTGTTTGATAGGAATGGTTGGACTCGATGAGCCGGTGGGTCTCTTCCAACCTGGTGATTCTATGAAAATAACAGTTACCTATCCCGGCTCTGGAGCAAATGGTGCTGAGACAGAGACTTCCTATGTCAATCGAAAATAACACAAAAGTAGGAGTAATGCAAAGAAAAACAGCTGAGATGGGGGAAATCATCTTTCTATATAATCTCATCTCTTCATGTACGTGCACGGCATCTCTACAACTGGCACAATGTGAGAACTAGAGAGGAAGTTTGTGTTACTAATACTTCTGCATCAGTTACAAGACTACCTGAAAAAATAAAGTTATCACAGGAGATATTGTATCCCAGGCAGCCAGTGCAATGCCATGCATGGAGGCAGGGATAAGAAAAGCTGCACCCAGCACTAACTCTGGGAATGCTGCCACCACACTCGGTGCCTACAGACATTGCCACACTTTGAGGATGATCAATGAGGAAATAGTCTTAAAGCATCTTGACACTGCCTCATCATGCGAAAGACACTCCCAGAGGGTCTCAAAACCCTCTTTTTATTCTGATTTAAGCTGCCACGGATACAAATGTCTTAAACCCAGAAAAAACCTGCTTTACTGGTCAATGAGCCCCCGGTCCTTTGGTTGAAGCAAGCAAACACTTGCAGAGGGACAAAACTTAAGAGCAGCCTTGAAACCTGCAGAATCATATGAATATTAGGAATTTCTGTTCTTCCTCTCTTTCCCTCTGATTATCCAGCCCAATGCTGGAGCCTTGTCAAACACCGCAGAACTTACAGCATATGTATGGCAAGTCTTCATGTCACCAAATTCTTTCATATTGTCACTACGATGGCCACTGAAGGCACCATCACTGCAGACACTATCCATTAGGTTCTGGGAGGTTCTTCATGTAGAACAATCCCTGGAATCTTAATTTTTTGGCAGATGCTTCATTAAGCCATGCAGATACTGAATGTGAGAGACAGACACAAGATGAGAAATGTTTTACTTCATTTTCAAGGCACCACTTTATACAGCAACCATTCGAGGAATATTTTCACTTTGGATGGCCTTTACATCAAGTTTTAGCTAAGATCTTCATACCAAAGCTGCCAGAAACCCTTCAAGATTTGTATTTAAAAACCTGTAAGCTTACAATTCAATGCAAAGCTGAAAGTTAAAATGCCTCTGTCCTGTATTGATTCCAAAGATGCTATGTAAAATTTGCAGCCCAGCCTTGTCTGATAGCAATGCAAAATCTCAAGGGTACTGTACAAGGTGCCGAAAAAACCCTTGTAATCTGAGATTTTGACAGTCTGACAAGCAGAGGTGGTAACCGTGGTTTTAGGACAGGCACATTAGCTGAATTGTTCTGGCAGGATCTTCAATAGTGAGTGACATCAACATGTTCAGTTCAATTATCACCAGGAGTTACAAATCTTGCACCTCTCTCTGGTTCTCTGTGGAGCCAGAATGATGCTGTATTTTGCACAAGGAAATGCACATCATGCCTTTGAGTCCATGCTACATTTCACACTGTATATTCTGCTGAAAAAACCCATAATACACTATGGAGACGTGCAGTGAGTGAGGCAGAAATGCCCCAGGTTTGGTCCTGCTCCCACAGTGGATCAGGGCAGCATCTTACTTACAAGCCCAGAATCAGGTCCTCTGCAAAAACAGCATTCAGAAATGGCTGAGCAATTTTCTCAGTGAAGGTATCTTCCCCTCTGACAGCGCCTGGCTCAAACAAGCAAAAAGGGCTTGTGTTCTGCTTTGATTTTGCATCTCATTATCTCACTCTTCACAGTGAGCAGATGTGAGGAAGCTTTTCACTTTTTGGAGCATTGCTGCATCCAGACTCAGTAGAAAATAATGCATGACACCAGGCAAGTGCCTAAAGACATCAAAGTGCTATATCCTCTATCCTTTAACACACAGGTTCATCTAGAAGTAATTCCAGATCTCCTTTTCTGTTGAATTTTGGCTTTCTTGCTGAATGATGAAACACAGCTTTGTTTGCAGCACTGGTAGGGGAAGAAGGTTGTCACATCATTAAATCAGTGATGGGGACTTGGGAATCCTGGATTAAATTCCCAGCTCAGACACCCATTCCCTGCATAAGCAAACACCGGCCTTTCCAGCCCCTTGCTTTTCCAGGCATAAAACAGATGTGGGGACTGTTTTTCCCGCTTACAAAAGCACGGAGGATGCCTGACAGCGCTTACGACAAGCCACGCTTCAAAACAGCAAAGGGTGAAGTGAATGCCTAACCCTTACTGAAGGGTTTTAATTGTGTTTTTATCAATGGTGAGGCATTGCAAGTCAAGAGCTGTGACAATATACCCTAAATCATACAGGATTACTACATTGTGTCAAACAAACATATAATTAAGCAGCTTTAATATGTTAACAGTTTGGAATCAGATTAGCGTTGTATTAGGCTAATAGAGTTGGTCTGTCCCCATTAATCCAGATCAATTGCTCAACTCTGTTAGTTTATTTAAGTTTTTTTTTTCAGAAATTAAAAAACACAAATACAATTCTCAGCAGAACATGCACATGCTGCAGGGCAGGATGAATGCATCAAGATATCTGGGCACGTGGCTAAACCAAATGCAGCTTAACTGGTTCAACCGCACAATGCAGAACTAAACCCTCTAATCCCCTTTGATGAGATTTTTGTGCTGTACAAACACAGAGGGTACCGCAAGAGGAGATGATGTATCCGGGCAGCAAGGTCTTGAGGCACCTCTCCACACGTGCAAATGGCACTGAGCCCCGTGGGGCTTAACACATCCCCAGGACCAGTATTAAGAGCCCAGCACTGCCTTCTGCTGCAGACACAGGCAACAGAGGGAATGCAGCTTTTGGAGACAAAAACGCAGGCATGCACAGCACAAATGCAAGTTAAACCTGCTGCCCAGCTTCCCTGTGCTATCCAAGCTTTAAATATGGGGCTTTAGGGTTCATGCACATCCTGACAGCAATGCTGGGATGTCTGCACACAGTCATAGTGAATGATCCTAAATGCATGACTTGCACTACAGCATCTTGTCAAGCCAGCTCAGAAAGAGTCTTTATATTCCATCCATAGATTACTCTTAAGGATGACAACACGGAAGCTGTGAATACTGGGGCAAGGAGTGGGGGGCCAAGGGCAAACCCATACTGCTAATTACCTGTACAGTACTGACGTGATTTAATCCACCCTTGTTTAATGCAGCCTGCTCTGGGGACATCCAAATACAAACTGCAGCAGAGTGATGACATCCTGCCTCGTTAATGTTTGGTATGGATTTCAAACTCAGAGGTGATGCTTCAAATCCAGATTCCTACAGCCACCCACACTTGCTGTCTCTACTGAATTCCTCTCTATATATGCATGTGTGTGTAAATATATACATATTCTCCCCACATATACATATTTTCTATTATCTATACATAGATTTATTCTATATTGCAGTAGGGCAATGGCAAGATTTCACTTCTTTAGTTAATCAGGCTAAGGCAAAAATATGCATTATAGATGCAATCTCTTTTAAGCCATTTTTACATTGCTTTATACTCACAAAACATGGAATAAATTTAGAGAAAATCAATGTCTACTTGTCTTAAACTAGATAAATTGTCCACATTTTTCTGCAAACAATTAATTTTGACAGTTAATTTAAGCTGATAAACAACACAGTCTCTAACAAGACATTTTCTGATGTTGCCTATGTTCAAGGTAGCATTCTGTCAGCAAGAGGCAAGCTTGATTTACATTGCATGAGTACTAGTGAGTCACCCAAGCACCCATAAAGCACACCACATGTGTAGAAGTTAAGTGCCAAAGAGCTAATTCATCATACCCTTTCTGAGACAAGTCCTGCAGTGCAGAAGGCAGGATGCTGTAGTCACCTGACATAGGGATACCAAGCTTTTATTCATAGCAAGATGTTATTGTCAGTACAAAGTACCAGGCCTTGAGTTACAAAGCATAAATCCTGGTCCACAGTGTTTATGCTACTAGGGAGAAAAAGCCTGCTTAGAAATATTACTGGGAAAATGTCAAGCAATGAGCTACACATGACGGAATGACATGGAGACAATGGGTTTTCTGCTAAGAGTAAAATGGCAATATACAGAATGTAAATAGGTTTGGACGGCACTGCTTCTTCCAAAGCCTAAAGCTCAGCACACAACACTAAAAATCAAAAACACTTGCATCTGTTTTGTTTATGATGGAGTCACAACCAGCAGTCAGATATTTGCTGTCAACCACTTATTGATGTGAAGCTCACTAAGATGAAAATATTTTATGGCAAAGACATTGGGGAGCACCCTTGCACCGGCAGAACACAACACTGCGCCAAAGCAATGTGGAATAAAAACTTCTCTTCACACATATTAGTATTTACAACACACAGCAGTAAGTGACACATAAAAAACATGGCCATAGGCACTAACCTTCAAGGGTAGCTTCAGAAACACATCATTAACATGTATTTACTGACCATTTGGAAAGGAAAATAGAAAGCCTGAGACGCAGCTATGCTGGCAGACCACTTACCAGTGCAACTCTACCTTTGCTCACTTTCACCACTTTCTGATGGTTGCAGATGTTTTCTTATTAATACCAGCCACCACCCCAGTACTGGGAACAGCACAGTTTCCCCTGAGGGACAGGAGGCTTCCTTTGAAACGGGACTGCTCCTCTGTCAGGGTGCACTCGCTCCCGAGCGCTCTGCCCCTACAGCTCCTACGGAGGTGCCCACTCCATTTGGAAGGGAAGAGATGGATCCATGAGGATATACTGTGCAAATTTGTACCCTCCAAACCCTGGGATTTCTCCCAAGACCACTGTGTGAACCACGTTTCTTTCCAACAGGTGCCAACCCAGCTCCTTACCTTCCATCTGCAATCTGCCACCTGCACAGAGCCAAGGTTGCTGAGCTGCTGGCTCCTCAGTTTTGTCTTTCCATTCCCAAACATCTCACCAGTTCTTCACTGCTCAGCAGATAAAGCCACATATCCTACTGAGATTGAGACAGTGGTGCCATCAGCCATGTCCTTCTGAAACCTCCTGGCTTCTGCTAACCAGGGGCAGGGGTGGCAGCTGATTTCCTGAGGGTCCCTCCAAGCGCTGTCAGGACAGAAGACACGTCTTCCTTTTCCACCAACAAGAGACTGGCTGACTGAGCCTCAAGAGGAATTGCTGTTGATTTCCAAAATATGCTACAGGTCCATACTAACCGTTTTCTTTTCCATTAAAATAGAAATAATCTATTAAGCAATGCAGCTGTAAAGGAATTTCCCAAAGAACGATTATTGTACATGTATTTTTCCCTTTAAAACTTTGCTTTGTCACAAATAATTGCAGACAGGAAGGATGACATGTTCTGTACAGAAATATTTGACACTGTCAAAATCTTGTTCTGAAGTTTTCAAAATGAACAGTTCTTGTTGAAAAACACTGTGCTACAAAATTTTAACACATTAAAAAAAAAGGAAAGTATTATGGATCAAAATTGAAATGCTTCAGTTGACCACATCTCAGTTTTGGGGTGCTGGTATTTTTTTCAAGGCAAATGAACTTTCAAGATTTCAACATTTCTTCCTGATTCAAAACAGACAAAATTTTGGCAGTCTTGCCTTTTTGAGACGTGAAGGCTGTTTCACACGTGGCTTCGCCAAGCGTCATTGAGAAAGAAATAACCCTCATGTGTTGGGAGTAAGGGCAGATTTCTCCTCCCGTGCCCTGCACTCTGTGACAACATCCTGAGGACATTGCAACCACTGTGCTCTCCCAGCTCTCACAGGGCTGGAAGCAACAATGAAAGTCACCAAGTCTCCGGCTGCCGAGGAAGCACCAGGTCATTACTCTCAGTTTTCTCACAGAACTAGCTTTGCTTCCTTTCCTCCCACCACATTGGCAGAGAAGCCCCATCTTCCCAAGGGCTGCAGCACACCCATGGTGTGTGGACACATAAAGTTGGTTCATTAGGTCAAACAGCTGTTCTCCCCTTCATGTGTTTAAAGAGCAAAGTTATTTTTAAGAGTGGCCACTACACCAGAAAAACCAAGCCGACCCCTCTTTTGTCTCACTCTTGCACAGTATTCTTTTTCTCATCACAGCAGCACCTTTCACACCTTTCCCTGCTACCAGAAAATTATTTAAAATCAAACACCAGACAGGAAAGCTCTCCTTGGCCACCCCTTTGGCTCTTTTTGCAAGGTAGCCCAACAGTAAATGTTTATCTTCCACAAGTAACGCCTAACTTCCACAAACACAGAATATTTCAGCATTTTCTGTGTGACTACTAACAGATTTATCACCTCCATCTATTACGGGGCCCATGACACCGTTAAGGTTAATACAGTTTCTAGCACATTGAGAAGCAGACCATGCTTAGGATGAGTTTTTCCTGGAAATCAGACCTCCAACAGTGTGCAGAAAAAATGGAGGTACAGGGACCCCCAACAAGCACCCCACTATCTGCTCCAGTGAGCTGACTGTTGGCATCCACTGCACCCCAGCATCCAAACGGTTCAATGCCCAGGGGGGGACCAAATGCCTGTTTCTCCTTTATGGAGGCACCACAAAACTCACAGGCTTCAAGCTCAGCTTGATCTGTTTTCCTCATGAGTTTCTCCTTCTGCACTTGAAACATGTAGAAAATGCTTTTGTGCTGCTGCAACCATGACACTCATTAGATCTGGACACTAAAACCCACAGCCAAACATTTTATCCCACATAGTGGAAGAGGTTTTGGCCACTATCCCCAGCCGAATCTCCTCCCTTCGGGACTCGCGTGTACTGTTTGAGGATAATAAGCCTTTAAATCATGGCTTTTAAGAGTCTGCCATTTCAATAAATCAAAAGGGGTCTCAGTTTGGTTTTATATTTTGGAAAGGAGAAGGCAGGGGGAGCCCCAATATTGCCAAAATACAAAATAAAACAATACAACAAAGTCAACATAAACCATTTGCTTATCAATATCAGAAGCTTGAACTAGCATTTTATTTGTTTATATACAGTGATGACATTCAGTGAGACTAATAATGAAGTACTAAGTGTCACAGGCTCAAAAGTAATGTCTTCTAGGTAACAAAGCATTTATGGAGGCAAATCTGCACCACAATGTGACTCACACTCAAATCTGAGGGCACGAGTTGGCATAACTGACAATTCTATCTTTTTGACATATTTGTAGATTGCTTTAAAAAACTAATGCAAACACAAAGCAAAAATGTTCAACACAGAGGATAAAGAAACACGCGATCAATGTCTCCCACTTCCCTCAGCTGGAGGCAACACATTTCCTCAAACACTGTATTTATCTTGGCATTTCTAAATTATTTGCTGTTAGAACTGTTCCCGTCCCTAAACACATGCCAAGGTATTACTCTCCAAATTACTAGCCTCTATTCTTAGTTACCTGCAATTTCCATCTCCCACGAAAGTCAGCGCAGTCGTGTGGAGCTAAAAGCTGAAAGCATGAGGGAATGTTTTCCTGTGAACCTTGTGGCCTGGGACTCCTCCAAAAACACGGTGAGAGATGCTGCCCATAGCAAAGGGGTCACGATCTGAGGGAGGGGAAGGTAAACTGAGTCACGACACACTCAGTTCCTAGGGATGACGCAGGAGAAGAGGTGGGTGAGGCATTCTGGCCATTAACCTGACCGATGCCTGCTTTCTCCCCCCACCCTAAGGAGCAGGCTGTGTGATGAATGCACCACCTTGCACACGGCAACGGCCTCTACAGAACATATTGCTTAAACAAGAGCCAATTGTTTGGCACTTGCGAGAAATTTGGCCAAGCCCTGTTAGAAGATGCTGTTTGGAATCACGTTGATGTGTCATCCTCTTGCCATGGTATTTTTAGAGATATCTGTGATTTCTAGCCCTTTCTGAGCTAGGAAAAAAAATCCTGCTTTGTCCATGATGGGTACGTGCCAAAGAAAAGCAGCCACGTAAGCATCATCGTACTATGAATATGCAGCAAGTGCTGGTACCCTTTTGCTGTAAAAGAGGGAGCAGGCAACTGGAGCATTTGGATCCAGATCACTTTCCTTCAGGTACCAACTTTAAACACGTTGCAACAGCTAAAGCAGCACAAGGATTCCACATTCAGTTCTGAACTTCTCCCTAACCTTTGTGGTGGCATTAGCATAAGGCAAGGAGACATATTTTGACTCCCATCTGTGCAAATCCTCCCCGTGCTGCAGAATCAACATTCTGTCAACCAATTATTTTATGCTGTATCTCAGCACCAGGGAGGAGCCGGGGGGGAGATGAGGGGGAATCATCACACCTACAATCAAAAGAGCAAGGTTTTGCAACATAGCATGTACTAAAGATGTCTGTCTTAAGTCAAACTAGCAGCCATATTTTATTCAAAAAGCATGTAAACAAATCTGGCACATTCATTATAAAAAAAATTGTGTACCTAGCATGTTCATCACATTTCAGATATTCCATTCCTCCCTCCCCACTGAGCTCCATGGAGACAAGTCAATCACAGTTAACCATCTGGTAATCCTTAGCCCAGGCTGTGCAGCTGCTACCTACCATTTTTAATCAGGGCTATGTCTTCCATTCATGCTAAATAGCAGGCACGAACAGCTGCTTGGCCAACACTTCCAAGCAAGCTCTCTCTCTCTCTTTAGTATTCCTGGCTTCTCTTCCTTTCAGCTTTACATTTTGCCCATGTTTTACAAGCTTTCACTTAAAAAAAAAAAGTAATAGTGAAGAAAAGAGGAAAATGCTTTTGATAGTTAAGTCTTTGGAGGGTATATCTGCTCTAAACAAGTTCCTGGGGGACACAGGCTGCAATCACAGTCTCTGCCTTTAGAAGTGAAAATCAGTGCATCTATGGAAATAGGTTGTTTCCTTACTGACAGAACCCCACAGGATGGCTCGTCATTGCACACGTCAGGTAGTGAAGTTTCAAGCATGTCAGAGGTAAGATAAATTTAAATGATGAATACAGGAATTCATTTTTTAAATGGGCACAGTAATTTATCTAGCTTGCAAGGATTGTTTCCTGCTGGCTCTTCTTAATCCCAGCCCCCAAGCAGAAGCCTCCCTGCCTCCAAGAGGTACAGGGCAGGCGCACATAGCAAAGGCTTGTTATCCAAAATCACCACCAAACCAGGCTGTCTCACCTGCTTTGCTTAGATCCATAGAAGCCTCTCCCCTGTGAATCATGTCTTAAGCTTCTCCCATCATCCAATAACCTCTGGGTTTATTTTTGTAGGAGGTTCAAACTTTATAGCAACCAACCATCTTTTCCAGAGGTCTAAGTATTACAGCATCCCAGCTGCAACTGCTCTGGAAGCAGCAGTGTCCTGCTCAGGTGACAGATACCAGCCCAGCTTCATGTTGGGCACACACGCACAGTCCCTCATTCCCTCTCTTTACATGCATCCCGAGTGGTGACTGTAAATGTCTTACCACAATAACATGGAAAAGATCAATTTTTATCCATTGCCAATGCCAGATTTGATGCAAAGTCAAGATGATTGTCATGGCAATCCATGGTGATACCACCTTGTTGAGATGACTTGGAGGGAATCGGTACCCGATCCAGCATGATTTCCACACAGATTCTGCAAGTGCAGACACTGAGGTGCAAGCTGAGCCTATTTGTTTGGGCCAGGTCCCCAGCACAGGTGAGTTTTTGTAAAACATTTCTCTGCATTTGTTTTTTTCCTGAAATTCTCCTTCAGCCAAGAGACATGCTACTTCTATCAGCCTTTTCAGAAGAGCAGTATCTTAGAATATGGGAATCGCCCATCACCTCCAAACACCATTAAACAACAACAGAACAATTTACAGCCCAACACCATTGTTATAGTTTGTGTTGTAACTGCAGAATATTGTGACTCACTCAGCCTAAAAGCAGCCAAAACCAACATGAAGGTCACACTGAAAATAATAATAATAAAGACACAATGCTGTAGCTATTAGAATAAAACACTGTCTTTATTAATGACATGTCGCTGGGGAGGTAAAATCTTGCATGGGCAAATCAATTAATTTGCTTTAATAGAAAATAAACAGAGGACATTTTCAGTATAGAACAAATTGTAAAGGTTAATGTAACCATATATTCCTCCTAGCCCACCATTAATTCAGCATTTAACTTTTAAAAGTCTTCTACAAGTAAAAAAATAAAGACATAAATTAGATGACAGGATGGTGTTTCATCTTGTGGAGGGAAAATTCCTCCACAACACAGAGCAAATTTTAAGAGAAAATAGCAACAGTCTATAAAAATGGTAGAAGGACTTTGTTAAAAAATAGCTCTAGGATAATGAATGCCATCAAATCGATAAGGTTTGATTCTCTTTATGGTATTTATGCATACACATACGTAAAATTGCAACAAACATTCTGCTTTAATGGCATTTTAGTATTTCATAGGGAGCAAAAAGTCTTCACTGCTGTATCTAAATGATCAAACTCATTTCAGCTCTTACATCCATCAGAGTGGATAGGAAATCTTTAAATTTCTGTGTTACAAACTGAAGAATAAAATATGATCCTTATGTGAGCCCTTTTGAGAAGTCTTGTTTCAATCAAAAAAATCCTCCTTGTGAGTGATGGACCAGCGCATGTAGGTCTCTAGGCAATGAGCAGGCTGACAGCAGTGAAAATGAGGCAGGAGAGGAGCACAAGGAAGAAAAACTGTCAGTGAAAAGCACAAATACAGATGATTCCTTGGCAGGAAAAATTCCGTATAATACAGAGCAACAGTTTTTCTGCCACAAACTAACTAAACTGGACTGGAACCATGTGCTATGTGTATTAAACTGGCCCTTGCTGATGTCTTCTGCTTGCAGGCCAATATTCCCAGTCTGGAAATTCTGTGTTTGTTCTCTCACAACCTCTGATGTGCCCTCCCTGTTGTGCATCCCACCATGTCATGGAAGGAATAAAACTTAAATTTAGGATAGAAAACACAGTAAAAGCCAATCAAAAATTTCTATACGTTAACAACAGGCAGTACCAAACTACAGGTGTATTAGGAAACCATGAAAGCCAACAGATTCTATGGTTGTTGCTCCAGTTTTGCCAGCTGCTGTACCCATTCTATGGACAACACTGAGAATGCTGATGCTTTTCCAGAGGTGATGATGTGGCAGACACTCAGGCTCAGCAGCACCTCTTGAACAACTTCTACACGAACTACCATATGCCAAAAAGACGCACAGAACACCTTCTGTGGCTGAAGCGAAGAGCAAGAGGTTTCCTCAGCCCTTGTAACACTACAAAGTTGTAAAAAGCTAAGCTTTGCAGCTCAAAAACTCTTACATATTATCCTAAGCAGCAATGCCCATGCTGTAGCCAGCAGTTGCTATTTCTGGCAGAAAAGCTGATTCTCTGATGACACTACTGCTACAGCAAAAGAGAGTATCTTTTCCCATAAGGAACTTTCTCCCCAAGCCTTTGATTGCATTGTTACAAGACAAGGCAAGTCCCCTTCCCCAAGCCAGGCACATCTCCTATAATTAGGAAAAGCTTACGGCCCTTAAACCCATTGACAGACAAGTGAAATCAGTGAGTATCATTTATCCCCATACTAATTAATTCAGCGTGGAGCAAGCCCTTCATGGACACATATCTACAGCTAAAAAAACTCAGAAAGGCTACGTGCTTCCATGCTGGCATAAAATGTGCAGCTCTGCTTCCGATTTTAAGAAGTCCAGCGTGCAAACACTGGCTGTGCTAGGATGCTGAGCCCCAAAGCCATGCAATGAAGCGTTTGGATTAAATAAGTTAATCTCGTGGGAAAGCTTTTTTTTTTTGTCATAAAATAAAACTTTCTTTTCAGGAAAAATCTCATTTTTACAGAATGTGTTCCAACTAAAATAATGCATTCTTCCTTCGACTTACTCCTGAATAAAAAAAAAACAGCTTGGCATCTGTCTTGGTTGAGACAAAACCAAATCATAACCTGCCAGATGTGAACCACAATAATGGTGGTGGCAATGATTTTAACTCCTTTTTTCCCCCACCATCAAGTATACTAGTTATGAAATAGAGACTGAAAGGACTGAAAGAGAATTTCAGCATCTTTAATCAGGAAAACAGAATGAACTAGAAATCTGGAAAAATAACTTGTGACTAATATGCAGATTTTATCAGCTTGTGGATCGGAAGCCACAGTTTGCTGGAAGTTGTCTCTTTTGCTGATTTTTCTCAGATGAAGGAGGCACTTGTGTTCTCTAACTTAATGCTTTGCCTCCATGAATTTTGCAGCATATGCTCAAGCTTGCAGTTGCTATTGATAGAATGGGGAAGAATTACAATTCTTAAGATTTTATAAAAACTCTTTTTAAGCCAAAATGCTGCGGAATTTAAACTGTAATTCAGATAGTCACACTTAAACATCAGCCCTGGCACCTTCCCTGGCAAAATTCTTACCATAAATGGAATCAATTTAAATAAAGGCTGCAACGGTGCATGTGTTTAGACTGGGACCTCACTGAAGCCCATGTACGTGCACAAAAGCTGGTGATTACAATGAAACAGTAGAAGTGTCCAGACTATTTCAGGCCAAATGTCCAGTGGGACACTTGAAAACTGTTAATTTGGAAGAGGACAGACACATGACTTCTAAGCAAGAAGAAAAGTTTGCTCTGCGATCATTAGCTGAAACCCTGAGAATATCCACGCTCTTGGCAGAGGGAGCTGGCTTAGCAAGAGGGCACAGGCTGGGAGAGCAAAGCCCCACCAGTGAAGGATGCTCACGCTCTACATACACCTTCATATCAAGCATTTCTTGAACCCACCTGCCCCTGTGTGAAGGTATTGGAAACTGAAGTCATCAGTCATAACCTGAAAAAGGAACAAAACCTACATCACACGTAAGATTGCTCCTGCAGGCCTGAGGCTTATAAGGACTACCAGACAGTTTTCTGCGGGGTGCAAACTCTTGGTTGCCTCTCACCCCACCCAGTAAAACCAAAGTGGACACCAATCGACTCTGTAGAGCATTTTGGAGGCTCTGTAACAGCAGCAGTAGATTTGGTCCTACTGCAGCATGAAAGCCACTGCCAGAGCGTGACCCTACACCAGGTGTTGGTGAAGCACTTACATGTTTTGGGAGAAGGGGCACGAGCTGGTACATGGGGCCCAGCAGATGGAACATCTCTGTTCCTGTCATCACCTCTGAGGCTGCAGCCGTGCCACTGGAGGTGGGATGCACGATGGGGAAAGTGCAGATGGGGCATCACAGTGCCCTCCTCAGTGTTTCTCCCTTCCGCTCTAATTTGAGATTTTTGAAAGATTTTTCAATTGGAAAATGCTAACTAGGCCAAACATAGATCACATTATACACAAACTTAGTATAACTCTGAGCAGCAAAACTGATTTCTATGCTCTGAGGCATGCAATAAACTAAAGGCACCACAGATAGGATGTATTTATTCCATCTAGCTATAGGAATGCCTTACACTTGAGAACTATAACTACGAATTAGATCTCGAAACAAAATTTCCACTTCCTAGGCTTTTTTCAAAAGCAGCATCATATGGATATAGATGCAGATACACAAGCTCATGCAAACCTCTAAGATGAAGTGACTAAAGCTACGATAATCTGTATGACCAGATAAGAAACATGATACTGCCACTCAGCTAACAACAGCACAAATGAGAATGCAATACAGAAAATGTATCCCTAAGGACTGTGAAAATACCTTAACTCTTTGATACTCTTCACAAACCATTATCAGCTACAGAAGGCATGCCAGAACATCCAAATCATGAGTGTCAAAGATTAAAGACATGATACACAGCCATCATAAATTTTAACTACATTGTTTTATCCAACAACCACCCTGTAAACAGGTTGGGAGCTAATTGGATCAATAAATTAATTCCCATCAAGAGCAACGAGCTGCACGTTCAGCAGGGTAAGTTAACCCTGCCTGTGGCTACAGTTTGTAGCATTACTGGGACAAGATCATTTTTAAATTGGCTCAAGCTGCAGATCACAGCATTGCCAGCTCCCTCTGCTTCCCAAAAGCTCGCTGCACAGGGCAAGGCTTCCAGAGTGGCTGTGGATAACTTGTACCCACCACAGTGGTCTTCATTATATTCTGTATTTGAAGCATAAAACATTCAACAACAGGATATTTTAACTCCTAAAACCAGTCAATTATGTTTGCTGAATTTGACTGTGTGACCGAGTTGGTGAGCACAACGAAGGAATCAGAGTGAAACAAAAGCCCCGTTTAAAATAGGTCGCTCCTGTAGAAAATTCTGTAATTACATACTGCAAATGCATTTGCATGTTCAATGAGTAATACATGTTTCTTGTGATGAGAATGCTTGGAAAAGCTTAATCAAAGCCTAGCTTATCAGCAAAGGCTAATTGGCTTCCATAGTGCCTCATCCAACAGAATCTAGCATTAGTGCAAGCTTCGCCAACCATTAGTTGGCAGAAAATCCCAATTTATTCTGATAACAAAGGTCTTACCTCCAGGGGTTTCCATGACCACATAATCAGGTGGTGCATCAGTGGCCCGTCCCATGCCCTCCAGTCAGCATCACCCAGTTAATCAACTCGACAGCCAGGAAAGATGGGAACTGACCATGATTGCAAAGAGTAATTTGGGAAGGAAGAAAGGTACAAGGGTGATACATAATGACTTGAAATATATTTCTTCTAAGAAAGAGTGCAAAACAGAAACTAATTAATAAACTGCCATGAGTAATGCAACCCAAAAATGCAAAATAATGATGGACTGAAGTTTTCCCTACAGCGAGCTGTCATCTCCATTTGTGAACCGTAAGGCTGATTTCCCCAGTGTTATGCAAAGAAATGGCCTTTTTCTTTCTTATACTTCATGTTTTATCTGCTGAGTCTTCTTTACATTGAGGTGGGTTTGCAAGCAAGGGATGATCTTCCTAGACATGGTCTGCCCATGAAAGAATATGATAATATTCTGGGGAAGCACATCTTAGTACTTCCAGACTTGGATTTCCACCAGGATGACACATGACAACAAATGACAAAATCTAAAGAAAGTCAGACCTTATGGAGGGTGGGGGTTAAACACATTTTAAATGAAGATGAGTTTATTCATTTAACATTTCATCTTAAATCATCTTACATCTGTGTCACAGCTTGAAATTGTTATAAGTAACCTAGCAGGAAGTATCACGAGATATTGTTGGCTAGGTGCAAGTCAACAACGAGGAGCTAGAACAGGAATTTATTGCCATACTAAACCCAGTAGGCAGGAAATATTTTTGTCATTTCAGCTAAGTGACTAATTCAAGGGTGAAGAACCAAGTCCCACCAGGATCATCTGTAAGCACCTCATGGCTATTTGCCACTAGGCCACAGCTATCAGAAAATCAGGTATTGTACAGTGCAAAGGCAAACAAGATAGCTCTTTAAGCATTATAGAGATTCATCAATGCAGCATTTCTTTGCTGAAAAGCTGAGCTAATTAGCACTGTCCCATTGACAGCATCACACTAGGATCCAGTCCATCCCTTCCACATGGCATCGCTTGGTGTTAAGTAGGTCCATCAGCTCAGCCAGTGCTAGCTAGGGCACATCTCGATGATGCGTGGTGGATGCCCCACGAGCGTTTGTCATTCAAATCACCCAGCTACAAAACTCCAACTACAATTTTTTAAACACAAGCTGAACAATCTGATTTTGTGATTCAGAAGACCAAGAGTGCCCTCACCGTCAGTAAATCCAAGTGTGAGACCTGGGCGATTAGGACCTCATGTTTCCTAGGTGATAAGCCTCTCATTTTTTCTGAAAGACATTTGAAATAGAGCATAGGAAGATTAATTCTCCCCAGAGATGGGAGAGTTCACTGGCTAATTTCTCTTCCATTTAGATGTAATAATTAGGCGTATTGATTCTTCCGCTTTGTTCCTTACCATTATAATGAAATAATTAAGACAACTTCAAGGAAATATTTGAAAGCTCATTTCACATTGCCTCTTCAAACATCAGCCACCTAACACTTATGTGCACACTCAAAGGGAAAAGCAAAGGCAGACTCTCGCCTTATTTATCTCCGTAATTCATCAGGCACCAACTTCAGGCAGCAAAGTGCTGCCTCAGGCTCCACTCCATTTGCTGCCTATCATGGCTATGAACAGCAACACAAATGAGATCCATCTGCTGCAACCAGGACACACATTGCTCTGCTAAGCTCTCAGAGCAGCTTGTTATCAAGGCGGACTGGCAAGAAGCTGACCCCCTGCAAGAGTTAGGAAGGGGGGAAAAAAAAAAAAAAAAGCCATATTTGTCATTCCCATTGCAGACCCTCACAGCAGCATTCTTGCAAAAATCATGCAAATATTATTTCTAGTTCAAATTTTTAGGTTCAAGATTCTTGGAACATAATGCTTAAGTCTCTAAACTGAAAAGCATTCATGGCCTTCATTGTCTGAGACAGCAGCCCAACGAGGTTTTTCAAATACAGGTACAAAATCACCCATGAAGGGCTCAGTCATTGCACTGCATCCACAGGAGGAAAATGTGCCCTTGAGACAAGTGGGTTTCAGGCTCCCTGATGGTCCCCAGGGATGTATAACTTGGCTGAATGGATGCATTGCACACATGTGCATGGAAACTCTGGGAGAGCTAGAACTGGAACAATTATTAGAAGGATGAGTGAAGATATTAAACATGTAGAAAGTTCTGAGAAAAGTCACTTAAATTGAAAATAATTTTCTCATGTCTAATTCAACATTAGTAATTCAACAGTTGATAATTCTCTGACCTCTCCAGCATGTTTCAGATTTAAATAATTTTCAGTAATGCTGTATTAAATAGCCTTTAAAATATTGATAGTATAAAAACACAGGGAAATGCATATGCATTTTAACACACGCTTGCTTCAACAATACTACTAAGTCCTGCTAATACAAACCCACAGTCTCCCAGCTGCTGAGGGTCAAAGGGTACCACTGGAAAGAAAGAGCTCACTGCCCTAGAACCATGTGGCTATGCCAACCTGCAATATGACACCAGATATGTTAGATGTGGGTGAGCATTTACACCTAAAGTGCACACCAAACTCTCCAAACACGAGGCACTTACACCACACTGTGATTGCTGAAGTGTCTTGACCCAAGACGTGAAGTTGCAGCCTTCTCTGCCTGTTGCCTTCATGCCAAGCTCACACAGGCCCTCCTGACTGATGTAGCTCTGGCTCAGTATTAGCTATGAACATTTAAAAGCCATCTCCTGTATCTAGTGGTCACTCTGACAGCAGGGGACTGATGTTGATGACTGAAGACGTCGAACAGAAATCTTAGATGTGCCTTCCTCTCAGGAGGAGGAAACATCTGCCGAATGTATTTTTCTGATATTTAGATTCCCTTAGAAGTGAAGGGTGTTTTCTGTATGACTCACATTCATGTTTTTCACTTGTGATATTTTTAAACTCTCAGATCCAGCACTGACTGGAGTGCAAAAAGTGTGACTTTTCTCCCGTCCTACCCTGAAGGGCCTTTCAGGCTGGTACAGGTGACAGTAAGAACTGGGAATGCCTCATCTCCAGGTTTACTACGGAGATGGGAAGCCTGAAAGAGTGAGCTTTGCGATTTATGAACACCAGTCACACATGAAAGCTAAAACCTGCCAGGTTTAATGAAAAAGAAGTACACAGACCCATCTCCTATGAGAACATCATTTATATTTGAATCATAGAATCATAGAATTGGAAGAGACCCACCATCAAGTCCAACCATTCCTATCAAACACTAAACCATGTCCCTCAGCACCTCGTCCACCCGTCCCTTAAACACCTCCAGGGAAGGTGACTCAACCACCTCCCTGGGCAGCCTGTTCCAGTGCCCAACGACCCCTTCTGTCAAAATTTTTTTCCTAATGTCCAGCCTCAACCTCCCCTGGCAGAGCTTGAGGCCTTTTCCTCTTGTCCTGTCCCCTGTCACTTGGGAGAAGAGCCCAGCTCCCTCCTCCACAACCTCCTTTCAGGCAGTTATAGAGAGCAATGAGGTCTCCCCTCAGCCTCCTCTTCTCCAGGCTAAACACCCCCAGCTCTCTCAGCCACTCCTCATAAGGCCTGTTCTCCAGCCCCTTCACTAGCTTTGTTGCTCTTCTCTGGACTCGCTCCAGAGCCTCAACATCCTTCTTGTGGTCTTTGAAAACAAATAGAAAAAAACCACCCTGAATAAGGTTTCTTTCTCTCCCTTCCGCCCAACTATATCTTTAAGGTCTGGATCAGAGCTGAATAAAAAAAAATGGAATTAATTAAATAAAAAATTCAAGGAGATATTCTTATGACAAGTGATCCACTGCAGATTGTTTACATTCATTTCCTCCTGCTGCACATCCCTTCTTAAAATCAGCAAGCTTATATGAGGGCGTCTCTGAGAAATCCACGACTGTCATAGCTACGTAGTAGGGGCTGCACCCAGAGTGTCCAGGTCTGAAGCATCCAGGCCTCAAAGAGCCAAAATATGCAGAAAAGAAATACGATAAATAACTACATAAAAATTTCAGTGCTTTGTAACTACCCCCTGGAGTCCAGCTTCTCTTTCCGCTTGGAGAAGGCTGAAGGGCTCCTTGCTGGAGCAAGGCTCACCATGAAATCTTGTTGACTGGGCTAAAATGTCTTTAACATCAAGCAAATATAAGTGCTGCCTTTCTTTAAATACAGTTTAGTTTCTTTACAGCAGCATTCAAGAGACATAAATGCCAGCCTCAAGCTCAAACAGCCACAACTAGCTATTCAAAGGAAAATCACGGGCAAGATTTTGCTCTGGGCAGAAAGATTTTGCTAACGGTTTTGCAAACCATTTTTTTTCTGCAGGATCCAGGAAAAAAAAGAGGAAAATTGAGACAGAAGCACCACACAAGTAGTCAGAACAACGATAAAACCTGAAAACTTGAGAGAAGGTAAGAGGGCTTTCTGCACAGCCTGGGGGAAAGGATGTTGCGGACTCAGTGTCCCTCACCGGATACGGCAGTCCACAAGGCTCCTCCATGCTGCCAGTGTCAATAAACACAAGTGCATCACCAAAACATTGAAAACAACTCCTTTTCAAAGAAATAAACTGCAGAAGTCTGAGAATATGGCTAAAATTTCAGATCAAAAGGGGTAATACTATCACAAAAACCCATTCAGTCTATACCAAAATTCCTCCATCTCTCCAAGTGAGCAAGGACAAGGAGCACTCTGTTCTCTTTGCAGGAACCCAGAAATGTGCAAGTTACAGAGTTTAAATCCATTTCCATTCAGATAAGTTATCTCTTCTCCTCTCCACCAGCCACTTCTAAAAGATGCATCTTGAACTAACGGCACTGGAGGGTTTTTTTCTTCTCAGATTTTTAATTCACTGGCATCATAAAGACCTTTAGCAATTTACAGTGTGAAGAGCACTTTCTCTTTGGATTGCCCTGCTTTGAGCCGGTTTGTACATTACAGCTACTTCATTACTTACATTGCATTACACAGGGGTAAACGAGGCAGCCGTGCTCCTCTCTGCAGCAGACGTGCCCCGCAGCCAGCATGAGCCAGATGTTTCCCAGGCCCCACATCAGGGGTGGAGGCTGCTTCACCCCAACTGCCCCTCTGCAGTGTTGAGCCAAAAAACACACTTCCTACCCTAATAGTCGCTTGAAAACAGGGTAAATCAGAGAATATTGCAGAGGAGGCAGCCACATCATTAAGCTACACTAATCGAAGTGTTGCAATTAGCAAAACCAAAAAAAAAAAACCACCAAACCCAACACCCAAACCAACAAAACAACAGAAGACAGACTTGTGGGAGACATACAAATTTTTCTGAATGATGGAAGGAACACCAGAGGTACCACAATATATTTTTTCCCTGCTGCTTGCTGTGATGGCCTCAGCTACTTGGCCCCTGGAAGTCAGTGGGACACAAGCCAAACTCCTCAAACCCTGAAGCAATGCTCCCCACGCATGGTTATGGTGACAGTTTTGTCAGGGGTCGAGAGTCACAAATTTCAGGTTTAGCAACCGTGACCAACCAACACGCAAAGCTTTCGCCCTGTTACTCAGTTACTGTCTAACGAAATGGCATCCTGGCCAGAAAATCCCACGGGTTTTCTTCACACATGTTCAAAGCAGAAAGCTCCCACAGCTCTCTGCCTAATTCCTGACTGCTACTTCTGTGAGATCTCTTTTCCCTGGGCCCTTCTCATCCATACATGCTACATCTTGGCTTTAAACACCGCAAACAATACAGGTGGTAATAAACACCATAGACTGCAAGAAGATCACTTCCCTCTTTGAAGGCACCTGTGCCTTCTCGGTAATGTGTTAAGCTGATGAAATGCCAGAAAATCGACCTATAAGGAATAGAAGAGCGATATACGTAGCACGTTGAATATGATTTTGCTGTGAACCACCATATGGAACAGAATCTCAGCGGCATCAAACGTTTACCTAAACTCCATTAATGTCTTCTCCAAGCCAATATTTATAGCATACACACCAGTAGCTGCTGTCAGAGTGTGTATAAATGTTAAACTGAACTGTTAAAGAAACATAATGACAGATGTAGAGATGCTGAAGAGTGCAATCTATTCTAATTTATGATAATTTATTTCCATCATCTGGAGCCCTATTCAGAAGAGAAAGCTGAATGCATCCCAAAGCGCATCACGGGGTGGAGTGTAAAAATCCCCAGAGAAAAAAACCTCTTTTAAAACTGAGGAAGAGTACTCTTGTCCTAACACCCAGGACATGCTTAGCAATCTCTCTGTGCAGGAGTAATACAGATGTGGGGTGCTTGAGCCTTGCCTCGCAGCAGCCCAGTGGCATGCAGGTTTTATTTTAAATTGGGAATAGCTGGGAACTGTTTGTCCCATGAGAGATGTTTGATCATTGCTGAGCTGCTACTTTTTAGGGACTAAGCTGCACAAAACCCCACATATATTAGGTTTCTCAGAGCCTCTTCAGCTGCATTAACAACCAACACTGCACCCATGGGTGGCTGGTTCTAATGAGCACATAAACAAAAAGATGGAAAACTGTTTTTAAAAATAAGAGAACTGTGCCACAGCGAGCACATTATCACTGCTCAAGCTGTTCTGGATCAGTCCTGCTATGAGACCCGCGCCCCTTCTTGGTCTCCAGTTGCTGCTATGAAAACATGATGTAGGGGATGAGAAAAAGAAAATGAAAAATAAAAAGCGGTAAGAGCACTCGGTCCTCGCAGTGAAGAGTGACGCCGGGCCATGGAGGACTGCAGGCAAGGAGCTCGTTTTCACGGCACTTTCCCTCCCCAGGATGTGCTGTAACGTGCTCGGCGATGGCTGGAGGCTTTCTGCCTCGTGGCACACCCAGTGTCCCCTGCATATGTCAGCCCGCCACGGAGCCAGCTCCTGCTGCCTACCAGGGCCTCACAATCTGGCCAGGCACAGATTCGGAGCTGGAACGGGCGCCCTCTCCGCGGAGCCGCCTGCCACGAGTGCCAGGCTGCAACAGCAGAGCGGGAGCGCGCACGGCCCATGGAGCCAACGCAGCAAAACAAGGAGGCTGATGAACACGGCTCACTGATTCTCTGCTAAGTGGACTCTGCTGCTTCTGTGAAGCTCTGAAAAACTCCATGTTCAACCAAAAAAAAAAAAAAAGAGCTGGGCACACAACATAAGCACAGACTACAACATTAATATGTCCACACTGCTTTAAAAGTCAGCTGAAAATTTTCCATCAAAACTATTTTCTGCATTTTAGACTCACTCATCTTTTCTTTTCACATTTATGATCTTCCCTTAAAAAACACTGACTCTTCTTTGCAAATCCCAGAGCTAGGGACTTGCAATATCTACCCTGGGAACACTACTGCTGGGCCTCCAAGGAGTTTGTGTTGGCCTCTCGTACTGCTCCTGATCCATAAATCATGCCTGATGTGATCCATCACTGACTCCTCCAGCAGAAGCAAGCCTGGGCCATCGCAGGGCAATGCTCTGGGCTGCAGAGAGGAGAAGGAGAATAAAATCCAGCCACTGTTTCTTTACAGAAATATTTCTAGAATCATAGAATGGTTTGGGTTAGAAAGGACCTCAAAGACCATCCAGTTCCAACGCCTCTGCCAAGGGCAGGGACACCTCCCACTGGATCAGGTTACTCAAAGCCCTATCCAACCTGTCCTTAAACACCTCCAGAGATGGAGCATTCAGGACTTGTCTGGGCAACCTGTGCCAGGGCCTCACCACCCTCACAAGAAAACATTTATTCGTAATACCCAATAACAATCTCCCCTGTTTCAGCTTAAAGCCACTTCCCCTTGTCCTATCCCTGCACTCCCTGATAAAGAGTCCCTCCCCAGCTTTCCTGGAGCCTCTTCCAGTATTGGTAGGCTTCTAGAAGTCTTCCTGGAGCCTCTTCTCCAGGCTCAACAACTTCAATTCTCTCTTTTAGCCAAAATACTGCAGTTTCTGGCAAAAATATTTCTTCATTCACAATTTCACCAGAGTAACAAAGTTCTCAATGGAAATCTAGATAAAAAATTATTTTACCCTCAGGGAAATGAAATTCTTTTTCCCTAATCAGCTCTAGCAAGGACTCTTTTTGATGCAGCAATGACGGCTGTTTCCCTGGCATTTACGAACAGCCCAAACTGCAAAGGATGCTCCTCATGTGTGTCCACATGCTCCTCAGACACTTGCCCCAGGATATAAATCAAAGGGAGCTCACCCTAATGCCTTTCCTTGCCACGGAAATACTGCACACACTCAGCTTGCTTACCCCGTCCCACCATCATTGAAGCCCAGCGTGCAACCACATCTTTACCGAAAGACTTTCCCCCACATTCAGAAACGGGCTGTGGTGGGGCTGCATGGTTATGTGCCCCTTGGTCCTCATGTTTTACACAGATGCAAAGAAAGCCAGCAGCCTGCCACATGCCCTCAAAACAGGCACTTGGCTGGGACTATTCAATAAATGCGCCCAGTCAAAGCCATACAGCATTGCTTCTGCTCTCTCTGACTAAGGGATAAAATTTTATTAATTATCCCACTTGAAACTGATTCTGTTTTGCAATAAAATCTCAGCTCCTGGCCTCAAGCCTCTCAGTGAGTAATTCCATCAAGGAAACTCTTCTTGCAGCACCATTCACAGAAGGAGATTAAATACGGGGAGGGAATACATTCAGAAAGAAGTTCTATTGAGGCACATTCATGAATAATCTCTCTGTCCACATGCCCTTGGTCACCAGTTGGAAGTCCGCTGCACTTGGTACTTGGCAGTGAGCAGCTTCTGCACTCTTATCCATACTCAAACGTATCCTTGTGTCTGCGTGCAAGGATAGAACAAAATGCTGCTAAGACACAACAGCAGACATCGTGTATATCAGCTCGCTGAGATCAAAGGCACATAGCAGCAAAGAATTTAATTAAAATGTTAAAATTAAACAGGAAGGCATCCATTGTTTAATTTTTTTGGCAGCTGCGCTCTTTCAAACTGGGACCTAAATCCACTCCAGCATGCTGACTGCCCTTGGAGATGGTGATCAGGAGAGCTCTGCCTGTTTTATCGGCTGCTGCATTTGGCAGTGGGGGGAATCCCATAGTTGCTTTGGTTTTGAAGCACAGTCTCTTAAAAAGCACTTGGAGAAACTGCTCAGCTCCAAAGGATAATTACTGTAACACACATGTTCTGCAGTAATAAGCCAATTTCCAGTACCAAATCTAACCCCACAAGGCTAGGCACAATATACACGCATGGGCACCACTCCTCCTTCCAGCCCCAAAAGGAAGCTCAGACCTTGCCACGACCAACCACTCCCGGCCATCACTCTCTCCATTAAAGCTTGTTCTAAATGAGGTGAAAAAACAGATGCAAAGCAGTGCTTTCCTGTTTGCAATACAGCCTCTGTGTGATGAGTAGCGTGGAGAAGGAACTATGTGGTTTTAAACACAGATGAGCGGCTTGGCTTGTGTTGTTTTGCTTTGAGCACATAGACAGGGAGAGGATTATTCTGAAAACACTTCAAGCAAGGCTCAGGTTTGCTTGTTAGATAACTCTAAGGTACTTCCTGGCATCCTGGGGTATTTTGACTTAGATGTTGAAGGCAGACATATCCCAAAATACAGCCCATATCAGGGAGGCTGAACCAAGAAGCCAGTTGTCTACTTGTTTTTTGAGAACCTGGCAAGGAAGATATTGCTGCATCTGTATCTGGGGAGTCACAGAGGCTTTTCACCCAGTATTAGGAAGACTGGCAAATGCAGTGTCAAAGCTTGGGACCCCCATACAAGCACCCAACATGCAAGCGCCAAAGGATTTGAGCTGCAGCTTATCACTTCGAGCCAAAGATACTTTGGATTTGCATCATCTGAGAAGTAACACAGGAGGACAGAGCATTAACATCGGGAGAAGCGAAGACTGGGGACAGACACAATAGAAGTCTTTGGAAACTGAGAGAACTACTGAAGAGTTGTTACTATAAATTACTTCCTGATGTATCAATGATCTTGCTGATGTTAGGTAACATTTCCTTCGGAGATCTGTGCAGAATTTGACCCTCAGTACTTCGGGTTATTGAGCACTTCTTGTGAATATTCTGTCAGGCTGTTTGCAGCAGGCTCTGGTATTTCTCATGGAATACAGATCAAGTTGACAGGCTAGAAGTTTTGCAAGATAGTCAAATCAGACTTATTTCTGGCAATGGGTCTGGGACTCCACACCTCCCATCTGAAAATTTATACCACGCTGTTGAAATCTTCCCGTTCCACAGTTTTCCTCCTGTTTCCTTAATACAGATAAATAGGAGACCTCCTCTGCACTGCTGGCTGGCACACCTCATTGCCAAGGATGCTTCTGGGGGGGAGCTTCTTAGCAGAGACCCTCCCAGCCCTTCAGTGAAAGCCTCCAAAGTAGACTGTCATGATTTCTGACCACTCTGAAAATACCTATGCTAACTTCTGCCTTGCAATGGCACCGCCAAAGCAGGACTGGGGCAGCCATTCCACTGATCTGGGAACAGGAGCCCTCCAAGCTCCAGGCTGTAGCACTTTCTGCTCTGCACAGAAATGAGCTCAGCAGCTCCCGCAGGCTCTGCCTCTAAGGCAGCCTTCTCCCCAGATGCTAAGGCATTTCGGAAAAGGCACAGCTAGAACAGCCTGTTCAGAGAAACACATTTATCTATCCATTAGAACATCACAAAGAAAAGAAAGGTAAAACAATTAAGAGCGATGACCACATTACTTCAGCCTTTCCTGACCAGTTTTCCCCAATAGTGCACATACCCTACTGCTTCAACAACCCAAGTTGGCATTAGGCTTGTTACATCTCTCTGCTTTCCTCTCTCCACGCTGAGGACCATAACATTACTTCATGCCACAGATGGCTGCTCATCTGGAAAACTCCCTCTCTTGAGGGGCCACGTCAGTCTAATCCTCCCGCTGATCCTTCTCCCCGACTTGCAGTATGAAAATACTCAACCACAGCAGCATCCAAGCGGCCCGACGCAAGGCTCCCCTCCTGGCCTTCGCTGCCTCTCACCACAACCAATCTCTGAGCTGGACCGACAGCAGTTCTCGCCTCACCATGCATTTCCACTGAAGTCGTTGCATGCATTTGAAACTGCTCATACTACATGCAAAAACCTTCTGGACTGTGTGCTCATGGATATATCTGTGTCCAAAGGCTGCCAAGAGGCAACACAATGGTTTTTGTTTATATAGACGCTCTTAGAGAACACCTTTTTATTTTACTGAATGCCATTACCAAACCCTTTTAATGCCATAATTTGTATCTACAGTTATAAACATTGAAACCTCCATCATTTTATGTGATTTAAGCATTTCCTTAAGGAAATATTCACATTTCTCACCGAGTAGAACATTCTCAATGGGAAAATCCTGCTTCCAAAGAGAAACCTAAGCAGTCTTTACCATGGCCAGAAAATAAAACTGTGCAAATTAAACAAAGCAAAAGCTTACAGTTTGTCTATATTGAGTATGCTTTTGCTTTTGCCAAAAAGCAAGCAAGCTGTCACCTTAGCAACTATGTCACGCTTTGCAGTACATATGCCACTTTGAACAAACACCTTAAAAGCAGCACCTCCACACTGTATGTTCCTTTCCATAATGTTCTTGACAGCACTTTGCAGATTCCACCCCCCAGAGTAAAAGCCATTAAGACCCCTTTGGCCAGCTGCTGGGCTGGACAGCCAGCAAAACGGCCAAGTGCTGTTTTCCACACTGCACCCCCGGACCTTAATACTACTAAACCACTTTTATTCATTCTGAAACGATAAAGCTGTGTTTGCAGAGGTGTGCTGTGAGCACTTTGCCTTACATCGCCAGCCCTGTGCAGAGCCCAGCATCACCTGCTTTCTGCCTCTCCCCTCCTCCTGCATCCAGAGTAGGTCCTCTCTCCTGGAACAGAGTAGAGACGTCAGCCAGTGACCAGGTTGTCTCCTGGCCCTTGGGATCACACATAGTGCTATGAATCCAGGTTAACTCAGGGACCACGGGATTCAATTCATTAAAGGGTTTTATGATAAGCACCTCCAAGCTTGTCCTCCCCTGACTGCTACATTTGAATCTAAAGAAGTCAACATGCAGGGCTTTTACCTGGGGCTCCAATTATGCAAATGCTAATTTATAGGAGTGATGACTGAAACATCTCCCTCATAAAAATTGGCAAGGAGACATTAACGGTACATGTCTAATGGCAGAACCCTCTATCTCCATGCATCTTATTGCTAGTTTGAAAGTCAGATAATTTTTGTTCTTCCTTTCATAGAAACCTGGTTTGCATATATAATCAAATTTAGCATTAATTAGTCTCTCTCCTCATCTTCTATTCCGATTGCTTCTAACAGCCACATTCGGATAATGCCAGCAGATTCTGCCATCAAGAAGGTCGCTTACCATGTTGAGCTCTTACCAGTTTCACTTGGGGATTTCCATGGAAGTAGTACATAACCCTCAAAACTCCAGCCTCCTGGAGCACTGTATCTCAACCATATGTGCTAATCCCACATAACTCATTTAAACCAGGTCCCACGCTGGGCTGCCTGAGAATTGTCAGGATATAAAAGAATTGTTAGCTGACCTTTTAAAATCAACTCTTTCATGATCACAACGTGAGCCTAAGTGGAAAATGGTAGGCACTTTTGAGACGGAAGATGTCATTTATTCACAATGTCAGGCATTGCTGACCTTTTCTCCTTCCCTCCTGGCCTGTAACATCATTTGTACCATTTTAACAGAACTTTTTGATGGGACAAGATTAGCACAGTTCTCAGTTTCCAACAAGATACGTACACAGATAAACAGGCACGTGAAGAGCACGCAGAACAGCCAGCGCTCTGCAGTCTGCGCAAAACCATGGGATCATAAGACAGATTTCCTGCTCTTTCACTTGTGCTCTGGGTTTTCAGTCTTCAGGGCTTCCATCGACCTTCTGCTACCCTGATCTAAAAGCATGTGGTTTATCAAAGTCAAAGGTTTCTGAATCACAAGACTCACAGAAGCTGAGACTTTAGGACCACAAGGTAAAACATCATGTGGGCCCTGTTACTACTTCTGCTGCCTTTATCCCAGTCTCACTGATGAAAGGACATACGGCTTTCACATCTGTCTTCAGTGAGACTACAAAAGCCTTTCAGATCTTCGCTATCACACACAACAGAGCCTGATGTCTGATGGTAAAATCCACCTCCCAGTTCCTGCTAATAAAAATAACCTGTCCAACAGAGGTCCCTGTCTGCAGATTACCAGTGCCTCGATATGTGCTCAGAAGGCTACAACCAGTGACGAGGACCAATAAAACCTGTTTGCAGGTCTCAGGTCTCTTGGACGCTCACATCCTGTTATTTCACTGTGGCAATTTTTGTCTGTACAGAGCTGCAGTGTATTTTGCATGCATTATGCTAAGCTCCCTATAAAAAAAAAAATCATCCAATTAATGGCAGCTTACAGAGAAGGGTTAGTTACACGGTAATTACCTTTCCAATATTAAAATACCATAGAAATGGATTTGCATTTTTTGATTAAGTGGCACATGTTTTATAGACCTGACACTACCCATACAAGACCTTTGAGGCAGTAACTGGGAGCAGGTTTTCAAGAACAGCTAGATACCTACATCCCAAGGCAGAAAATTAACAATATATTTTTTACTTGTTTGTGTATCTTACGCATCAAGATGGAAGGACTCAGCACTAAATGCAGCACCTGCATAAACAACATCAGCAGGCAGAAAGAAATATTCTTTTTATTAAGGCTTTTCTTTCCATATAAACGTAGAGAAGATCAAACACTCAACTTTTCCAGCCCTGCACCCATAAAGAGCATTAAACTTCAGGATGGTTCCTCTGCTCCAGCACCTAAAGTCTCTGCCCACGGCAGAAGTAGAGATCAGCTTTCTGGTTAAGCAAAAGCCAAATAAGCACAAGCAAACACGATGAAGAGTCTCAAGCAACTATAAAATATCTCAGGCCTATAATACACTTCACAGAGCAAACTACTAACCATGCATGCCTCATGCAAGCATTACCCTCCTTAATTTTTTCTCATTTATTTTCAGCATCTCAAGATATCTAGGCTTTTCTAGGACACACTTGAAAGTATGCAGCTACTTATGTCCATTCATCTGCATACAAATATAATCCAACAAAAGCACTCCATGGCCACATGAGCAATCAGCATTAGGACAAAAGACAAGACTTGTTATCAGCCTTTCAAGATCCAGATTCCCTTTGCCTTCCAAATACACATCTGTTTGCAACCGCAAGGGTTGCTACCCCTTTCAGAAGCTACACAATCAAAGCAAGCTTGACTCTTGCAACAACCTGACCTTTTTCCTTGCTCCCAAATCAAATGATCACACTGTGAAGGCAAGGTTGGCTCAGTCCATGTACACACAGAGTTTTGAAACTGCCTTGTAATTCCTCTGGCCAGTTTCCACCAGAGATGAATGGGGTTCCATTGCCCAAATGCCCTGAGCTGCTTTGGAAATCTTTCGCACATCCCATGAAGGTGCTCATGAGCAGTGACGATCTACACTCAAGCAAGTCCTGGAATGTATTTTTTTCCTGCACAACAGCAAGAATTAAAACAACTCCTCAGACACATTGGGTTCATTGAACATCCTAATGCCCTGTTCCATGTTGTCCTATCAAGAGGAGCCTCGGTGTCCACAAGATTTGTCCTGTACCATAAGTTACACATATCTGTTCTGATACAAGCAGCACTGGCTTAGACAGAGCCACTTGTAAAGCCTTTGTGCCCTAAATACCCACCTCTGCTGTGCCCACACCAGCCTAGACAAGGCTGGAAGCTGGTGCAGCAGGGAGCACTTTAAAACAACCTGCAGATAATCAGCAAGGCAATCATAGTGCCTCCCAGCTTGCAATGCACTGGAGATTCTGTATCTCTGCCACTTATCAAGGATTACAGGGAAAGGTGGTATCAACAGCACTGCAGCTCCTGTTTTACACAGAAACTGGGCACATACCTGGTTGCTGTTGGTCTGCGTGAGGAACGTTGTGGCAAATCACTGCCAGGAAGCCACAGGAGCAATTGAAAAGCTCAACCTAGTGATAGAAAGTTTCCAGCTTTACGAAAATGTTTTTGCAGGTAACCACCTGATTATACATGGGATAGTTCATACACACAACCCACTGCGATGTGCAGAGTCCTGTGTTTCACTTCATTTGCTTTCGTGGGGCTCCAGGGGGGCAATGACCACACAAGAAATGCACCACAACTAACAAACTTTCTTGTCTTGCTCATTTTTTGTGGACCCCAATAAAAGCAAACTAAACACATCCAGAGATCCACAGGGCTGAAATTAATCTTGAAAGATGAACATATTTCTTCTTTCAGCTTTCCTTATTCATTATTGTCAGATGCGTGCATAGGAGAGTCATTTCTGGTGTGAAGCTGTAACAGTGTTTGTGACGTTGCAACTGGTTGTAGTGCCACAGTAAATATAATCATGAGAAATAACCTTCAGAAGCATACCCTCTTCTCATGCAAAGAAGTATCAGCCAAGAGAATCATAGAATGGTTTGGGTTGGAAGGGACCTTAAAGATTATCCAGTTCCAACCCCACTGCAATGGGCAAGGACACCTCCCACCAGACCAGGCTGCTCAGAGCCCCATCCAACCTGGCCTTGAACACCTCCAGGGATGGGGCAGCCACAACCTCCCTGGGAAACCTGGGCCAGGGCCTCACCACTCTCAGCATGAAGAAATTCTTCCTAATGTCTAGTCTAAATCTTCCCCCTTTCAATTTAAAGCCATTACCCCTCGTCCTATCACTACATGACCTTGTATAAAGTCCCTCCCCAGCTTTCCTGTAGCCCCTTCAAGTACTGGATGGTCACTATGAGGTCTCCACGGAGCCTTCTCTTCACCAAACCGAAAGACCCCCAAACTCTCAGCCTGTCCTCATAGCAGAGGTGCACCATTCCTCTGATCCTCATAGCCTCCTCTGGACCTGTTCCAACAGTTCCATCTCCTTCTTAAGTTGAGGATTCCAAAACTGGACACAATACCCCAGGTGGGGTCTCATGAGAGTGGAGTAGAGGGGCAGAACCCCCTCCCTTGCCCTGCTGGCCACGCTTTTGATTCAGCCGAGGTCACAGCTGGCCTTCTGGGCTACTAATGCACATTGCTGGCTCATGTCAAGCTTCTCATCAATCAGCACCCCAAGTCCTTCTCTGCAGGGCTGCTCTCAATCACACCACTCCCCATCCTGCACTGAAATCAAGAATTGCCCTGACCCAGGTGTAGGATCTTGCACTTGGCCTTGTTGAACCTTACGAGGTTCCCACAGGCCCACTTCTCCAGCTTGTCCAGGTTGCTCTGGATGACATCCCATCCTTCTAGTGTAACAACTGCACCACTCAGAATAAAGAGGCACAAGGACAAATACAGCTTTTAAACAGCTTTTCCCTGCCCGCAACACACACCATGAAGCAAGAGTTGACTCAAAGTTGGAAACAGGCAAGGCCTATCTTGTCCAGTTGTATGCAGTTTTCCAAGTCCAGATTTGTGATCCACATACTGTAAGTGCACAATCTATTACCAAGGTAGAGCTCAAAAAATGCAACTCTTGCTTAATTGTGACATGTAACAATTTCTTTTTTCCTTCTTCTTCTTAACCTTTCCTGGGTCTGAGTCAATGTTGTCTCTTAATGGCTTCTAAATGCAATTTCTTGGTTAAAAATAAGATTACAAAGTATATGAAAAATACAAATGAAAACATATTACAGTGCTGTGAATATTCAGAAGGATCAGTCTTATCTCAGCATCTTCTCTCCAGGTGTTTGGTGATAGTCAAAGTAGAAGACTGTTCTCCTTGAAACAGAGGTCCATGTCTGAGCCAGGTAAGCTGGGATTTGCACACCTATAGATTGCTTATCCAACAGGTGTGGTTTCACACCTGAGAAACCTACAGCCACCCTAGTCGTCTCCACACTTGCAAATATTTACGCTTGTTTGATACACAAATTTCAGCAGAATCACTATACAAAAGGCTTATTAATAAGGACATACTGAACCCTGAGCCACTGTGGGCCCACATGAATTGCCTAAAGGATGAGAGTCCAAATTCAAGGCTGAACTGCCTGGACCAGCCGAGAACATTTCTGGTCTACACCATCTCCACCCTACCAGCCCTTCTCAGGAACCCCTCACCTCTGCCATCTGTGCTGCAGCACCACAAAGCCTTCCCCAGGCATGAGAGCCTCCAATGCCTCCAATCACTGCATCACCAACTGGGCTATGAACTTTATTCCTTTGCAGATGTAATCCAGGACTCAAGTGGGAGGCGTTAAGAGGAGCTGTGAGTGGCATATGGGCTATAGTACACAAACAACAGGGCAAACCCACCAGTTTTCCCCTTCTTAGGTTGCCAAAAGGGCTTTCCCCACCTCTGTGCCCTACCTGCTTGCTTTTCACACTAGAAATCCCAAACCTGGCTTTCTGGGAAATATGCATTAAAAAAAACCCATAACTTTCCAAAAGGAGAAGTTAACATCTCCCTTTTGGATGATAAATAATCCAAAAGAAGGCAACGTCAAAATTACTTGCACTTGCTTTCTGAAATCCTAAAACTCTGTAAAACTAGCTGTTATGATTCAGCTGCCACGTCACTCCCACGGTGTCAGTCACACCTCCGACAGGTGATCCTTGTAAAGCTCTGAAAGAATCACCTGTGCTAACAAGAAAAGGCTTAATAAATTCCTCTGTCACCAGCACTTTTTCCATTAAAAAAACCCCCTCACATATCATTTAACACCCAAAATGAAACAGCTGTAAAACCAGCAATTAGCAGTGTAATTTGCCTATTCTGATCAAGCACACCAAGGGCTGCGAAGCTGCAGGGGAATGTGGAAGCGGCCACAGAATCTGTTGGAGCATTTGGTCTTTTTTTAAAGTTAAAAATTATAATTAGGCTGAAAAAAAAAAGCAGTCTGCGGGAGATAGGAACGTGTAGTTGAGACCAGAGATGGTAGGGAGAGGTAGATAGCAGTTGGTAGGCATGGTGAGAGGATAAAGAAGGTGGGAGCAACAAGATGAAGGTAGAAGAGCTGGAATATGGGTAATCCAAAAAGCCTTTTGAGTATATTAAGAAAAAAGGTCTCCTCCATGCTCTACTATACCATGCACTCAAATAGGCTTAATTCTACACACACACACATCTCAAAAGCGGGAAAACTAATTTCTCACACCATCTTAAATGACAACACACTCTGCATCCTTCCCTGGTGTTCCCTTATTGCCAAGGACTGATACTCCTCAGAGCGCTGTTTACACACACCCCATGTATGCTTATAGATACACAGGGAGCAACCAGAAGAGTTTCACATGTGGCATCCAAACAGGACAAAGGCAGCTTTTATATTTGGCTGTTGGAAGAAGTTACAGACCTAGGAAACTGCCAAGAGAAAAGAGTTCCCGCTCACTGTCCGGAAGATGCTGATGTGCTGGGAGAAAGTTTACTCAAAGGGCACAGCCCACACCCCGGCCCAGAGCCCTTCCTGGAGAAGCTGCTTCCCAACCACCACCAGACACAGCTTCACCAGATGGACAATCAAGAGACCACGCTCCCAGCAGCTATTTGCCACAGAAATAGCTTTACTCCCCATTCTTCTGCTCTGTGGTGAGTGCTGCAGAGTGGCTGAAGCACTCCCAGTGTCTGGGGCTCAGCTGCTGGATGTTCAGGCTTATCCTCCAGGCAGGACCAGCAGCGCTGGGTGGGTTTGTGGGAGGTCTGGGTGAGGAACACAAGGAACCTCATCCATCCTCTGCACGCAGGTCACCCCGCTGCAGGGCCACCTTGTCCCAAGTCCACAGCACCACCATGGTCCCATCACCCAGCTCCGTGGGACCTGGTGCTTCAGGGCACCCAGCGGAGGGGAAGAGCTGCCAACTGTGGGCAGGGAGCAGCTCCAGGGTGATCAGCTGCCCCCAGCACCCCAAAACAGCCCCTCACCGACACCTCACGATCAGGCCGCGCGCAGCGAGTGTGAACATGTGGGTAAATGCGCCCGCGCGGGGACGTGCCCCCCAAAATACGCAGCTTACATAATTCCCCAGCCAGTCGGCGTTAGGGGAATGTGATTAATCCTCCATGACATGTTCTGAACTTTCCGTTCAGAGAGGCTCTCTCCTCCCGCAGACCTACTGGCGATGAATGTCATTTGACCTGCAGACTTCACTATGAATGAGCATCAGAGCAACAAACAGTGACATTGCTCCGCAAACCAATTATCCGCCTCCTTCCCCTTCCCCGCTCGGCCCAGAGACAAGTTTGCTAAATGCATAATGAGAATTTTTTTTTTTAAAAAAAAATCATTTTTATAGAAAGAAATTCTTTTCTATCCAGCACAAGGATGGGGGGCACCCACAAACCCAGCTGAAGGATGAGTCCTCATCTCCATCCCTGCATCCCAGCAGTTCCCACTTGATGCGGGGCGAGCCCCCCCCAGTTGCCCCAACCCGTGTCCACAGCGCTGCCCACCCCTCCGCACCCCGCGGGACTCACCCACTCGAGCACCCTGAGGAAGGCGAGCGGCTCCTTCACCACACGGAAAGTGCCCGCGGAGGCGAGCTGCGGGCAGAGAGAGAGAGAGAGAGAGAGAAGGATGGAAAGAGGGATGGGGGGAGGGATGGAAAGAAGGAGGGATGGAGGGAAGGAAGGAGGGAGGGATGGAAGGAGGGATGGAAGGAGAGAGGGATGGAAGGAGAGAGGGATGGAAGGAGAGGATGGAAGGAGAGAGGGATGGAAGGAGAGAGGGATGGAGGGAAGGAAGAAGGGAAGGAGGGAGAGAGGGAGGGATGGAAGGAGAGAGGGATGGAGAGAGGGATGGAGGGAGGGAGAGAAGAAAGGAGGGAAGAAAGGAGGGAGAGACGGAGGGAGAGATAGCAGGAGGGATGGCAGGAGGGATGGAAAGCGGGACGGAAGGATGGAAGGAAGGAACGGCAAGAGGGATGGCAGGAGTCACCCCCGCGCCCCCCGCCCCGCCGGGAGGGGGGTCGCTCCCCGTACCTGGTCCACCGCTTCCATGTCGCCGCAGCCCCGCGGAGCCTGGCGGAGCCGAGCCGCCCGCAGCCGGGGAGGCGCCGCGCTGCCCCCGCGCACGCCGGGCGGAGCAGCCGGGCGGGGCCCGCGCCCGACCGACCCGCCGGCCGCCGCGCCGAACCCGCGCCGGGGAGGGGAGGGGGCTCCAAAGAGGTTTAATTCGGAGGGGGAAGATTCCGAGGAGAGAATCCTTCACGGGGAGGCTCCGGCACAGGGAGCCCAGGGAAGTTGTGGCTGCCCCATCCCTGCAGGTGTCCGGGACCGGGCTGGATGGGGCTGGGCGCAGCCCGACCCGCTGGGAGGTGGCCCTGCCCGCGGCTTGGGGGTTGGAACTGGATGGGCTTTAAGATCCTTTCCATCTTCTCAAAAATCTACGATTCTGTGAAAGCGACCTGCCTGCCCCCGGCAGAGCCGTATTCCCGGGGGTGGAAAGCACCGTGTCCCGCTTTCCCCTCGCCCTCCGGGCGCTCTCCCTCCTCCTTTCCTGGCATTTCCTTGACAGCAGAACAGCGTTTGCTGCCTCGCGTTGCCATCGCTCTGGCCTCGTTTCCCAACATCGCCTTAATAATTATAACCTAGCCTGGCTGGCTCAGCGAGGCAGGAGCAGCAGTTCCACGCGTCCATCCATCCCTTGTGCCATTAACGATGCACTGAACACTAGGAAAAAAAATTTCACGGAAAGGTTCATTGGGCACTGGAACAGTCTGCCCAAGGAGGGGGTTGAGTCACCTTCCCTGGAGGTGTTTAAGGCACGGGTGGACGAGGTGCTGAGGGACATGGTTTAGTGTTTGATAGGAATGGTTGGACTCGATGATCCGGTGGGTCTCTTCCAACCTGGTGATTCTATCATTAAAACATCACCGTGAAGGGGCAGGAATGGAGCCAGGTTTTGCCCCAGCAAAGGCTTAGGAAAGTGCTGAGGGCACAAAGCCATCATCTTGTTTAATAGCAACTGGACACGGGTCCCAATTCCACAAACATTTTCATATTCCACCGTAGCAACCAGTTGTGCCACCAGAAGGGCATCCTTACTCAAATAGGATTTGGGCCCTAAGTAGGTCAGGGACCCCAATATCTGCCTAAAAAATACCTGAAGCTTTTGCACCCTGTAGGCAATCAACCATCTGCAAAACTTTAATAAGACAATCGGTTTTGCTCAGACTAAAGCTCTATTAAAGAGAAAAAAAAAAAAGTTGAAACATATTCTTGGCTTAAACAAGATGTGTTTGTGGGGAGTGAATTTTTGAAGGTTTCATTGGAATTGGAGGCACAGGATTTTGTATCAGTCGTGGATCTATAACAGACCTGGCTGAAGTGTGTGGTAGCAATGGGACTGGATCCCATTCTATCTTTGAATAATCTTTATTTTGCCCTATAAAAAAAACAGCTTTGAGGTCGGAACTGTAATTACATTTCATATTTTCCAAGAAAAAAAAACCCACGAAGCAGTTGCTGTGGTTTGTGCCTTTCTTTCTGTCCTAGATGAAAAATAAAAAATAGAGAAAGATATGGAGAAATATTCCTTACAAAATTTAAGGAACAACTTCTAGAAGTGCCAATAAGTGATTTGTAACTGCCTGCCAGAGGCCTCCTGCTATGGGATGCAGAGTCCCTTTACTGATGCATAGGGACAGAGCATCCTTAAGTTTCTGAAGGGCACAAGCAGGTAGTGAAAACAAATTTCCCTCTGACTCTCAGCCACAGCTTCCTCCACCTCTGCAGAGATACAAGGCTGGACCACCAGAAGACACTTGCTCCCAGCTCACCGTGGAAGAATGAATTTCTTCAGTCCTGAGGAAGAGCAGGGTGACCGTGCACCCTCCTGAAGAGCTTTCCAGCTCTGATGTCTCAGATCAGCCATAGTTAGTTTGCACCAGCACAAGTAACCACCAAAATTATTGGCTGTGGGAAGTTCCACCGTGTGCTGTTTACAATGACTTTCTTGGGCTGTTTTCTTTAGTAGGTTTCTTTCATGGAGCAACTTACAGCTGTGGACATATTGAAGTAGTTGAGAAGCCTCCCGAGAGACTGAAAAAGTACCAAAACATTTAGAAAAGGCATAACTGAGCAGCAGACTGGGAAGATGTAAAGAATCTTTTTCCTTTGTTTTACTGGTAGTGTACTCTGGAAGAAACACATGCCCATTCTCCAATGACTGTCATGGAGAACTGGAAGCCTAATTTGCTTACCCTGTTGCTAATTATCTCCTACTATAATCCTGAGACTATTAGTAGCACTTGAACTTCAGTTTTCAAAAATTGTCAAAGGCAGAAACAAAACCAAATATTCTTAAGACCCTCAGGACTGTCAGGTTGGACTCTCTGCAAGACTGGGGTGGTTTCCCCACTGCTCTCAGGCTCAGCATACTTGGGCTTGCAGCATCTGCAGGAGCTCCCATGCACTGCATTTTCCATTCCCTTTCTACTGTCCCAGCTACATTTCAGCTTGGTGCTTTTTAGTGCTCAGCCATCCCCACCTCGGCTCCCACTCTCCCAGAAAACCCTTGTGGAACCATGGCAGCAACTTGATTTTATAGTTAGTAGTGAGTGCCTCTGCTAGCCATTATTACATCTTCCCGATGGCTGTTAGCATTTGTACTTCAGTATTCCAGAGTGGCGCTCCCTGGTTTTCACAGCAGCTCCTTTCATATATGGTCCAAGTTAGAAGCAAGAGCATCTCCTTCCCAGTTCTTGAGTCTCCTAGCACAAGCTTCGCTCTGTGAATGGCATTGGAGGTGCACACTTGGATACTACATAATAGAATACACTCTGAAACGTATGTTCAAATAGGCAGAGATTGTGCATCTGCAGTTACTGGAGACAGCTAGAACCTATACACCACAATACTAAATTAACAGGTGGATGACTGCTTGACACAAATTAATCCAAAAAAATGCCACAGAGGTGCAGTTATGAATCTCCACAATGCATGAAAAATAGTTTGGGGAGACTAGCAGTGTTCCATAGAGACAAAATCTCACACTGCGAGTGTGCACACTAAATACAAGAGCCTCCCAACCTTTCCTTTCCTTGGAGAAGGTCCACCAGTGCCACAGGGGAAACGGCAATGCCAGTTCTGCATCACTGCTGGGAGCAGAAGTCATCCCTGTCCCTCTCCCCAATACTATTGCTTTGTTGCTCTTCTCTATTCACTTTGGGAAGATAAATTTAATAGGCACAAATCCTGATAGATCAAGTTTAAAAGCCAAAGCCCTCAAGCTTGTCCAGCTACAAGCAGCTATTTCTTTCCTGTTTCTAGGAAGCATGTACCCTGGTTTTTCATTTGGGTACAGAGTGGGAAGCTGCCCCCCGTTAATGGCAAGTGGAAAACTACATTGTTAGATGTTATATATCTGTAGACAAAGGATCCAGAGGTACCTACTCCTCACTCTTACCTTGGAAAGGTTTTCTTCCCAGGGCTTCACCAAAAGTTCTGTGTTAGACTTCTGAACTACTTGAACCTGTATTCTGGCAAATAATTTCCTACTGAGTCCTTCAAGCACCAAGTCAACTAAATTCAGCCTTTTGCTGAATTTTCCACACCCATGGACTGCAGATCACACTGTGCTGGGAAGTTTCAAATCAATACAAGCACCAGATCAATACCAGTACTGCTGTGCCAGCACCTCTCCTTAGCACGCAGCTCAGGATCAAGTTATCCCTGTGGGAATGGAGAAACGGTCATTGCAAGAGGACACTAAATTTAGAGATGACAGTGATGCTGCCTCTGCCCAGAGCTGTGGCAGGTAGAGCTGTGCCAGCCTTGAAGGGCTGAAAAGGACAGCAGGGATTTGTCTTTGCTTGGTACATCTTTGGTTTAAATCTTACTTCTACCTGCTAATGGGGAAATGATAGAGTGATCTTTTTTTATTGCTGGACCAGACAAAGCCAGAAACACATACAGTTAGGTACACACACACTCCTGTAAAAAAAAAAAAAAGTAAATAGTTGAAAATGCATTTCTCCTTGCATGTGGCAGAGCACAAAGCCTGTGATCCACAGGTCATCTGGGCTGCAGCAGTGAGGACCAGACGGTGGGGTCACCCAGTTTGAAGTGAGAGTAAGGCAACTGGTGATAGCACCAGTGCTGGTTTTTTTGTGAGCAGTTGGGTGTGGAAATGAGGTCTCGCACACGTGCTAGGAGGACCATATGGCACTTAGCACACCAGATTTCCCAGCTCCAGCCAGGCCTCAGTCTCACACTCTACCTGTCACTCTTCTCAAAAGCCACACTGATGAGGGTCATTTCATCCTCTGGAGGTCTCTATCAAATTTGTTCATGATACATTATCCCAAAAAGAGAGCTTGGGGCTGTCTCTTGAATATTTCTATTGTTTTTAAAGCTACCAGTCATTTTGATTAGGTTACAGTGTTTTCCCCTCAGGCTGTATTCTGCACCAGGGAGCTTTTAACCTTTTCCTGGCATGGGGAATCTACCCTCCCATCCTAATGCCAATTGCCAGTCATTTCATGGCTTCATTTGTTTGATGTCTTCACTCCAAAATTTAATAACAGGTAAGCAACAAAATATGAGGCCTTGGGAGAGCTAAGAATTGCCTTCCATGTGATCAGAAACCACATGTGGGGATCATTGGGAGAAACCAGTTTTTGCCCCTTGGGTCCCAGCCACCTCCTGTACCACATTTTCTACTGCCCATGGGCCTCCCCGCTTGTTCCATTTTCATGTTCTAGGTTTGCACCTCACCTAGAAATAATCCTTAGGAAACCTAACTTCCCAAGGAACTTTATTTCCTAAACTTCCATGTGCCCAGGGAACAGGGCCAAAAGTGAATATCAATCTCTATCAACCCCCTCCATCATGTGTTAGGGTCAATAAAATGAAATGCCACAGTGTTGCTGAATATTCCACCCTCAGAAGCTGAAAAAAAGACTGTATACAGAAACTCACACGTGCTTGTTATAGAGCAAAATAGCTTGGAAAAAAAAAAAAAAAGGACACCTCAGTATGCTGCCAGACAGTCGATAAAAAGTTTTCAGGAATCAAATCATGAGAGCAATGAGGCCATTGCTCATTATCAAGCTAAAGGCACAGAAGTATTTTTAAAAGGAGCTTTGTTGAATCAGCATTTGTTTTCCTAGCAACATGCACAATTTCTTTAAGCACGGTCATTTTCAGAGAATGGTATGAAAATAATTACAGAGCACGCTCTCAAGGTTCAGTGATTAAGGTGAGCAGCCAGCTGTTTGGCTGCACATCTGATGCTGACCAAAAATTATCACCCCTATCTTAACAAGATCTCTAGATCTCCTAAAGACTTACAATTATTTCTCTCTTGATCTCCAAGAACAGCTGCAGAAATCATATTTGGCATGTCTTTCTGGATTTCAGCAATGTGCACGTGAAATGAAACAAAAAGTCACATTATTGAAAGTCAGGTTTTCCTGGGTCCAAAAGGATTGCCCGACTTCACTGCAACCTCAGTTCTGTGTACGAAGAGTGATCCTGATTTGATTTTAAAAATTAATCAGTCATTTTCCTTTTCCTTCTTAATCCTTCGCTGACATCAAGGCTTGTCATTTTTGATCCTAGCTTCCAGAGCGCATTGTCTGGCTTTAATCAAAAGCATTCTGTAATTAGGTTCCAGCTAATTTAGCTAAGACTATTTAAAAGAAAAAAAAGTAACCTTGCTTCCTGGTGAAGCCCAGCTAATTTTTAAAGGAGCTGAACAGGGGTAGTTTCATTTCATAAATATATTGCTGGCAGTCAAATCCTTCCCTTAAAAGTGTGAGGATATAATTTATCCTGGGCATTTTGAGGATGATTTTGTACACAGGAGCACAAAGAGCGCAGATGAGCACAAGAAGCACCATGGCAGTCATATTCTGTCTCTGTCCAAAACCCTGGGTCTGGAGCTCTAGAAGGGACACTGTCAGGGCTGGGTTCCTTCAAATACGACCTACTTTTCCATTTCATCCTTTACCACGGCAAATGTTGAAGTGCTAGATTTTTTTTTTCCTTAAACGAAGAGGGAAAATGTCAGTGCACCAGCTCTGAGGTACGGCTGCAGAAACCAGAGCTCCTTTGGGGTAACAGATGAAGGTTCTTGCACAGCATCCTGCATGGGGATGATGCCCTCAGCTGTCCCAACCCCATGAGGTCTGCACATCCCTGCTGTGCCCTGGCTCAGGGCCAGTTGAAGGCAACAGAGCAATAGCAAAACCCTAAATCCATCTTTCTGCTGTTTTGCATGAGAAAAGTTCTTTGGAGGGTAAGGGATTAGAGGATCAGGGATGGCCACTGGAGAGGATTCACTTTGCCAGCTCCAGGATTGAATAAGAAATAGCACAAACCCAAACTTTTCCCCCGAGTACTGGTATGAAGGGGGATGCACCCTGCTTGCATCTTTAGAAAAGAATGAGGTAGACATACTACATGCACATCTCAGTATCCTAGAAGACATTTCTGCTGTCCTGTCCTTGCTAGGGGAGTAACTATTTATGTTCCTCAGTCTGGATTAAAGTTCTGCAATTCAAAAGGTGCAAATTTCCCAAAATGCAAAGTCAAAAAAAACCAAAATCACCAAAATCACCAAATACACACCAGCACAGCCCTGCAAGTTGGAAGGCATTTTGCACTGCCAGCTGTGTAAGGTAACTAATAAAAATCCAAATGCTAGGAAACATCCCAAATGCCTCTGCTCTCCAAGGAATACTCATGGAACTCCATGTGCACCCGCTGCCTGGTGCCCCACCACTTCAAAGAATAGCAAGAGCTGCTTCTCCTTAGAACTGCTGCTTGCCTTTTACCCTACCAGTCCAAGCTCTCATGCAAACCGTGGGAGGAAACATCAGTCTCTTCTCCAGCCAGGGAGAGTTCAAACTCACATCATCCTTCCTAGAGGATGCCCCAAGCACAGGGCTGAAGATGAAGCCAGGCTGAGAAGCAAAATATCATCAGCTCTGCAGCCCAGGCAAGGTCACAGCAGCAAGGGGAATGTTCTAAATAAGATCAGAGTACTCTGCAGGTTTCAGTGGTGAAAGCCCGGCCATGCTAGGAGTTAGACAGTGAGCCATTTGGATGTTCTTGTAAGAGGCATCTAATTAGTCCTTGGTGGGTGGGTAGAAGAGTTGGGCACATAACCTGCAACAGCATTTCAAGAAACTTGGAGGAAATGAGCATCTCTCTACATCCAGCTTATTGGGGTTCAGAAGCAGAAAATTGATTAAACAAGTGCAAATTACGGGAAAGCGAGAACCTATAAATCTCAGAGACCCCATAACACCCTGAACAGCAGCCCTCACTCTTCCAGTTCTCCTTACAGTCAGTTCACACTTATCTTTGCTTTCCTCACACTGATTATGTTTTTCCCAACTGCTTTCTCAAGCTTTGGGGTTGAGCAAGAAAGCGTGCTTTAAAATTTCAGGTTTTAACAAAGAACTTTTCTAGATTCAGTTGAAAGCTTTGCTAACAGCATGAATTGTTTGTCAGCATGTGCTGAAGACTCATTATTGCTAGCACCTCATATCAGATTATTACCTAGCACAGAGCTATTTAAAACAATAGATAACTGCCAAAAACAATTGGAGACATTCCTTTTCATAACAATTAATTTATCCTTTTCTCATGCTAAGCTTTATCCAAATTTCCTTCAGATCTGCAATCTGGGTAAAGCTTTTGCAATATTCATGCTGGCTGCTGATGTACTGTTTATAGCACTGCTGAGAACACCAAAATCCATTCCCTCCTCCCAGCACCATGTTTTTAAATTGATGGTGTTTTAAACTGGTTTTTCATCATATTGAAACTAGTAAAAATAAATCAAGTTTGGCTTGTTTGAGTTTGTTTGGGGTTTTTTGTTTTTTTTTTTGAGGATTGGTGGAAAGATTAAAATGAGAAAGAGAAAACAGCAACTTGTACAGCCCATTCTGATAGTCTGATAAGTAAAATTTTCCTTACAGCCCTGTACTTTGCAAGACACTGGCAGGTCTCCCAGCCCAAGATGAGCAGCTCTGAAGCCTCCCCTCCCCACAAAGGGCTTCCAGACCCCACTGCATCCTCACTCCAAAGAAGGACTCAGGTACCCTCTGGTGAAACTGGCTGTGAAACTTCATAGGTTCCCAGGGTGATGGGGCAGAGCCTGGACCCTCACAGCTAGTCAAACCCTGACCAGGCTGTCTTCAGCACCAGGAACCGTGTGAAAGGGAACACCCCCTCACCTCCCCTCTTAACTTGCTTCTGAAGAAACCTAGTCAACACTCCTGAAGTTATTATTAAAGCACTGTAAAGCACAGAGAACCAGATAGTGTGTCATTCCTACTTACCAAACAACACCCGGTCTTCATGAAGAAAAATTAGCCTTCCCATCTGGTTAGAAATACCCTTTTAGAATGGTCCAAACAAACACCCACAGTCCGTGAAATCCCAGAGAGAATGGTTGTCTTTTGTTTTGAAGAACTTAGACCCCCTACACACACTTCTTTGCTGGAAAAAAAGAGATCAGGGGACACTTCAGAACAGAAAACAGCCAGAGCCCACCAACTCAAACACATTGGTGAGGGGGTATTACCAAACACAAGAAACAGCCTGAAAACTGAGGGGAACAGCAGAACAGGAAAAAAAAGAAAATAAAATTAAAATCTACAAAAAATAACCAAAAGAGCAATTAAAAAGAAAGCAGAAACAACTTAGCATTAAAACCGCACAGAGCTGCACTTGGGTAAAAAAGTATCATAGAATAGTTTGGGTTGGAAGAGACCTCAGAGATGATCCCGTTCCACCCCCTGCCATGGGCAGGGACACCTCCCACGGGATCAGGTGCCCAAGGCCCATCCAACCTGGCCTTGAACATCTCCAGGGATGGGGCAGCCACAGCTTCCCTGGGCAACCTGGGCCAGGGCCTCACCACGCTCATAGTAAAGAAACTCTTCCTTATGTCTAGTCTAAATTTGCCCCTCTCCAATTTATAGACATTGCCCCTTGTTCTATCACTAAAACCCTTTGTAAACAGCCCCTCCCCAATTTTCTTATAGCCCCTTCAGGTACTGAAGAGGCTTTGCAGGAAGGAGGGTTTATATTCAGTTAGCCTCGCCCAGAGGCATCATTAAGTTAATTAGCAAGAGGTGGGCAAGCTGTATATCCTGCCTGATAGCCTTGGCTTTTGTGCAGGCGAGAGGCAGCTAACGGTTTGCATGGGGCAGCAGTGCAGGTTATCTGCTAGCTTTTGTTATAGGTATGTGCTTCCTAAGAGAAATACATTTTTCTTAGAGACAAGAGTTTTAAGACCTTAAAAAGCAAACAACAAAAAAAGGAGTAGCAGAAGGGAATTCTGCAGTGTTTTCTCCTTCTGTCCTCCTCTTTGAATTTTATCACCTTCCTCAAACTTTGGCTCTTGGCTATATTTCCTGCTGTAGTTTTCAGAAACATTTGAAGTCCTGTGAGGACATCTCTTCAGGTGCAGAAGGAGCTGGGGGCTATGGCAGCTCTCACGGAATCAGTCTGGGAGATAGGAAACAAAAACTTGAGTCTCTGAAATAACTTATCTGGGAGAAATGATAAGCTCAGGCTGTCTGAGAGCATTTGGTAGGCCTGAGGAAGAATGGAAGGCTGGAGAAGAAAATGAAGAAGGTTTCTTTCCCCCCAGGCCACTGTCAACAAAAGGCGGTGTAGTGACATTGTGTTGTTTTTCTTCAAATCTGCCTTGGCAGAGGCAACTTCTAGAGCAGCCTGATCTTTGTGAAGGCCATACAGTTTATTTCAATGACCTGTGTACACCAGAACTTCTTGGTGAGGCTGGAGATCTGGAGAGAAGTCTGGTATGTGTATATATATATATTCATAAACATACCTTAGTGGGTGACAGTCCTATCACTTGAAAGGATCAGTGATTTCAAGGTCTCCTCATAGGAGTGCAAGCTCTAGAGGCATGTGTGACCAAAGTATGAAATCCAGTTGTTCTGGGCTTGAGCAGAAAGCTGCCACCCAAGAACGAGAAAGGTATAATCACAGGGAAAAGTGCAGAGAGCGTTGTGAAAAAGTTTATTCACTCATCTGAGCAAAACAAGACCTGCAAGGGAACAGTGCTCCTAACCAACTGTCCTGAGCCTGCAAACACGTTGAAGCTCAGCCTCTTCGGCCAGGACCAGCTGTTCCTGCACACCAACTACTGGCCCCTTGATATGTTGATATTAAATGCCTTATTGGTACTTATTGATCTAAATCAATAAGGCCATATCTTTATAGAGACATATTAAACACTGTATCAGTTTAAATAATTGGATTCATTTTTAAATAGACAGATCAGGTGATTTAAAAGCATTTAAAAAATTATCTCATTACACGTTCCTTTCCTCTGATGTGAAAATGAGGGACAACTTGCCTTGTTTTACAATGAAGCCTCTGTTGCTACAAACACCCATGCCACTAAATGAAGAAAACAATTAAGTCATTGAATGAACAAAAAGAGAACATTCTATTTGCTTTTAAAGTGTATTTTTTTTTTTGGTGAAAACCTTACCATGTAGCAAAAGCAGGAAATAGATTCTTAGGAAGACTTCACCTAGCACACCTAGTGCAAAATCTGCTCCTTGCACTTTCAGGGCAAGTGTGAATGCAGCAGGGTTTGGGGTTGTGGCATTGTCTTTCATCCAATTTTTATAAAGCAACTGAGTTTGTTATGAGGAAACCCATGAACATATTTCTTTTGCCAAAAAAAGCATTCAGATTAAGGAGGAAAAGCATAAACTGAGGGTTATCGATAAGCGGTAAACATTACAAGCAAAATATTAAAGAAATTAGTATTGCTTTTTAATATGTTATTTCTCCAATATTTCAGCTATTTTTCCTGTCTTCCATAAGTCAGATGAAGTATGATTCTATTTCACAAATCAACAGTTCATTCCTGATCTTCATTTGTACAAAAGCCTTTTTACACCTTTTTGGTAAAGCAAAAAGGACCTAAAATTAAGAGTAATTCTCTGGCACAGCATAAAGAATTCAGCGTGAGTAAGACTCAGACCCCTCACCTAAAATGCATCAGAAAGAAAACCCTGCTTGTGTTCTGTGATGGCAGGAATAATTTCTGCAAACAACAGCCTGATTATACGCATATTTACATGTTAATCTGAGTTTGTAAGAAAATCGAATGTTCAAAGTGAAAATCAGGGAAGGCTAAATATTTTAATAAATATTAATTGGGGTTTTGTTTTATTGGGCAATTTGTCAGGGTGGATATTTTTAGTCAAACTTCCTCTGCGTTGCCATTGTACTGCCTTGACATGCCTGGCAACACACACTGGTTATCATCTCCCTGTCCCTGCTGTGTTCCTGTACCCAGCAGGGTAGAGGAGGAGGCTTTTTTCCACCTCTGGTTTTGAAATTCTTAGTGGGGTTGGGGTGGTGAAGAGGAAATAAAGAGCCTAGTGTCCAGATACTGATTAAAGGATCAGGGGTGGAAAGCTGTCACTCAAACACTTTAAATCAGTGATGGGAGCTCCAGAGAGAATGATTTGCAAACTGCTGGTTTTGAATCGAGCCCCAGCTCCAGGTGATGAACTCAGCACCCTTCGCGCAAGCCATTTCCAGCGTGATTTGCTGCTGCGGGGCTGCGGTGTGCATCAAGAAGCTGGAGTGAGGCAAATATCTGCTGCCTGGGGATTGGGATGGTTCATTTAACCAGCAGAAAGTCCTTTCCTGGCTGCTTCCATTCCAGTGCAGCATAAGGCACTGCAGCCATCCAGCCTCCCACGGTACCTGGAGGCTCCCTGGCTCTCCCGGGGGAGATGCTCTCCCGGGTCCAGAAGATGCTGCAGCACCCGCCTGGGGCTGCTCGGCACTTCAGGGCCAGCAGCCCAGAGCAGCTGCAGCCGGTCTCGTTCTGATCCTGCACAGAGCTAAATCTGGAACAAGTCCTCCGAGATGAGTGGCGTTTCCCTCACATAAAGCCGCAGTACGGGAAGGCAGATTATCCCAGACCAGATGTCACTTTCTGCAGCCACTGCCGGCTCTGACACGGGGTGGCTAGGACTGTCTGCACCTTTCTCAGCTTTTGTTGGGCTCTGACACTATTAGCATCAGCGTGAGGATCTGGGAGACCTTGCTGTCATTTCTTGTTTGTCTCCCTTATTTTTCTGGGGCTCAGTTTCGTCATTCATAACCACAGACCAGGCACCTTAAAGCACGTTTTGCTAAAATTAAGTAAGGATGCTTCCTGGGCAAATTTAGATTACGCAAGGATCAATATATTTTTACAATCTTGAGGGCTGAAAATTTCCATTTCATCAAACAAAAGCCTGGAATTTTTCCTCCAGCCACCTCAAGTCTATGAAAATCCATAACCATTGTGAGGTTCAAGATTAAATCATGAGATCTATCAGCACCACAAAGTGAAGAACAGCCCCTTTTAGTCTCTTAGCCAATCACGATCGCTGTGTTTGCTCTACCATCCCTAGCTCTGGTGCTGTTCACAGTCTAGCCACATGCAAAACTGTTTTCTCCTCTTGGACAGACCCTCCAACTACAGCAAACCACCCTGAGGTCCCGGGCTTTTTCCAGAAGCATCACTCTGCACTTGCACTGACCAAAACCACTGCCTGGATGATTCACCTTTTCTTCCTGAATAAAAAATAATCCCTTGCCTGGCTCTGCATGAGCATATGAGTTTCAAGGCTGGATGTGTTTAACTCTGAGTGGAACAGAGATGGGATTTATTGCTTGTATTGGAGAGTAATTTACAGTCTCGGTCATGTGCTAGGAGCTGTAGGAATGGAGAACAAAAATGCTTTGATTAAAAGCTTTGCCAAGAAAACCAAGCGCTGGACATTTAGCAGATTTGATACTTGATTTTCTTCAGTTGCATCTGCCAGAGGTAATTGCATACTTGCTGAGGGAGAAAAGATGGTTCTGTAAGAACTACTGGCACAAATCGAAGTACACTCACTCGTAAAAGAGCCTTGAATTTGCACAGATAAAAGCTTCTTCCTAAACATCTGTGCAGTCAGACACTGACATCCACATTTTTGTGAGAAAAGCAAAAGAGAGAAGGTGATCAAAGCATAGCAAGAGATCATCAGGATTTAGAGACTGCAAATATATTTGCATGTCATTTGTGCACTCTTGGTCCCACTCTCAGCAGCAACGTAGCATCTGGACCTGTATTCTTTGAAGGCTTTGAAGAGCAAAGTATTTGTATGTCAAATGAACTTCCCTTTTGTTTCAGACACAGAAAGTCATCTAAATAATACCAGGGATAATAAGTGGCCAAAGTATACATTGTTTTTAATTGTACGGATGCCAAATCATAGAATCATAGAATCAACAGGTTGGAAAAGACCACTTGGATCATCGAGTTCAACCAAATGACACTATGCATATGCTTTCCCTAATACATTTTATATCTGTGCCATGAAAATCTTGTTTTGAAAATCTTGAAAATTTTGTGCAGGTAGACTTTAGTTTGGGGGAGAGAAAAATAGAGCAGAGGTCTGTGCTACACTAAATAGCTAGAGTTTAATTTCAGGGAGAGGGAACAGAGATCTAAGCAATGGGTTTTCCCTGGAAGTTCATAGCTATTGTACCAGCTTAGGGGCAACCTCTACCTGTGTTCCTCCAAACCCTCATGTACCTTGACCATATGTAACCTCAAGGGGGAAAAAGCAGTAATATCTGGTATTCTCCTCTGGCATATATCGTATTTCACAGCAGGAGTTTAATGCCCAGCCATAATATTTTTCTATAACCCAGCATGCAATTCAAAATTCTCAGTGCTTTCAATTACTGGACATCTGAGTGAAGAAACTGTAGCTGATAGGATTAACAGTGGTGCAGGGTGGCATGCAATGACCCGGGGGGACCTTGAAGCAATTCCCAGAGCTGATTTCTGCAGCAGGAGCTGGGCTGTGTGGTCGGTGCTGGGTGGCTGGGGTCCTGCTCATTGTACCAGGGTGAGCTGGACAGTCGTAGCTGTTGTTTTCTGCAGGAATGGAGCATTGCATGCAGCAGGAATGGCTGTGGGCCTTGCATCCTGCTTCTGGAACAGGTGACAGCAAGCCCAGAGATGCTGGTGGTGATAAAAGTCCCATGAATTTTCCAGAACCAGGGCCAGGTCTCTGATCCCCTGCATAATTTCAAGCAAGATATTGCATCTTAAAGCTGCCACTGAAGGAGTCAACCTAAATTGTCTTTTGTGCCTATAGATATCATAGTATGACCCCCAGAAATCTCATCTGATGTGATAATAGGCTGCTAGTTCTGGGAACCATAGCAGGTCTCCATATGTGGATGAGCAGCTCAGTCACACAGCATATACATCAGGCTATGGCCCTCCTTTGGAATGATTTTGTGTGTCATGATATAGAACTATGAAAAACAACCCAGCTAGCACTCATTCAAGATAAATGTCATTATTATAGTGATCACCTGTGATAAACAAAAGCTATCAAAAGGCAATACAATACAATACAATACAGCACACATGGGAAAGGAATTCTGGCTTCATTTGTATGGGAGCTACAGTTGTTTGGCTTCCCAGGGCACAGAGCATGGTTTCAAGCACAGGGAAAAAGGATTCTTTAGATAGGCTGATGCCTTTATACTCTGGATTTAAGAAAGAAGGCTCATAATGCAAGTGAATATACCCTGAAACATCTGCCTCACAAGAAAAGGCAGCATCAATGCTCACCTGCGGCAGGAGGGGCAGAGAGCACTGCCTGCCACCTCTTGCTGTCTGAGCCTGTAGAGAAATGGATCAAGTGTCAGTCCCAAGTATGCTTTGGGTATTTGGGTTTGCCTCTCATGCAAGATTTACCTGATATGTGGTGCAATGTCTTTCCGAGGGGGAGCAATGAGGCTCTGGGGTGGGGTACCTGGGGGAGGCAGGAGAGGGTAAAGCTGCAGCTCACCTCCTTCATCTTTCTCAGTGTCTAACTGGCAGAGGATACCTCTGCAGCCATCAGTCCTCTGTCTCCAGCCAAAACACAATCCAAAGGTCTTTTTACTTTACAAAAATAATCAAAAAAGATATACAAGTATCGTAAGAAATAATGAAAAAACAACTTGATGGATGACCCGCAGTCAACAATTGGGGTCCAGTTGGTAATCTCACCTGTTACAGAGTGGCCAGTGGTCACCAACAAATAAAACACCTGAAAATAACACAAGTGCCAGAGTAAAAACTTTTTTTTGAAAATGACTTGACACTGGGGGATGCACAGAACCAGCAGCTGAGGGGCAGGAGAGCTGCCGTGGATCAGCATCTTTGGAAAACTCCCTAGTGCCAAAAAGCTTGCTGCCCTTAGGTAGCTGGATGCCTTAGCGGTTTAATTGTAATTACTGGTCTAAAAACTGTCTTCAGGAAAGCTGTCATTATAAGAAGTCAGTAAACTTCTCTAATCCCTTGGTCCTGCGTTAGGCTGTAGCAGGTAGCTTGGGCTACACATTGTATTTACAGACATTCCCAGGTTGCTTTTCAAGGCCCTTTTTGCACCTCTCTTCAATTTTCCTCTTACAAAATGGAAACTCTTAATGAATACCAGTCCAAAGCTGAATAACTCACCCTTGTTTCATTGCAGAATAGCCTGGGCTCACAACCTCACAATGAAGAGAGCTATCCCACTGTGTTTAACACGTGGGACACTTCTTGTTACACTCTGTGGGTGGAAATATCATTTCAGAAGCAAAATCTATATTCCCCCGCAACAATATTCAGCAATCAAGGACTTGACTAGCTCTCAGTATTTCCAAAATGGATGGCATAATTAAATGATTTAAAGCCTGCTGTAATCAGGAATGCACAGTCGATGAATATTCAAGCTGCTCTCATGGTTAGGGACGATTAAGAAATGTCTTCTTTTTAGATGGGTTATTTGTTATTGTCTAAAGAGTCATCCAGAAGATGGTGCCACAGTTCTGCCTGTGAAATGAATGTGAAGAGAGTCCTTGCAAGGCAAATAATACTTCACAGAAATTTAAGAGCAAACTTATTTTCAAGGGCAGTTCAGAGCTCTAAACCTGACATTTAGTCTGTGTTAAGGCTCTTATTGAAAACTAGGGCAGTGTATCGTTATTGCTTTTTTTCTGTCACTCCAGGCAAGGTCAGCCAGCACAACAAGGAAGAGAAAACCCACTCCATCTCCTCGTTCCCTTCTGAAAAAGGGACAAATCTTTGGGTGTTTGTTAAACTGCTCTTTCTGCATAGCAGCAAGCCATCAAAAACAATAAACAAGATGAGAACAAAATCAGCCTCTCTCAGGATGCTTTATGAGGCTTCAGTGGAAGTAGGAAGTGCAGCATAAACAGAGTACGTAGCTGTTTCTTTCAGTTAAGGAAGGGAGGCATTTCTGAGGCTGTGTGTCACTGAAGAAAATGATGATGTCAAGCCTGTAGATCCTTGTAATCAGATTAAACAATCTGATTCCCATTTCACAAAGCTTTGCACTAACATAGAAGGAAAAAATGAAAACTGAGATTGGTACAAAGCAAAATCTTTACTCCTACCAAAAGCAGGCATTTAATTTTTTCTTCCATTACAATTTTCTGTTGTCTGAGGTCTCTTCTCTGTAGCTCAAGCAATTTGTCATCCGATTAGCCTGATGAAGCATAGAGAAGTCATTTGAACTGTAAATTTTCTGCAGGCAAAATAAAATGCAAACAAGAAGAGCTTCCTGTGCCTGCCAAAGTGATGATACTCAGAATACAAATAAGAAAAAGCCATGCTGACAGCATAAGCTATTTTTATATTCTGTCATTGGCTCCCAGGCATGGCAGTTTGAACAGGACCGCATCTGTATTCCCAAACCCAAATAAACCATGTAGTCTTAAGTGAAGTTCATGCTTTACAGAATAGCTGTTTAATCACAGTGAAAGGATACATCACAGAAAGGGTGAATCATGATGTTGATTCACACTCAAGCTGTACGTTTACTGTTTGGATCAACCCGGACACAACAGCTGAAGAGAGGAGGTTTTCCTGCCACTGGCATGAGATGCACCAAGCCATGCAGGAGAAGCCAGCAGGGACTCTTGTGCTGGCAGCAGGAGCAGAGGGCTCTTCATGTCACAGTTCAGTCCTGCAGCTTTCAGGAGCCCATATTGAAGCCCTTGTTGTTGTGGTGTCTGGGCAAGGCTGCACATTCAGGATCCTCTGCCACCTCCCATGGTGACTTCCCAACCTCCCCAGGGTGGCTGGCTTCATCGCCTGAAGGTTATCGCGAGGGCAAAATCTCACCATGGGATAGCCTTCACTTGGATGAATATAAAGGGTGTTAAATGAGGGCTGCTAGCTTAGGTCTGCCCTTTCCCATAGCCTTAGTATCTCTCAGCCTCACCCTCACGTGGCTCCTCCATGAAAAGCAGCTGTGGCCTCATTCCCTTCCTTAAAACCTAAGGCATTTAGAAAACATGATCTCTTTTTCAGCACTCTTAAGCTGCTGAATTACAGACATATGTCATGTACTCATTACTTGCCAGGATGTGCTTAATGACTCTGGCTAATTGCAATAACATCTTGCCCTTATACACCGTTTGCCATCTCTGGACCTCAAAGTCTTTTCGGAGGTCCATAGTGTTAGCAACAGGCGAGGTTTCCCACAGAAATCTGAGCTGAAAGGAGCACTAATAGGACTGTAGCCAGCAAATGGACCATGCAGTCACACAGGGGCCTTGATCCTGCAGGTTGTTCCAAAATAATCCTCTGCAAAATATTTTCGGAGCAATAGGAGACTTTTGTGATGCAAAGGAACTGCTGCTTATGAATTTCTGGAATGTAATGTTTCTTCCTCTAGGTAAGCATCAAAGGGGAACTTCTGCCAAGCCAGGCAGTGTTTTACTATCCAGGCACTGTTAATTCACCGCCATGCAATATTATATAAGTAACACTATTATTCTCACCTGACTCTCATCTCTACAAGAAAACATTTTGCAAAGCTAGGACCTTGCCTGGGGTTGCACAGACAGCCCTCAGCATTTTGCACTTCAGGAAACCATCCTTCTATAGAGCTCAGGGCAGCTTCTTGCTGGAGTGGAATTCGACAGCCATCCAACCTAGGCAAAACCCCCCAGTCAATTAATCTGGGGGTAATAACCACACCTAACATCAAATTTAAGTTTAGTTTTTCTCTTAAGCAGGAGAAGTGGCTGAAGGCTTTGCCTTTATCCTCACTGTCCCCGGCATCTCCTCAGCTGGCTGCTCGGCAGCTGCTTGGGTGATGTGGTTTTCTGGTAACTGTGGAATGCTCAGTCAAGCAGTGACTTGAGTGGCACTGATGGCCATGCCACGAAGGGATGATTAATAACTCAATTGGAGCCACAACAGTGTTTCCACCCATGCTCACTGCCAGTCCCTTTCCAGAGTGAGATGCCTCTCTGCCACGCTTTGCTGTTGATGAGTGAGTGCAGCCAAACACGCAGCAGGATGAGTCCATCAGGTTTTTTACAGCTTTGGACAAACCTGACCACAACTTTATCCCAGCTTTGCTTCTGAGCAGATGAGTAAGTTCAGGGATGCTCCATAGCCAGGAGTTCTCTGGCAAACTGCCTCCCATCCTGGGAAGCCCAGGCTATATGGCTCTGGACATAAAAGACTATAAAAGGCCTTTCCTAGTGAGGATGTGAAAAGGGCAGGATATAGGTCCTCTATCCTGGAGGAGTGACCCAAACCTAGGACCTCTAATGCAGTGCTCTCCCAGGCTCCAGATACCTTGTTAAAACTAGCAGAAGTGGATAATTCCCATGCACACCTTCCACTTTGAGAAAATGGGGCTTCTTGGTAGGAAAGTAGTTGAGCAATGGATTTTTTAAATTTTATTTTAATTTTATCAGCCATTTTTTCCACAGGAGGAAGTGACAAGTTGGGAGTGAGGAAGATCTTTGCTGATGCTGGGGATGCAGAAGATCCTGCAGTTAGGAGATGACTATGTTGCGGTGACTTAGCCAGCAGTACAGTGAGGGCTTGCAGGAGAGCTCTGAACTGTCAGTCTCTTCTTGCTGAGATCCACCTTACTCAGGTTTGAAAGAAAGGAAGGGAAAAGTAATACCCAGATTATTGGCATTGACTTTTGCCTTTTTCATTAGGACTTCACCCTGCAGGAGAAAAAGAGGAAGGCAGAACTAACGTCACGGATAAAATTGAAGCCCAAACCTGATTTTCATGCTCTATTTATTACAGTAGATCAGAGGTTTTGTCTGAGATCCTTGGGAATGTAAAGAACAGCGAGTTTGTTAGAGCAAAGCAGCAGTTGCATATTTTCTCCTGCCTCAACACAAAACTCAGCTGATTCTCAGAGTGAACCGTGTCCTTGTTCAAAAACTGACCTCAGGAATGAAGGTCTTTGATGCTGGCTGAGAATTTGACCCCAAATACCATAAACACGTGCCAGTCAGCTGTGGCTGGGCTGATAGAGCACCCACTTTCCCTGAACCCAAGGCTGCAAGAGCCTGTATCTGGTGCTCAGGCAGTGTCGGTGCCAGCGCCAGGCTCCCCAGGGGCTGGGGACACTGGGGGATGGCTCAGGTGACCTGGAGAAGCTTTGGTGGGGTGGGTATGTAATGAGCAGCAGGCACCTGCTGGACCCCCAGTCTGGTGCAGGAGCAGCCAGGGGTGCTTTGCAGAGCTTTGCAGGCACTGTGGCAGTGCAGAAGGGAGGCACCTGGTCACAGCACCCTCTGAGCACCTTCTCTCTTTGCCTAAATGCACCCAGAAACAGTGGCCCTGCTTTTCCCTCCAGAGAAGTGATTTCCCCAGCAAAGCTATTGTTTTCTTGGCTGCTATTTTGGATGTGTGGTAACTCACTAGCGCAGCAGTTAGGCATCCACATCCACTTGTTTTCTCTTTCCAGGATCCAGCTGGGTGCCTTTGGGGCGTTAGATATCCTCTAACACGAAATTAAAACAAAAATCCCAGCTCTCAGTGAGAGGGCTGTGTTTCTAACCCAAGCTTTGTCTTTCAGGGAAAATGGCCTCGCTTAGCAAGTTATCAGTGGGAGCGCATCTGCTGTGTGCCAGTAACGCTATCATCTTGCTATTGGCTGCGTGCTGAATTACCCACTATTCAGTGACCTTTTAGCAGATTATTGGAATTATGGTGAATTTCAATGGAGGTTGCTGGAGCCTGTACCATTTCAGGCCTGCTTTCTCTGCCCTCTGTTAAATCTCTGACCTGGAGCCAAGGCAACAGGAAGGGTCCTCTAGTTGGGTGGCTGGCGTGGTAGCTTTCTCTGTGTGTGATCCGTTGGAAAAGTTGTGCTCTGATTCCAAAACCAGCAGGGCTGTCATGGTCAATATTCAACAAAAGTGGGGGTTTGAAGTTTTGGTAGCAGAGATGCATGTTTTTTCTTGTTGGATACTTCATGCTGAGGTAGACACAAATCAACTCATCTTTTCTTTAGGTGTCTGCATTCATTTGCACAAAAGAAGTAGATTGTAGATTGATATTTCCTTAAATGAACATAACAGAAGGTGAGGAGGAGAGAAAATAATTAACAGATTCAGTCACAGAATTGCTTTCAAAGCTCTTCAGAGATCCTTAAGAAGGTAAGTACCTAACTGATGGAAGATTTTGAATATGCTGATGGCAATCACAATGGTCTCAGGCTCATTAAATATGAACACAGGATCTTTACCTGGAGATGGAGTTGCCTTCCCTTCTGGAGATGACAAGGAGCCATTTCATTGCTGATAGATCAGCATGTGGAGGAGAGAACATGGCTTGTGATCTGCAGTGAGGGTCACTGGAAACTTTTCTCTCGTGCAAGTGTCTCACAGACTTTCCATGACTTTCTGTCCTATGAAGATTTCATGAGTGTACTTGAAATGGAGTTGAGCTGCGATGCAGGGACTTCCTAACAGCAGAGCCTGTTCTCTACTCTTCCTGACCTGTGTAGGCAGCATTAGAAATCAGAACATCAAGCATCCCAAGTATTTGTTGATTTATTACAAGTGCTAGGATTCATAACCCTGAACAACACTTCAATGCCAGTAACAGCACCATTTCGTACCCATTTACTGCTGTGACAATGTTCAAGTGCTGCTCACTTGTGCTTCCTAAGCCTGCAGTTCATAGGTAGGTAGTACATCTAACAATCCAATATTCATTTTATACTAAGCATCCAATAGTAGGAAACTGTAATTGTGAGGTTGCCTTGTCCCCCTCCTGAGGTTGTGGTGGATTACGGGCTGGGGAATGGGGTGGTTTGTAGCCTCAGCTGGAGATAAAACCAACCACCTTGCCTTTCTCCAGAACTCTATCATTTGTAACCCAATCACACAGTGCACGGAGTAGCTGTAGACTCTTATGTATGAGGCACATACTGTAATCTTAGCTACATTTCTAAGCATTACACTAAATAATTGCACATATTTTATAGTAGAACCTTAAAAACCTGACAACGCTTTCAAACAGCTATCACAAGTAGTCCTCAGGTGCTCAGAAAACAAACACAAATGAGTCCTTCTTAAATTAACTGAACTTATTGTTGCAAAGAAGGTGGACGTTTGTAGGCTTTCCCTTTAGCAAGTGCAACCTTGGTAGCTCTGGGTGTGTCAGGGCACCAGCAGAATGAAGCAGGTAATATTTAATATTTAATATTTAATATTTAATATTTAATATTTAATATTTAATATTTAATATTTAATATATTTAGTGCTGGGGTCCAACCCATGGAGCTGAGCTCCCTGCAATTCGCGGAGCTGCCACTGGGTGGCGCCGAACGCCTCCTGTTGCAGCGCCGCTCCCCGGCTTCGAATCCGTCTCCCGATGTAAAACCATCTCCCGGTGTAAAACATCCAGTTTGGGGTCCTCCAGTTGAAAAAAAGGGAGTGGAAAAACGGGAGAGGGACTCTCGGAGAGCATCTAAGGTGGCAATGGACTAGGGCATGTGGCAAAGGGTGAAGCATCAGCAAATCATAGCTTGTAAATACCAGCCCTGGGGCTACTGCTGAAAGCCTGTTGGACTGTTCCCTTCGTGCTGGATCAAAGAGCTAGGAGGTCACAGGATACCAGCTGAGATGACCACAAGCCATCTATTTCTATGGCTTTATGCTTTCTAGAACTAATACAAAGACAGCTCTGAGTGTTGAGGCTGGAGGAGAAAGAGCGCATCCAACCTCAGACCTTGTACAGCTGAACCTGGTTGGCCCAGGAAGCCATGCGCTCAGAGAACGTAGCTCTACTTCTGCCCTTGTTATTACCAATAAATCCACAGTTTTCCCCCTCTGAGTTACAAGATGCCCCCCTTTGGGCTGGTTTCTTGTCATTCCAGTACCAACTCACAAGTATTATGAGGGCTCGGTGGTATTTTCTTGATTTGGAAACAGTTTGAGTTCCTTTGATCCTTTGCTTTCTGCTGAAAAAGACGAATGGGCTGTAGAAAAGGTACAACAGCTCTTGGTAGTACCTCTGTCTGAGCTGGAAGCTGAGTGTGAGGCACAGACGTACTCAAAAAAAATCCAATATTTCATTACATGCGCTCTAAGCTAGAATCTCATTGGCTGAACTGGCAAGTATATGAAAATCATACGATACCTTAATGAAGAATAATCATCTGAGGACCTGAAGGAAAGAAGAAATTAGATCAGTGTCTGTGGGCAGGTGGGGTGGATAGGCTTTGGGAGACGGACTGATTTCATGCACTATTTTAGTGTTTCCATGCTCTTGAGTTACTGTGCTGTGGAGCATTCATGGTCTGGTTGAGGTTGAGGGCTTCAAAATTCCCACTCATTACTTGGCATCACTTTTGGAGTGCACCACCCAACTGGGCCAACATTGCTATCTTAATACTTTGCTGTCTGTAAAGAAACTCCTTTATATTGTGCAAACATGCCGTATGCTGGCAGGCAAAGGACTGGTGCTAAATTGCATCAACTCTGAATATGAGCTTAAACATAGAGCTCTTTTTATAACACCAGAACCATCTTTGTGTGATGAACGTGGTAAATATAGCTCATTACAAGCCCATAGGAGGAATGAGACAGGATGACAACAGCACCGCTGGGCCAAGGCGTGCTAAGGATGGGCTAAACATAGGCTTTTTCCTCCCTTATGTGATCAGTGCTACTTGCAGCCAAGTACTTCTAATTGCTTCCACCAAAGTTTATTACTTTGAACTATTCAACAGTGAATTGCACTGAAGCCTCCAAGGATCCTGGGAGAGGAGGCATTAAACAGGTTGCCTCTCCATCAATCAAATACAGTAGCTGTTTTGTAAACCAAGGGAGCTGTGGCAGGTTTAACATCTTTGGGTAACTTGGTGATGGTGTCCCCAGGGGAGGGTATTGGCTATGATAGTTTGGAAAGGGCTTGTGTGAAAATTGAGTGACAGTTTCAAAAAGTTGGATAAAGATGAGAAGTCAGCATATTTTAGCACAGTATCAGGCTAAAGAGATGGTAAGTGTGTTCCTTAAAGAGAAGCCCAGGCTTGAGTGTCTGAACAGAAGAGGGCTACAAAGATGATCAGAGGGCTGGAGCACCTCCTATATGAGGATGGCTTGAGAGAGCTGGGATTGTTCAGTTTAGAGAAGAGAGGGCTCCGAGGAGACCTTATAGAGACCTTCCAGTATCTGAAGGGGCTACAAGAAAGCTGGGGAGGGACTGTTTACAAAGTCTTGTGGTGGCAGGACGAGGGGCAATGGTTATAAACTGGAGAGGGGCAGATTTAGACTAGACATAAGGAGGAATTTCTTCATGATGAGAGCGGTGAGGCCCTGGCCCAGGTTGCCCAGGAAGTTGTGCCCCATCCCTGGAGGTGTTCAAGGCCAGGTTGGATGGGCCTTGAGCAGCCTGATCCTGTGGGAGGTGTCCCTGCCCATGGCAGGAGGTTGGAACTGTATGATCTTTAATGTCCCTTCCAACCCAAACTATTCTATGATTCACAGTGTGTGCTAATGAAGGAAAGAAAGCTGGAGCCATTTTCAGCACAGAGAAGATCTGACCACTGGGGAATAAATATGGGATTTAATTTAGTAGAATCGAAGCACCAGGTAATGCACTTAACGAGCACTTCTGCTGTAAGTCGAAGGCTTATTATTTGGAAATGATTGCTCTCCATGTATCTATTGTTAACAGACTGAGACGTGAAGTATGGATCAGGAAAATGGGATCCAAGGGTGCAGCAGCAGAGAGCTGCTTCTAATGCTAACAGAGATCTAACAGGACACTGGTGAGCCCTCATCTCAACAAAGAGGTGCTGGGTGGTAGCGTTAGAATGCTGAGGGAATATGAGAGGAGACAATGAGAACTGGGCTGCTTTAGCTAAGCAAAATCAAGGCTCTGCGTGGTGCTTGAAGAAAGAATCTCACCCAGAGGCCCCAGCCACAAGCAGCACAGTGCTTCTGGGACCTACTCAGCTCACAGCAGGGCTCCTTGCCTCAGCAGGTGATGTAGGAGGTGACAGGCAGTGTGGCAGAGCACGGCACAGCATAGCACATCACCTGGCTTTGCCCCACCAAAGCACATGTCTGAGCATTGCTGAGACTCAAAGGCTTTGCTAGCCAAGGGCAGCATGTCCAACAGGAAGGTTCCAGGCAGTTTGCCAGATCTGGCAGGCAAGGTGGAATGGGAAATTAGAACAATTAGTGAAAATAAGTAGTTGCGAATTAAGTAGAAAAGAAAAATATTTGTTTGATTAATTTTCTGGGACAGCAAGATTGCTGCAGCTGAAGGGGGAGAGCAAGTGCCTCTTCCAGACCCCTCATCTCCATCCCCAGGTGACAGAGACACCCTAGCACCTGCAGACATCTATTGTGCTTGCAGCTGAGACCATTGCTTTGTTCTGCCTGTCCCTCTCTGCCTCTCCTCCCTCCCAGTTGTGAGGCTGAGCAGAGAAAGCCTCCTCGGAAGGGTGAGCATCACTGCAGTGATCCTGCATGTTTGCAGCCAGCCTACAAGAGCAGTACCTGGGGATTCCAAAAGCCAAAATGCCTGTGATGGTGCTGCTGGCTCTGTTCCTACTTCCTTGCACTCCTCGTGGTGCAAGTGGCTCACATCACCAGGTACTGCCTTGGGTAGCAGGAGGGATGCAGGGAGCCCGAGAGCAAGGGTGGATGGTTCTGCCAGCAGAACTGGAGAGGCTCTTATCAGCGCAACGCAGCACCCGCCTATCCATATTAATTTCATCCCCAGTCATTCTGATTTTCTCCGGGTTTGAGAGAGCTGGCAGAGGGCTCCCTCTATGAAAGAAAGGATTAATCATGTTTTTTCATTTCCTCTTTCAAAATTTTTTTCAGAAACAGCGAATTTTCCTAGATATTTTTTATACGCACTGCCTTGCTTGGTACCGTTTCTGAGGCTGATCTGGTGATTAAGATATTTTGAAAGTTAACTGTTCTTGACCACATTATTCCAGGGAAGGGCAGCTGGGTGCCTGGTCATTGAACTGGTTCCAGGGCTCTGACTGGCTTATAATGCTTTGAGGGCAGTGCATTCAAATTATAGGGTCAGAGACTTGAATGAGAGCAAATCTCAGCCACATTTATAGCAGCTTCCATTAAACACTTCCAGAGTGTTTAATGAAAAAGGCTGTATTATCATCCCTATCCCTGTATTATCATCCCTATCTCAATTAGATACATATAGAAACCTCCAAAAATCATACCAGTTTCATAGAACCAACTGTGAGCCTCCCTGCACCCCTGTCATTGACTTTGCCAGAGCTGGTGAGCTCCCTTAGCTGCCTACAAACCTTTTTCCTCCCTCACAATGTTCCTAAAATGCTCATTGGGTTGGGTGGCTCAGAAAGCTCAAGAAATTTCAAACAGAAGCACTCTGCAGCAGGATTGGGAAGCAATAGAAAAGCACGAAAACTGGCTGTTTCCCCAAGTGCCTTTGTAGGTATAGTCTGTCCTCCTCAAAGCAAACTAACACCTGGCTGGAGAAGACCTTTCTTGTGAACAAGAAGGCCACATCATTCTGCTGGGTGTCCCGTAAGGGCAAAACATGGCATTGCAAGAGAGCACATTCCCAAGTGCCTGGCATGGTATGGAACTTGGCTTCAAAAGACTTGGCACAGCACTCAAGGAGATATTAATTACAGCCAGTGACACCAGAGCCCACGCCTGCCTGTGCCAAGCTACGGGCAAGGCGTAGTGCCAGCCATCACAGAACAGCCCAGCATGGCTGATGCCACTTAGGGGTTTGTTGTTAGCTTGACGTGGGGCTCTTCTTTTATGTGTCCAGGTTGATGATTTGAATATTGAAGCATATATGTATTTTGAGGCACACTTAATGCAATAGAACTGCTGGATATCTGTTAAGTACCCTGCTACCTACAGTACTACCCCCTTGGTTTCAACAGCACTTAAACATAAATAACAGTGGAACATTTTTAGAACTTTCTCTATAAACATCGTTCAAATAGCTGCAATTGTCCAACTAGCTGTAATAACCTTGTGTGCTCAGTTTAACAAATTTAAAGGTTAATACAGTAATACATCGATAGTTCACAGAAACTTTCTGGGCTCCAGCCCAGGAGCTGGGGCCCAGAAAAATTGCTTCATCTTGGCCATGCTTTCAAGGCTATGAGAGTTTCACACAGGTATATAATTTTTTTTCTTACTATTTTAATGAAGCATCACTAAGAGTCAAGGGAACATGAGCACAAACCTGGTTTAAGCACTGCTTGAGTCTCTGGGCTAATCGATAGTAAGCTTACAAAAATGGCAACACATGACCTGACTCATTTTTAATTTGTGTTTTCCCCTGCTCTCTCATCTGTCAAGAACCACCTCTTGACACTTGTCAGCTCTTCAGAGCAAATCTCTTCTTGCTGTCTGTGTTTTAGGGTATAATGCACTGTGATTGTACCTGCAGAAAAAAAAAAAAGCCCTTTTTTTGCATTTTTGCATGGAAACCTGCCAAAATTTCCCAGAAAACTCTCTTGTCCAGGCCAGGTTCATGCCTCTACAGAAAAGGCAGCTTGGTTTCAAAAGCATGTGTTTAATTTTCCCTGGTTGAATGAGCGCACACTCCTGCGCCTCCAGCTGGAGATGCTGCCTGAGATAGAGATGCAGGAATGTCCCCATGGCAGGGCACTGCAGACATTTGTTCTGGCCATGTACCTGTGAAAACCACTTCTCTGCTTCTTCTGAGTTTTTTGCAGGAGATTGCTGTCCTCGTGTAAAGTGCTGCTGCCACACAGCTCCTCATGCCTGCTTCACAGGCTGAAACCCCTCTAAAAAGACCTCTCTATAGCTGTTACAGAGAAATGAGGAACATGGGACTTCAGAAGGGCTGACATGATTTCTCTCTCTGAAGTGGACTAAAATTTGAAACAGACCAGAAAGAGACTGAATTGATTCTAAACACTCTGATTTGTCAGTGAGTAGTAGAAAGACTGAAGATGGGAGGTGAGAGGGTCTGTCTTATGTCTTCAAACTGATTATTAGGGTTTTTGTTTATCAGAAAGAAAACGCAACAGGAAGGATCGGGAAATTCAGATTTGGCTGTTGTGCTCTCCGCTGTGACAAGGCTCAAATAGCACTCGTTATAATTCAGAGTAACAGCGTGCAGTATCTGATTTGAAAGCTCTCCTTTGGCTCAGAGCTAATTAAAACCCTTTTTGCTTAGAAGACTTTTCTGTCTCCCTTCCACCCTCTTCCTCCCTGTCCAATAAGTGATAATCCTTCATTAGACCAATATTATGCAAGAGGCATCATTGGACTACCTTGCTCAGTCCAAGAGCAACTTCTGCTGCCATCAGTATTGTCAGAGACTAATCCAAGCCATAATGTATTAGTGAGGGGGCATCAGAGAAATCCTCGTGTTTTTGGAGAAGTGCAGGAGAAGAGAGGGAAAAGAAGAAATTCCAAAGCCTGTTCAGGAAGATGTGTTCACCTGGAAGGGTGTTCTCTGCTCAGACAGTGCTTACAAGCTTTCAGCCCAAACCAAATTCTTTGGACTTTGTTTACACCAGAAACCTATTAACTCCTCTCAGAGCATAAATGACTTGTGGAATTCTCATCTATTTTAATTTTTTATGCATTTATTGATGTATATAGGTGTTCATCAAGCATCAGTGGGGAATTTTGCAGGGAAACAGCTGTTACCCAACATCCCACATCCAGGCACACTCAGGCTCTGTAACGCAGAGCAATATGTTACAAAAGCCCACACAACAAGGGAAGGAGGAACTCCACTTCTAGCCTGTGATTTCAATGCCTCTTTGGCTTTTTGTATCCCAAGGTACTCCAAACACTTGGTTCTTTACATGCTGTCATTGTCCTCCTGAGTACATGAAGCTTTTTAACTTCTTGTTGTCTCTCTTGACAGACCACAACCACAGTAAATTTTCTTATGATACATCACAGTACAAAGAGAAGACAACTCATAAATGCTGAAATACTACCTCCAAAACTAGCAGGGATTTAGGAAGACAAATGGATAGACACACATGGTGTTACAACAAGCCCCAACCATATGAGCTGTGACATGTGAAAGACAACTGAAAGGGAAATTTGGGAAGATGTATTAAAAATACTCTGAAAAAATGACAAGAATGTCTGAGATAGTGAGAGTCACTTGAAAAGGGTAAAAAAAAAGGAAATACATGATAATAAAAGATGGAAGAGAGGAGCAGTTTGCCCATTGCTGCTGGCACTCCTCTGCTGTGTGAGATGACTGAGATGTGTTTCCCCAGCCCATATGATGCTCGGGCACTCGGTGCTTTCACAAGGTGATGATTGAGGGTACAGATCAGGGCAGAAGTTTATGTAATGCAGGAACACACAGTCTGGATTTTTAAACCTTAAGGGGGCTTTGGTGCCTGTCATCGGCGTCTAGGAGAAATGTTCCCCTTTAACAGGATGACTGGATTTGACATGGCGTGGATGTGACAGCTTCATGTGTGAAACAGCACCGACTTGGCTGAGTCTTTAAAAGGCCAATACAATGAGTGCAGCTTGGATCCTGTCTGAGCAGAAAAGGAGAGAAGATAATTGTGTCATTAAGTCATTTCCGTGCTTTACACTTAACATAGAGGCTTCCTGATCTTACGCATTCTCAGTCCATTTCAAGGAAATGCCACAAGGAGAAGGACAGATCAAATACAACAATAGGTGAAGAGCTCTTTTTCTAGCTATGATTTAGCAATGTAGGAGGCTTCTTGGAGCCCAGGATGCATTGGGATTCATGGGAGGTATTTAGATTGTGGAAACTGTGGATTTAACCAGAGAGCAGATACAGAGAGGCATGAATGAAACCAGGAGGACTCCAGCATTAGGCAGGGTCCAGGCTGTACCCTCCCCTGTCCCTGCACACACAGTCCCACACACAGCCACTGCCAGCACAGATGTGCAATCTGCTCCTGCTCCCTCTCCTTGCTGTTGCAGGGTCTTCAGGAGGAGAGAGCTCAGCTCTGCAAAATTAGTAGGGAATCAGTGGGAAAGGACTTAGTTTTTCCTAGAAGCAGCACAAAAGGAGCGGGAAACAGTGAAAAGCTGTAATGAATTGCACCTCTCTCTCCCATCTTTACAGGCAGCTGGTTAGACACAGACTCAGTGCCAGTGATACACTTCTTATGGCTAGCAGACAAGTCTGGGTGGCAGGAGCTGCAGGAGACAGCCACCTGTGGTGTTGATGCTGCTGCTGGGAGGTATCAGATGCTGCTGAAATCTGGGAAACTGAAAGCACCAGCAGAAACAGGAGCACACCAAGTGCAGGCAGGAGATGCTCTGGGTGAGCAACGGCTTCTTGGAACAGGATGCAGGCAACTGTGGGCTTTAATCACTTTGCATGCTGGGTGCGGACTGAAGGGAATGGCCATGGTGGTGGGAAGTGGAGCTTTGGCATCCCTGAGGTGCCAGACATCCCTGCAGCAGAGGACCATCAGCTGAGGTCATGAGTCTCTTGTTTAATTCCAGGTAATATTTTCCTATAGAAAGCTGAATCCTTCTTACCTTCCCAGGGTGAAGAAAGTTTGTCTCAGACAATGTTAGCCAGTATCTAAAGTCAGGTGTGAAATGCAGGCTCCATAGAGGAGCTTTGTGTAAAATCCATAGCAGGCATTGCTTTGAACATGGCACTGTGTTCCCCTGACCTACACAGGGAGCTGAGGATTCCTCCAGCTCCCACCCACCAAGAGACAGAATTGGGCCGGGGGGAGTGTTTCCTTGCATGAGCTGTTTCTAAAGTCTGGGAACCAGAGTAGGATGTGATGCTGGTGCTGGTTGCTGGGGCACTGTGCTCAGAGGATGCCCACAAGAAATACTGTGCAGACATGTGTCTCACGATCACCTTCTGCATCACCCCAGGGGCTCACAGGCTATGATCCTGCTGGTGACTGCTTGTCAGCTTGGTGAAGCATCCATCATGATGTGCGTTATAAAAAACATTCTAACTTATTTTTGGTGATTTTTTTCTCACATCTCTGCTTTTTTTTCCTCAAAGTGCATCTTTTCACACTTCCTGTGCCTACAAAATACAATGGAGACAGCTGCTGTCTTATGAACGAGCAGTGCTTTTGAATTAGTTTAAAAATATCTCCATTAAGTTCATGGTTTTTTTAAAGAGTTCTGCAGTTACATTAGGTGTTTAAAATGCGCTGGCCTCTCCTCAGACTTGCTTTGTGCTCTGTTTTCCACAACCTGGGAAAGAGCCGACAGTCTGCAATGTCTGTAGAAAGATCATGCAGTCCCTTCAGAAATCTGCAGGTGAAAATGAGCTGATTTCATCTGAAAGCCTGAAACCCTGGGAGCAGCCTCAGCCCTGGCTAAGGCTCATGCTAATAGATGGCTCACCCTCATTTACAAGCTGTGACAGCCAATATTAGCAGCGTTTCAGAAAACCAGCATTCAGCAGATGCCTTGTAATCTGCAGGAGAAGACGAAATGTCTTCCAGAGGCTGATTTTCACACTCAGGTCTGACCAAGTTTACATCTTCCAGGGAGACAGATTTTGGGTCGCTGAAGGGGTTGGGCACAAGGCTGCTGCTCTGGTGATGCTCTCCGGTTTGTACAGTCTGCATCTCCCTGCCAGCGGCCACCACATCCCCAAAAGCAGTAATTCTGGCAGGTTATCGTCTCTTTCTTAATCACCCTACAACATCAGAAGCATTATTAATATCCATGCATCCAGATGGCTCCCAGCCGTCGTCCCCAGCTTCCCATCGAAGCCGCTTGCTCAGACTAACTGGCTGCACTGGATATCATCTCAGAGACATGAAAGAGCCATGGAGACACAGCAGATGCTTTCTAGCAGCAAACACCCAGGCTGCAGGCTGCTGAAGCCCATGCTAGCCCTGCCTTTACTGGCTATAATCTTTGGATGGAGCTTTAAGTACAATAATTACTGAAAAATAGGGATTTTTATTCCAGAAGCACATGGTTCAGACCATGTCTGATCTGATCCATATTTTATTTTTTCCCTGAAGGAGAAAAGCAAGGGAAGAGGCTGGGGAGCGCAGCATGAGGGCGAGGCTGTGGGACAGTGTTCAGCATCCATGCCCTAAGCCCAGCAGGCAGCCTGTCTCCCCAACAAGATGCCTGTCTGATGGACCATGTGCCTTTCTGTGTGTTCAAGACAATACAGTGAGTCTCACAGCAGGGCAAATATGAGCAGATGGGGAAATTTACATCATCTGAATGTCAAGAGAAATGTAAGGTTTACTGTCCCTTATAACATGCAAACTTCATTCTTTATAATCTTCTAGCCAGCACCTGTGAAGAAGAGTTGTTTTGGCAGCACATAGGAGTCAAATGGAAACCTCTTCACTCTCACACTTAGCTTTGTGACGTGGCTGGCCTTAATTTCTGCTTAGATGTATGATTTGCAAACTGTTTTAGTAGTAGATGCCAGGCAACAACTTGAACACAAAAATTTTCAGATCACTTTTAAAAATTCTGAAGCAGAGCTCTACACTCCAAAGATGCAACCCACCTATTAGGTCTTTTTAGGCACCTAGCTTTCAGAATTATCGTTACATTTTATTTTATGGATTGCAGGACTTTAACTATGAAGTAATGGATCTCATATTTTAAGTTCTACTTCTCACACAGTGGTAAATGCTGCAGTTAACCTCTGAACCACCTCGATGGTCCTCTGGTGGCTTCCTGTCTCTTTTCATGGTGCTTCAAAAGCAGCAGCAGCTGCACTGCTGCAAGCCTGCAGATAACAGGATATTTTCCTAATTGACAATTGACATCTCTCCTCTCTTTTTGCTTTGGATCAATTTGTTCACTGGTTTTATCTGTACATTTAATTATCTTATGAGCTCTTATGGTAATTGATATCCCCATTCTGACAGTATTTCTTGGCAATGCTGTAGATAAGGACACAAGTGGGTGTGATGCTCTGTGGATAAAGCCCATCTCCCTGCCATCTCTGTGAGTGCTATCCCCACTGCAGCTGTCAGCAGTGGCTTCGGCTGTGCAGGAACTGGTGCACACAGGTTGATTTGCTGATCTACCCACAGAAGGATCAAGCATGCCATATCTAAACACCCTTCACACCATTTTCTTGAGCTTGGAAAATATGAAAGGTCTTCAAGGCAGGGAAGTTAAGGAGAAAGAAGAAGCCACCATTGCAGAAGATGTGCACGTAACTGAAAATGATAACATGCTTCAAAAATCACAGTTTTTAAAGTGATCTTTAGTTTTAAAATATATTCGAGGAGGAGGGACCATCTATTTTAGAAAGGGCCATGATTTCCATCCCAAAACACACGTACAACAGAAAAAACATCAAGAAAGCATGGGAAAATATGCAATGCACCAAGATCCTTTGCATTTATACTCTGCAGTCCTGTAAATGACTTGCCTTCAGATTTTATTTCGCAACCTATGCACAAAATATATTGTGAAAAAGGGGGACATTAGAGACTTCAGACTAAGGATCTTGGTACATTTTCCTGCAGATCATACAGATCTGACCTGGACCTGCACATTCATAATGACACATTCCTCCTTAGGGAGGAGACTCCTGCGCCATGAAGGACCAGCGGATGCTGAGAGGCAAAGCCATGCAGTCCAGCAGTGCTGCATGTGGGGTGGGGTGTGTGGGTAAGCAGCGCACAGCCCTGCCTGCAGTGCAGCTCCCTCCTCCACCCTCTCCTGCCCCAGCACATGCCCGAGCCAGGACTTCACCAATATTCCAGCAGTACTAAAGAACATGCAAAATATTTCCCACATTTGTTCATCCCTTTGAACAAACAAACACAATTACAAGTACTTGTCACACAAAGTTTAAGAAGTTTCTTAAAATCTGTCTGCAGCTTCCCATCATTAGATGTAATTAATGAACATGCCGTGGACAGGGGAACCACTCAGATCAAAGCTTTAGCAATTTATTTTTTCTGCTGCAAACAGCAACAATCTCCAGAGCTCCCTTGAGTCGTTCCATCTTTATTAAACAGGCAGAGCCTTGGCTGCTGAGATTTGATAAATCAAGGGCCGAGATGTGGGCCGAGGTGCAAGCGTGTGTCTCCAAACATTCAATCAACCACCAATATAATGAAAGGAGGGCTGATAATTATAGAAACCCAGTACATTATCTGGCAGAACATTAATGACAAAGAACAACATACAAGCTTATATTCCCTCTGGCTGAGAAGGTAAATTGGATTTCCAAGTTCTGACAAACTTGACATTTGTTATTATCTATTATTATATTATTTATCTTCTTTAAAGTATCATTTAGAGGCCTCAGCTGTGGTCAGAGTCTGACCATGCTCTGCAAAGGTTATATTTTAAGTCCCTAACATTCAAGATAATATTTCCTGCTGTCTTGGTTCCACCAGCTTTGGTAGAAGTTAAGCTAATTGGGAAAACGTCCATCTGAGTGTCTGGAGGAGTGTGAAATGCAAATGTGAAAGACTCCAGGTATATATTAGGCAGCATGTACCTAATAAACATCTCAAGTACTTGCAGAAGGTGTCCCTGAGGTATCCAGGGTGTGCTGAGCAGTAGGGTCCTGCCTATGCCAGGTGTGAGGTACAAGGGCACCCTCAGGTGCATTGGTCTGCTGGGCACTGCCATCTCCTCCAGCTGCCCCCCCCCCCCCCCCCCCCCCACCAACACGTGCAGAAAAAACGTGAAGTGAGGACTGGAGAAACATCAGGTCCCACCAGCACATTGCGAAGGCACCCGTGTCACCCCAGTGCCAGACAGGTGGGAGTGAGACAGCCCACAGACACTGTGTACAAGTGGGGGGCTGCACAACCTGCTCTGCCTGTATCCAGCCCTGCAAGGAGCCATTTCCCTCTCCCTGCCTCTGCCGGGTCCTCTCTCTGTGTTCCGGCAGCTCTCTGCCTGCAAATGTTTTTTTTGCATGCTGGACCAAAAGTCTCCAGCTGGGTACTCCTTATCAGCACTTGCCACCATAATTAACGAATGTGATCACAAAGTGCAGATGTGCTGGTGTTGCACCTTGTCACTATGGCAGCATTTTCTTTTCTCACTCCATGTTATGAGCTAATAATTAAAGCTTTACATTTTTAGTAGCTTCGTGTAATTCAGGGCCAATCTGTTGTGACATTCTCTAATATTCGCTTCATCTTCACAGTGCCTAACCCAGGCTGCTGCCACACTGATCAGTAGTGATTTCGTTCTTAATTACCACACCTTAAAATGGCAATTAGGTTTAAAATTATATTGTATGAAAATAAACTTATGTTGCACATACATTTCAGTCCAATAGGAATAGCTGAACTAGAAAACTATCCTACTCATTTCTGATTTTAAAAGATATTTGAAATTCTTTTCACAGAACCATAGAGTGGCCCAAGGTGGAGGGCACCTCGAAAGATCACCTGGTCCACCCTTTATTCTTTAATGCCAATCAAAAAACAAAGAGCTCCCAACCTGTCATGATACTTTGGCCTGCAGACAGTACATGGATACAGGAATAAAAATGGCTTAAATAATTACTTACAGAAATAAATAATCTGAGTTCCTACTTGTCTGGGAAGCTGTAAATAAGAACTCTGAAGATGAATTGATGAGAGTTTTGAGGCTCTCACTTAAGACATAAATTGAGGGTCAATGAACTGAAGTGATTAAAAGTAAGAGTGGGTACAAAGGAGCTCCAGGAGGCTGCTTCAACTGAATTTAAAAAACATAGTGATTATTGCACTGGCCAGGAAATTCTGGGCTGCAGAAAAGGAATTTCTCACTGCCAGCAAATGAACCAGTTGACTCAAGTGCAGTATAATATTTCAGCCTAATTTATTTACAGGTAGGTACTGCCTTAGGCAAGTATTAGAAGGTCAAAGCAAGTCAGGTAAGGGAGCCTTCTGAACTGCAGAGATCAACTTTCCCTGTTGCAGGAAAGCTACACCTACACTCATCTCTCAGCTGAGGTATGACCTTGCACCTGAGCTCCCCTGCCCATTTTTTAAAGCTTGCATATAACCAGCTATGTCCAGTGCTTCTTGGTCAATGTACCTATCCAGCTTCCCAGCCTGTGCTTGGCTCTCTCAAAACTGGCTTGGACAGGGATATTTGATCCAGGCACTCGGGTGTCTGCTGTTAAACTAGATTTCACTTAATGAGTTGTTAGCAACATCTTTGTGTTTCACTTCAGGTAATTAATAAAGAAATAGTCATTAATTACCCAACTCAACTGAGTTTGCAGAGACTTCCATGGAAATCACTGCTTAAAGTGCCTACGGTGAGGTTGGTCCTTCCTGCCAGCAGTGTCATCAGTGCTCTGGGGGACTCACAGTGGGAAATGCTATGAGAGCCAAAAGTATAAATGGCTTCAAGTGAGATCAGTGGAGGATAACTTCATCTGCAGCTATTGAACATCATGCCTGGGCACAGCTTCCAGCTGGGATGTCCTCCCAGTGCTGGTGTTCACTCCTTTCTCTAAGTGTGCTTGGTACAGCCAGGACTGGGTGTCCATTTTTTTGCTTTTTAAAAGGATGTTGCAGCAAGAACAAATTCTGAGTTAAAATGCAAGCAGCCACGATGGCAAGAGGGGGCTGCTGTGGATTAGTCACTTAGCACTAGCCTGCACTCTGTCTTTTTGTCACATATGGGTCCCCTTTCCCCTCAGGTTGCAGTCCAGACAAAGAGGGGTTTTATCTTCTGCAGTCCGATTAAAACAGATGACAGAGCACTGCACAGGATCTTGTTGTCCTTAACCTGAACTTAATTACAGGTCACCTCAGAGAGCCTCCCTTCTGGCAAATATTTGCAATCAAGCACCACAACCAGCAACTCTCCAGCCAGGTCTGTATATTGCAGCCACAATTTTGTCCAACACCAGCAGCTCATCCAGCCTTCCCCCACAGCTGCCCTGGTCTAGTCACATTTACTTACAAACTAAGCCCATATTGCCTGTGAGGTGTTATGCAAGGAAAATTAGGGGAAGAAGTCCCTTCTGCAAGAGTGTCATTTGGAAAACCCAAGATGAACTGAAATGCCTGTTCTTTTCCCCATTTTAAATCATACTATCAGCGTCTGGCTCATTTTATGGAAGGACAATGGCTTGTTGTACTATGTGGATTAGTGAAAGCCCCCATTTATCATCATTATGTCAGTGATGTACCTCATTCATGCTCTTTACTAATTGCTCCAGCAATCATCCCAGGATGAGCTGCTTGCCTAGGACAAAATGGAGTATGGGGTGAATGAACCTTTTGGGAGCTTATGACATCCGGGGGGTCCACAGCCGGTGTGGTACGGGCAGAGACTTCATCAGCACAGCTAATCATGGCTTGCTGATATGCAAAAGTGCACTCTCGTGAAAAATCCAGTCTAAGCTTGTGGATGGGCATAGCTGTGACTGTAGCATGAACTTAGCATGTAAAGTATTGGAGGGTGGGTTTGGTTGGGGTTTTTCTGCCATGTGCACATTTCTAGCTTATTTTGTCATTAAGGGGATGTTAGGTCATAGAATCATAGAATTGTTTGTTTGGAAAAATATCTTTGAGATCCTCAAGTCCAACCATACCTATCCACTACTAAACCATATTGCTGAGCGACTCATTGACCTGTCTTTTAAATACCTCCAGCAATGGTGACATTGCCACTTCCCTGGGCAGCCTGTTGTGGGCTGGTTTTGTCATGCCACATGGGCACGATCATGCTGGGCTCACATTGAGGAGATTGTTACTCACTGCTGCTCCCTCACTTGAGGGAGCAGCACGTGGACAAAAAGAACATCCTATGTGGCTTAACTGTGTTACTAGTGAATTTAATGCACTGGGTTTTAGACAAACAAGTCTGGCTTAACCTCCACCTCCATCTGTCAGGACTACAGTTCTTTAATGTGAAAAAAATAACAATCTATAGGTGTCACATCCCACTTCCAACCTGGTCCACGAGAATGGGTAGACATGTTCTGCTGCCAGCTTGGGAAATGAGGCAGACAAAAGGAAAGCTCCGAGTACTCTGGAGGGAACCATGTGCTGCCCAGGGCTGAGTGAGGTGACCACACAGGGCGCCAGAGGAACTGAGAAAATAACAACTTGATTTTTACAAGGTACCTCCACAACAGAAAGCTCAAAAAAACCATCAAAGCAGTCACTAACAAACTACTCAGAAAAGAGGTAACCAGTTGCAGAGCCAAAGGAAACATGGTTTCACATATTAAAGACCAGCAGAGATAATGTTTCACTAGGTAAAGGACTGAATCACAGGGAAGAGCAGGAAAGAGAAAACAAAGGGAAAAGAATTTAAAAAAAGAGAGAGAGTAGGAAAAGGATAGGAAAGCTAAGATTTTTTTTTTTACCTTCTTTTGAGCCCATGAAGTCTTGATCCATTGACAAACACATACAAGGTCAGCAAGTCAACCCCACAGCATAGGGCCAGTCTGTCTTTTATACCTTCCTCGCTTCCCAGGCTCCACCCCTGTCCCACCTCTGGGACTGAGATTGACAAAGGACCCTGCACAGGTGCTGTTCATTGTTTTGGTAAGTTCTCTAGGGTACATGCTCTCTTCTTGCCCTGGGCAGAGGGCATCTGGAATGGGTCAGTGGTCATGAAGAATTGGGGCACCTACACTCCTCTCTCCTTGGAAGCATCTGAGCAGTTACCCAAACCACCTCGCACTGGGAAGGGAGAAAATCCAGGCTCCTGCAGCCTCTGGTGGCACCACCAAGCCCTGCTTTGTGACTGCACCGCAGTTAAGGATTCATTCCTACATAAAATGCAACTAAGCCTCCCACTCCACCCTGTCTCCTCCAGAAATCAGCCAAAAATAGCACACAGTGCATCAACGTGGGCTTCACAGCTTCCCTCTCTTACCCAGAAGGGCACTGAGCCAAAAAAAGCCAATGAAATCCGTCATGGCCTTTGGGATGTGCTCAGATACCCTGCGTTTTGAAGGGGTAATTGGTACTGGGAAGGGAGATGGGATGGGCAGGGGTCTGATGGGTGCAGCATAGCCCTTACCACGCATGCTGGCAGCGGATGCACCTGGGTTGTAGTAGCTGCTGCAGAGTGCCCAGTAAAAGACACTATCTAATTCTTGGTCTAAGTCTTTCATTTAAGACTGTCAGTCCTTTGTTCTCAGATAACACTTTTTTAAGCACCGTGTTTTCCAGGGGCTTTTCATGAAACTCCTTCGGTAACCTACTCTGAGTTTAAAATAACCTTATTAGTAACACAATAATGATAGTTAGCCCTCCTACATATGATCTGTCTTCAAGGCATTGCTCCAGCTTCAGGTAATCTTCACAGTGACTGTAAGAGGCAGGTGCTCACTGCAGTATTTTGAGACAATTCTCTTAAAAGTGGAGATGATGCAATGAAATTGATTGTTAGGTCTGTTTTCCACCTGATTTTTTTTGAAGTCTAATACTAAATTCTGTTGGAAAAATAAGGCCATTAAAGGACAGAGAGGTAATGGCTGCCCAAAATTTAACAGGAGAAACTTTCATGTATGAGTAGCTGAAGTAAGCATAAAGCACCTGCTCGGTCTCTACCGCCACAAGGAGCATTCTCTGCATTTCAATCTGTGAGAGGCTCTTTTGGGTAACTGGATGTAATGGGGCAGGTGAGAACAAGCTGAAAGCTCAGGAGAGCATTTCCAAGATCCCATTGGCTCAAAAATATTTGAGAATGTAGCTAAGTTCAGGTGAAAAAACAAATGAGTGCTGTCCTTTGGCTCCTCATTCTTTCCAATGTCCCTTGCTAAATCCTGGACTAAACCACACACCTTGTTTATGGGATTTACCCATATCCATTGTACATAGACCTTCCCTGGCCACATCTGAGCTGAATGCCAGGCCTTGCTGGCCTCCTTGCTCTTTTGGAAAGAAGTTAGAAAACATCCAGAGAAAAGCAACTGCTCTGTTTTGCCACTGTGCTGCGATTACCATTATGTCTAAGTAATTTCCTGAGCAGCCAAAAATCCCTTTGCTGTTCATTTTTGGAGAGTGGTAAAGCATTTGACATGCTACCATAAGTATTAGCTGAATTCGATTCTATATGTAATTAATGATTCATAGAAATAGACATAGCACTGGCACATTTTAAACAGCTGTAGGACCTGAGCCTCAAGGAGGAGTACTTGAATGAGAAAGAAGTGAGAGGAAGAACTCCCCTGATCTTAGTGTTGGCTGATTGGGCTCTCTGGTTTGAAGCAACAGGTTATCTATTAACCCGAAAGAGGGGTTTTATGTCTCTATCACAAAGAAAGAAATCTTAGTTTTGTGTATTTTCTGTATACCTTACCTGAGGGCATGGGCTGATCTTAGGAAAGATTTAAAGCTGGGGGAGCTCAACTTTCCAAACTGAAGTTAAGGTATTGACATACTCCCACAGCAGTGAGCCATCTTTCCTCCGTGCCTGTATTTCATTTGAATTCCCTAGAGGTGAAACTTAGATAAGAAATAATATGCTTTTTGATTCACTGCTGCTTGCATGTGGAGGAGAAAATACTGATGTGAAGGGCCCTGCACGGCACTGCACAGCTTTTCTCTGCTCCAGCGAGTACATGGGGCTCCCGGGAGTGTCTACATGAACAAGCTGTAAAGGGAAGGCCAGACTGATCTTTCCCTTTTGCTCAGCAGAGGCTCCATTATGAGTCCTTACTAACAAAAAATCCTTATTGCCTCTTTAAATGCTTCTCGAGGAAGTCAGCACAACACGGGAGCAGCCAGATGCATTTGGGATTTTCTTACCTTTTAGTTGACCAATTCATATCCCTTTTAATTCTTCTGATGCTTTCCCACCAGCCACTGTGGGAAGTGGAGCTCTATATGACTCACTTAACACTTAGGGGGAAGGGAATTGATGGATGAAGTGATTCCCAATTGGAAAGCCAGGAAGTTGTTCTCCATCTCATTATGTTTTCTGAGTTCTCATCCAAATGAGAACATTTTTGGCTTGTCAAACTGAATGCAGAAGTCAGCTCAGGGCAACTGGGTTAATTCATTTTTACTAAAAAGAAACCTTTTTGAAAAGATCTTTGCATGGAGAAGGCTGAGGTGAAAGATTACATGGTCGTGAATAATAAAAGTTGTTTCAAAATGAAAATCAAGGTTGCCCTTTGTTCAAACACAACATTGCAGCATCTCCAAACCCATCTTTTCATTATTTTTGTTGGAAAAGCTTTTTACTGTACGTTTCGGGTTTGATTAATCAGTTGAAAAAAAATCCCAAGATGATTTATCTGGTCTTTGTCTCATTAAGTTTAACAAGAGATCGAATAAGTGGACAGATCAGGAGGGGACATATGTGAGGGCGCCTTGCCCAGGCCTCTGGGAGCTTGGCCCATGTACACTTCCAGAACTGACTGTTTCACTCTATGGCATTTGTCATGAATTGAAAGATCATCTCAAAAGAAGGGAACCTGGTGCTTTGCAATTCGACTGCTTGAAGAAACCTTTCCGTGCAGGATTCCCGCTTATGGACATGGAGGCCGGCACTGCCCCTCATGTGGGCACAGGACGTACCCCAGCCCTCAGCAGAGACCCCATGACTGGGGGAAGGAGCCAGGCTGTGCAAGCCAAAAGCCACCCTGCTAATCCCTGTTATCTCCATACAGGCCCTGTGCCATGGTTCAATGAGAGAAAGGCCTATGCCGGATGCGTCACAGTGCTTAGGAGCAGAATCCGTCACCATGATGCATTCCTTATTATCCGTATTAGTGCCAAAACACAAAGAAATGCTTAAAAGCGTGTGCTGGAAAGTTTATTTCTCTGTTCACAAGGCAGAAATAAATGTCATGGCATGGCATAACCTTTCTAGCAGTCTGTGCTTTCAGTTTTTCCTCACTTTGCTCTGCCAGTAACTTAAAATGCAAAATACCTGCAGGAGACTCAGTATTTTTAGTTGTGCCATGGAGTAACAAGTCCATCGGAAGGCTGACCTCTGAGACTTCCAGTGATATCAATAAATTGTCCCTCTTTGAAAGCCCTATTAACACTGCCTTCTCATCCTTGAAGAGTTGTTTGAGTGGTTTCTACATAATGAAAATTACAGCACCCCACCAGGCTTAATGAAAACACCTGGGGCCTGCATGGGGCTGCTTTTATTGCAGCCAAACATCTCAAAGTATATTTAAAAAGATAGGTTAAAGCTGAGATTTTCCTTGACAGGGAAATCATCAGAAAGTGAAGGCAAGCTGGATAAAGCCAGGCTTTCCTCTCTGCTGGGTTAAAAGCAGCAGTTGTTTGTTTAATGCCTTGGGGCATCCACCCAGAGAGCAGCTTGTAGCAAAATGAGTTGGGGACCATCTCTCCCAACACCTCTCTGGGTGGCACCTGGGAAAATCTGGGAAACCCAAGGGATCTCTGTAGGATGGCCTTGGTTTCAGGACAAGAAATCTGCTCATGCGTACAGGAAGGGAACCAGATTCCTGCTATGTGGGAGGTCTGGGGACTTTCTGTTCTCAAAACTAGGGTTTGCAGAACCAAAAAGGCCGAACAGAGTTGCCATCCTCTCAAAAGAACCACAGGGACATGCCAGGAAGGAGCAAGTACCTCTCCAGTGCTCAGCAGGAGTTAAGTGTGTCCGAGGTCCATGCCAAAACCTACCTTCCCTTGCACAATGAAAGCCAAGAGCCCAGTGCCTCAGTTCTCCAGGTCCAGTGGGAAGAAAAGGTGGAGACATACCCATTGCCTCCGTACCCTCCTGCTGACAGTATCACCCACACGCCTGGAGTACAAGGACATCAAAAGCTACAGAGCTGCCCTCAGCCTGCTTGAGGCAGAAATCCCAGAGAGCCTCTATGGGAGAGAGATCCCTCTGAGATGAGCACAGAGGAAACGACATTAATTTAAACATAAATGAAATTAAATAGAAAATTTGAAATTAGGGAGATTGTTGGCTGTCTCACCAGGAAATTACTGTACTTTAACGTAATTAAGAAGCCAGGCCCCAGGGCAGCTAGGCAGATTGCCCTAGACGCCCAGCGTACAAGAAGGGTTGTAAAGGAGGGTGTTCAGGATCAGCCAAAGCACTGGAAAGCGCAACATAAGCAGGCAGAGTTGGCCAGTGAACTGTCAAATGCTTAGAGGCAGCAGATACCTCCAAAGCATTGGACCAGCCTCCTACCATTCATTCGCAGGAGACTGGTGGGAGAGGGCTGATGTTTCAGCAGCAGCAGGTGACAGTCCCTGCATAGCCCCAGGAGGTCCTGGCGCATGTGGTGCCCTCTGTCTTGGAGCACAACAACCCTCCTTGAGCATGGGTGCCATGTGGGTTGTCTCTGAACCTCAAAGACAAGTTTCATGCACATCTAAACTCACGATGGCTTCCCTTCTGCAAAAATGACTCAGCAGTGCCCATCCTCACCTTCTCTGCCATCAGCTCCCCTTCCTGGTGCTTCCTCAAACCGGAATTTCTGAAGCAATCAACCAGTGATCAACGTGTACACTTTCTCCCATGCCATCTCTCCAGGAAAAGGGCCGCAGAATGAGCTTTTCTCAAGCCAATGCAGCGTTTTGCACTAGCACTTTTCCAGGTTCATCCTCCTTCTTTTCCCCATGGGTAGCAAACATCATTTAACCCAGACTTCATGCTGACCCTGTCTGCAGGTGAGAGTCTGTCCAACCCTTCAGCTCTCCAGCAGTTTTAGCTTTGAAACCATGCAGTGGAGTATGGCTGCTGAAATAAAAGGATTTTCCTCGTTCTTTCCTGGGAACGCTGAAAATGTTGAAGGCAATGGAGAGAGGGTGTGAAAAGGCCCCTGAATGGAAATAACCATGAAGAGAAATAAATGGGGGCAAAAAAAGAGCTGGCTTTGTTCATCCAAACTGGCAGCACAACCCAAACCTAGAAATTCTCCAAGGACACAGCGGATTAGTGATAACCTTCAGGAACATGGAATTAAGTGTGTAATTGAAAACAGTGTCATCTTCATCACAGTTAGAGAATAGAGCAGAGTTAACTCAAATGGTAAAAATGTCAGCTAAAATATCTTCTCCTTTTCATCTGTAGGTCGTTGTTTAATGCAGATTTCCTACTAGAAACAGCAGGCAAGTTAGAAAAGGTCTTCTGGCAATTCCTAAGTTTTCTGTAATGCTTGAACATATTTCACCAGTTTAGAGCTGTGTTCATATTTATGCTAATAACCCCTCTTAAACACCAATTTAAACACAGAGTCCTGAAGCTGAAATCTATTAGGTATTTCTGTAGATGAGAGCTGAAGATCTGAGAACTTGCATAGCACATATTGCAGTGTAAGAAATAACAGCAACCTAATAATACTAACTGCTTTGTAAACATAATGGAAATGAGCAGAGTGCATCAAATACTTAATACAGCTCATCTGGAACTGTTAAAGACTGCCATAAAACCGTGGCTAAGGAGATGAGGGCTTGGTAGCTTCTTTTAAACAAGGTAAAATGTAAGATGTTGAATTATGTATTTCAAGATCCAGAGAAGTCAGTGAAAATATCTTCAGAAGAAAGACTTAAGTGTCAAGATTCCCCATTTGTTGCCTTCTGCCTATACACAGGCAAAATATATCTTCATCTCAGCCTTATGTTTGGTGGAAATTCGGATTTATCATACCTTTTGCTGAGTTCCTGTTGGAAGGCAATTAGTGAAAGAGCTTGAGCAGAGACCATCAATATTGCTCTGCTTGATTAAAAAAAACCATCTGGAGCTGGCAGTGAACTAGCCTGCTATTGGCAGGGGTTATTTAGTGCATCAACTGTTCCTCTGCAAAAATCCACGTTTCCTCCATTATCACAGGGTGAGATCCCTGTGGGCAGAAACTCAGGAGATGTTTAAAAAGTAAATAGGAAATGGTGTGAGACTGCAACACTTGTGGAAGAGATCAGCCCTAGGGGCTGCTGGCTTCCTGGATTTTGGTACAACAAATCAAACCCAGGGGCTTAAGCATCCACAGGGGTTTAGCTCATCATGTTTACTTCTTTATCTGATTATCATGACAATCAAGGTGAAGTACCTGTGTCTCCTGTGTTGTAATCCCAGTAGTCTAAGGACTTAAACAGAACAAGATCCCTAGGGAGAGGGAACATCTTTGTTTACAGCATCTCTAACAGCCAGAAAAAGAGGCATCATGAGACTTTTTTGAGCTTTGAAATCTTAATGGATGTAGGGCTGTGTGGGTTGAGCACTGCAAAGAGAACAAAGAAAGGTAGAAAAAAACCCGTACCTTAAATGAGCCTTTATTCCCACATTGTTCTTTTACTGGGTCCAGTTTGCCTTTGAAGCTAAATTTTCAGCCCAGAAGGGGCTGCAGATCTGAAATCAGGCCTGCTTGTTCCAGCTGGACCAGCTGCTCCAGTAAAGTTATTACCTCTTCTTACTGGCTTTCTCCTGCTCGCAGTTTTGTGTGTGTGGAGAAATCAGTCTAAAATCTTTTGTCCCATTCCTCTTGATGGGAATTTCATACCCAGTGAAACAGAAGTTGTGTCACGCTTGAGGAAAACCTGCACTTGTGGCTAGAGAACAGAAGGACAGGCTAGCCTGGTGTTTTGTCCAGTGTCATGCACTGAGCCTAGGGCAAAGGTGGGAACTGAACATGTTTTCCCAGTATCTGCCATTGGGTTTTACTCACGTCACTCCCAGGTGGATTGTAGGTCTCACTAGTAATTTGACATGTTGCATGTTCATTCCCTCTGGTCCCTCTTGTTCCTGTTGTAGCTGTGGGAGAAAAACCACAGTGAAACTTCCCTGTCTGCAATTTATAACACTAGCATTTATAACACTAGCTTAGTAGCATGACAGGAGGCTTGGGGAATGCTTGTACTCGGCGTTTCCCAGCCAAAGCAGGTAGCGTAGGGTGGTGATAGTCAGCATTTTAAAAGGTCAGACAAGAGCAAAAGGTCGCTTCCCCCTGGCAGGGAGCTGTTACTGTCTGAGTAGTTCTGTGATTGAGGAGGAGAAAAAGGATAGACGCAGCGAATATATTCTCATCAGTACCGGTTTTAGATGCTTTTCCCATTTTCATTCAAAACAATGGATTCCAAAGAAAGCTACTCCCAGGAGTGGGGCCCTTCAAAGCTGAAATGCTTATCTTGGGTGAATCACTGAGTCATTAACAAAGGAAATCAGCTTGACTGCTTATTTTTAAACCTGTTCTGGAAGTGGAATTTCACAGCTCCCACAACCCAGCTTTTGCTCACTCTCTGCAGCCGCCTGCCTAGCAGAGCTGTGGAGCAGCACCTCCATCACCTTCCCATGCTCAGAGGCTCAGTAAGAACCTCATTACCATTCACAGTAATATACAGGCTATTTTTCACCAGTGCTAGTGCATTATTAAGTCCTTTCCAGCTCGAGGCTGGTACATTTCCTTTCGAGGTTCAGAAGGTGAAGATAAAGAACTGTGGCAAAACTCTTCTTCAATCGCTGCTGGGCCGAACTCCTTATATTTATTCAAATACTTGGACACAGTTTTAGCTCAGGCATAACAGGGCATGGCTATTGTTCAACTGACTCAGTTTGGATGTAGGATGCTATCAGTTCCCGAGACTTCATGCTCAAACTTGCTTCTTTAGCAGTACAAATGGAACTGCAAGGGCAGATGTGTCTCCTGTGTGCTATTAATTGCCACAGTGCTTCCCTGTATTGTTAGCCATATATTAATATGGTTTGTAATGGGTAGTATTTTAATATGTGTAATACTTTACTACAGAGTTTAGACTTCCGTGTAACCTGTCTGACACTGCAAGAGCTGAGAGTGTGCTGCAAATTAAATAGAGACTATATTCTTCCCAGAGCATCTCTGACCATAAGCCAGTTCCTGCTCACTTTCAATGTCTCTTGGCTGTTATAAGCACAAATATCTTAATAAAGCCTTGGGATTTCAGAGAATTATTGTTTGGAGCAGAAGTGAGAGTCCTTGAGGTGCCCTGGCACAGATGCTGGTCCCAGTGCCCAGTGCCCGGAGGGTTTCTCTCTCCAGCTATCCCTTGTTTGTGAAGATGGTAGGCATGGTGTTGGGCTGTTACAAGAATGCTCTTTTAAATGCAGGATTTTAGGGTTTTTTCATCTCTCAGTGAGCCATAAAGGGTCACAATGCAGGTTGGATCTCGTGCCCAGAGGAAGAGTATCGCTGTCATCCTTCTGCTATCACCCTTCTCCTTTGTGTTTGTTTTCACTAAATGCTGATAAAGAGAAGAGCATCCCAGTACCACAGAACAACAGACTTTAGAGAGCACCTTGGTCTTGTAAACAGGCAGGAGAAGCAGATGTAGAGCCTGATGTGCTGGGACTTCCCCTTTGTGGTCCTGCATTTTGGTGCTGGTTTGGATTGGACCTCTGGCTGTGTAGGGAGAGGAATTAAATGTTTCCACCCTGCAAATCCTGCAGAGGTGGGACGGCTTAGCCAGACACGCTGGTGTGGAAATCAAAGCCTGATCCCCTGAGACTGTCTCTCAAGGAAGGAAGTGGAACACACGCACTGCGAGGACCTTTTCAGAATAGATCTGAGACGACAACGCAGGATGTCATGTGGAGGGATCTTCTGCACTGAAGAGTGATGGAAAGAACTGGCTAAGCCTTTTCCCCACCATCTGTTATTAAAGCAGCTCAGTTTTGCCAAGATCCTTCAATTATCTGCAGAAGCCTCCCTACAATCTACAATCCCTGTTTTTCTCTCCTTGACGGTGCTGAGGATCCTACAGGGCTTAAAATCTGTCTGGACCCTTCTGTGTTTGCTCAAGATCATTAAAAAAAAGACTATAATAGGAGCTTCTGCTAGTCCAGGGTGTTGGCCCTGCTGCCCAAGGATGCTATGACACAGCACATCCTATGTCACAGCAATGGTTTCAGTGGAGCAATGCCACCTCCTGCAAGAGAAGAATATGGCCTTGCATTCTTCTTGTAAGAGTATACATCTAGACAACACCGTAATACAGTAAAGCTGAACAGGAGAATATGGAAAAAAGGGGAAATTACTGAAATCCAAATGGACTGGTTGCCAGGGTGGTATTATAGAGCTGGCGACGGAAACAGCTTTGTTGAGTATACTTACGATCAAAATCAACTAAAAGGCATTGGTCACGCTGGATTTTAATTAGTCTAATGGACATGCCTAAAATGCAGTCAGAGTTATCCATTAGAAATCCCTTTCACTTTACTTTTTTTTGTGGAGAATTAATACTAGGAGACCATTCCAAAACTGAAAAGACATTATTCATAGAATATATGCAATTTAAATATAGAAATTGCTTCAGGTCATAACTACAGAGAAATCAGCAAGATAATTTCAGAAGTATTATTTGATCAATTTATTTTTATTAAAATAATTTCTTAATGTTCAACAAGCTGCTTAGGCTGTGTATCACTTGCAGCAGCGAGGGCATCATTTTGAAAACCTGGGGTTCATTCTATTTTGAGGAAAAGAGGACCTGCCTTTTCCTTTTAGGGATCGTTGGCTTGGTCTAATTTTCTTTATTTGCTTATTTTGTAAAGTGCAGTTCCTCCCTCTACCTCTACTGGTGTTTATTATTTTCAAATCAAATCAAATGGGATTTCTACCCACACTTCCCATACGGGTAACAAAAATATTGATTTCCTTAATGCAGTACGGTTTTTCCCTGCTAGCCTACCTTTTTGCTTGTGTTTGTTACATGTTTTTCATGTAGTCAGGAAGCTGTGACAGAGAGTACCATAAATTAATGAACAGCAATGACCAGATTCGATTTGGAGTGAAGGCCCCCAAAGACCACCTTCAGCCTAGAGGCTGGGGCTGGGACTTGGCAAGATGTTCTCTGTTTGAAGACTTCATCTAGCACGCCTTCAGCAGCTGATTGCCTGTGGCAATCACTGGGGACGCCAGTCAAGTTTTCAGCTCTGAAGAAAATCCTGAGGTTTGTTTTCATTCTAAATGGGAAAAGGAAATAAACCCAAGGAAATAAACCCAAACAAACCAACCAACAAACCCCAGAGTTTTCCTGTAAACATGGTTTTTTGTTTGTTTTATTGGTTTGGGAATACAGGAGTGTTTCTTTTCACTAGTGCTGAATTCATGTAGCTCTGATACAGCACTAACTTTTATTTCAATAACACGAAAACAGCTATACTCTAGTACTTACCCTAATATTACAACTAATATTCTACTATATCAAAGTTCAGGTGAAACAGCTCCAAGCTATTATGAAACAAAGATTTTTTACACAATAGAGAAATGAGTAACTCAGAATAATTCACTGCAGATTTCAAAAACTTCATCCAAAGCCACTTTTCTTTAGAAGAGTCTTTCCAAGGCAGAAACCCACTACTGTGGAAATACACTTGTTTGTTATTTACTAGCATTAAAATCGCAGCGTTCTTTTGCAAGTGCAGCCCAGAGGAAGAGAGCCATATTTCCCAAACTCTTTCTTCTCCTACATTTGCTGCGGAGAAAACCAGCCCTGAGCTGAGGAAGTCAATAAATCCTCGTTTGGTGATTCAGTAGCTGCAGTTCTTGTGCTGTGACAGGGCTACTGCCCGAGGGACGATGCTTCCAGACTGCAAGACACCATCCAACACTGGTTCCAGAAGTCGGCTGTGTAATGGACGTGAGATGACTGGGAAAATAATAATAAGGTTTAATCTAATTGAAAAGATTTTATTTACCTTTGGAAAGGTTCAGGTCCCAGCTCAGCCGATGACCTTCAAGATCTATGGTGGAAAGTCCAACCACACTGACGATAATTACATGAATTATCCTCCCCGAATGTGGAATAATCACTGTAGTTAATACAGTTCACTAGTTAAATTTACTTTATTGTATTTCACACAGCCCTATTTACACTTTAAGACCCAATTTGTTCCTGTCTATTAGAATACATATTGATTTTTTCAGTTTTAGTGTGCTGCAGAGCCTCTTGCAGGAGTATTTACATCTGAGAGCAGTCCAGCTGCCCTAGAAAGTACTCTGTATGGCTGGATCTGAAGGAGTGAATTTTATAGTAGTTAATAAAAGCCATAACAACATGAAAAATGGAATGCCAAGAGCCAACAGCCAGTCTGTGCACTAATGGTTCATTTTCTAAGCATTCATGTAAAGATTCATTAAGTATTTCATTATTCTAGGGAAGGATAAGGGGGGTTCCCTGGCTTTGAACCCCCAGAAATGCTGCAGGAGTGTAATTTGTGGAAGTGCTTTCATATGATATTCTTACTCCATGTCATTAATTATTAACATTACCTTGAAATAGGAGATATTTGGAACTGAAACATATCAAAAAACTCAAGGTTTCTAACCCCAACATTGGTTAAAAGAAGATGTAATCTTCTAGAAATTAGTAAGTTAACTTAGCCCAAATCTTATCCAATTTTTTAAAGCCAAGACTACATGTCTCCAATAGACAGCACATCATTTACTTCTAGCCTCATTTTCTTCCCAGTCAAACTGATGATTAAATGTCTGGAAATACCATTATAATCATTGAGGAGCAGCATCTACTTATGGCGGATTCTTCTGATTTAATGAAAACCAGGAAGCAAAAACCACTGAGATATTGTCCCTGCCTATGGAGAGTTTGTTGTTGCGAGCGAAACATGAAAACCATTGCCATGCTTCCTTCTGGGTTTTGCTAGCATTTTAGCATTTTGCAAGCAGCAGAGGGTATTTTTTGGATAATGATCTCTACTCATGGAAATAACTACCAAAATTTCTGCATAAGGTGAATTTCAGAGGGAAACAACTATGAATGTGATACTTCCAGCTGAAAAGAACTGTATGGAAATAAAACAGGGGGAAATAAAGCAATTTGTCACTGTTTAAAATATAAAGTTTTTGGAAATTTAAAGCATTTTGTCTCAATACTTCCAAACTGCTACCAGAGTCTTCATTTGAAGGAGGAGCTTTTTTCTTTCAAAATCTGAATTTTTAATGAAAGAAAATCATTAAATTGTTTACAGTGAATAAGAGCTTTTTATTCCAAGCCGAACAAAATGTTTCAGGTGTACTCAAACAACTTTTTTTCTTTAATTGTTTCATCTAATGGTTATTATTCTCATTTTGGTTAAACCAGAATGACTTTACCCTTGGGAAAAAGAATGCATTAGTGTCCAATTTCCACCTGCAGCGTTTCAAAGAGGGCACATGGCAACTGCACTCGGTCTATGAGGGAAAAGATAAGATGTGATGATGATAAGATGTGATGATGATTTAAAATTAGAGATCTGCCTGGGAACAACAGAGAAGACGGACTGCATTACAGCAGACATTACTAGTCCCTCCACTTTTCTCATATTAGCTGTTTAATCCTGTGCCTATTAGCAGCTGTGCAATGACATCTCTTTGTAAACCTTTAATTCTAAGCACCTCAGGTTCCTCAAAGTGCCCATGGGGCCAGAGCTGTGTTAAAGCTGTGTCTGTTCCCTTTGTCTCAGTCCTGGTGTATGGCCAGCCCCACGCTGTGGGTGTTTACAGAGTCATGTTGTATAGGAGTGGTCATGCACCATGCAAAGCTAGAAATAATAGGTGAAATACAGATATTGGGATATATGTAACTGGCTGGAATTTATATATCAGTGTATGGCACCAAATTCTTCTTGGGAATATAGTAACAGCCTCATTCGACTATACTAGAAGAGATATTTGCATTCTTGGGGGCAGTATTCATCAACACAGTACAGTTTCTATGGAAATACATGTTTTTATTTGCTTGGTATTTGAAATATAATGACAGACATTGCAAAATCCACACCAGAGGCTTGTACAGCACTGTGCCTGTGTAATCCCATGCCCCATGGAAAGCTTTGTTGTGTGATGTAAGGGCTCATTGGTGTTCACCAGATAATTTGACTCCAGGGAGGCACATAAGATTTATGAGCCCCTGGACAGCTGCATGCTTACAGTTGCTATTACACAGCTATTCCTTTCCCTAAAATGTAAAGATTTACATTTGTACATAAATTCTAGTCAAAATTGGCTTGCAATGTTGCTAATAAAACATCATGATCCTTGCCACAAGTTATCTACAATTTTAACGTAAGATGAGATACAGAAAGTAAGGGGGGAAAAGTGAGGAAAAAAGACAACTGAGAGGAGAGGAGAGAAAATTTAAAATAATCCTGATGCAATGCACAGAAGATGGCAATTCATTTCCAGAACGAGCAAAGCAACTCAGCTTTCTAGAGTGTATAAAAATGTCTGTGTTGGGACAACACACAGAAGCTACTTTGCTAAGTTAAAATGGAATTGAAAAAAAAAAGAAATATTCTGAAGGATACTGGCTGTAAAAATAAATCCCGTGTAGGAAGCTGCACTGACAGAAAAAACAAAATTGTCACAGATGACTCTTCCACACTATCAACACTAAAAACCACTTGAGAAAAGGAAACCTCAGCTTAGCTCCCAACTCTTCTCTGGAAATAGCAATAGCAGTAAAAAAGTAAAAATAAAAACCCTTCCCAAAGCTGTTACAAAGCTTGGAAAAGCAACAAGATTTTGTCATCAGTTCTAGACTTTGTACTTCCATCAGCCTGCAGGTCAGACCCTGAGAGTGGCTGCTTCCACTCAGCTGCCTATTCCTAGGGGTAAACCAAGAAATAAGGGTAACAATAACCTCTGTGATATGCCCCAAGCGGGACTGAACCCTGAACATCCCAACTGGAAAAGCAATTTAACATTGAAAAATTGTCCAGTTTTCGTTCATAGACATTGCACACAAAATTATTAGGTGACTTTGATCCTCAAAATTAGCACTCCACATTATTTTATTTACTCTTTGCGGGGGGAGATTGATCATTTTGCATGAATTCTCTGATGCTGCCAGCAGACTCATTACCTTGTTCGAACTACTGTGGCTGGGGGTTGCCAGGTTGTGCCAGCGACTTGCCATGGTCTCCTTCCCAAAGAAGACAATTTCACAAATATCACACCAAGTGTTTTCAGGGTTTCCCTTGCTCTCACCCCTCAGTTGCATTGTACCATGGTGTGCTACAGTCCCAAGTAGGAGTGGGCCCCTCTCTCCCACCCATGTGCAGCCTGGCTGAAGTACAACAATGGGCTGCAAAAATCATCCTAAATATCAAGTATCTCTGAGAAAAATCCCTTCCCAGACCATTTCAAATGAGAGAAGGAAAGTAAAAAAGGAGGATGAGGTATTGGGTAACCTCAGAGAGGGCTGATGCTGGCTTTCTCATCCCCATCCCTGCAATGGGGAGCATTCCCATACCAGCCTTGATCCTACAAATTTCTGCTGCCCTCATGGGGATGAACCACTCGCATGACTGAGAACTTGTGAACAACTTAAAAATAAATCCCCGCATACACGTGCTGATAACACTTAAAACAGGTCCCCAGAGCAGTCAGAACAAGCCATCATGCGCTGACTAATGACCGCATTGGTCTTCATTTCTGCATCTGTAGTCTGCGTGACCAGCCGTGTCCAGAATACTGCAACATGCATCAGGCCTCAGTACAGCAAAGCTTGTGAGAACATTTCACTCTAAGCAGACACTTAAATCTTATATTAGTATCAGAGGGACACAGGCAGCTGCTTAAACGTTTTATTGAACAGGAATAGACTTAAGCAGGCACTTACATGCTTTGCTCCATCAAGACATAAACTAGCTCTGAAGCAAATCAATGAATTTTCCCTTTCTATATGCACATGCATAAAACATGCGCCCAAGCGGAATGCTAAATCAGAGCGTACTTTCTCCCCAAGTCGAAGCAAATTCTTGTTTGCTCCAGACTCAGTTCCCGCCAGATATTTTTCTTTCCAGCTCTACTAACAGGCACAGCAGGCTCAGCTTTGGTATTTTTAACAAAATTATTCTGATGGGCACAATGGATCACAGTCTGCACACAGCACATAGAGAAATAGGTATGCAGGGCCCATTAGCAACACCACCACCAGTTTGCCAGAGAGAGTGTGATAAAATAACACAGGTGGAGAAATTAGAAACATTAATCTGTCTCTAGATCCAGACTTCTAATAGTCTGAAAAGGAAGGTCTCCAAATTATGAAACTTTCAGAAGTGCACCTAGCTAATAACAATAAATTAGCGCTCTCTCTATTTGTTTTTCAAGCCAGCTGTCTGGTGGGTATACACAGAGGCACCAATCAGCTTTGCTGTGGCTGAGGCTTTGTCAGCATTACTGTTATTAAAGCCTGTTTTCAGAGTTTTGTAACTTGCCTCTGAAAATTTACTCCAGGCTCAGAGCTGACATTTAAAGCATCAGCTGAGAAGAGATTAATTCTTGAGGTGTATTTTTGAATGTGTATGGCTGGTTTTTTTTTTTTAAAGTTGCATGAAAATAAAGGGAATTGGGAGCTGACAGGTTGGGATGATTTTCCTAATAATAATTTTTTCAGCCCTCTGGGAAACCTTCTAGTTTTGTTTTTATTTAAGGCACAGACTTTGTTCTCACTTCTCAAGGGCTTGAGGAAAACCAGCTCATTCAGTATGGGGGGTGGAAGGGGAAACTTCCCTGCTGTGGCAGATTGCTAGAGGGAATCACTGCATGTGCACTGTTAGCTCTACCTTTTTACCAAACAAAGCCCTTACAGAAGATGCCCCAGGTAACCAGAAGGGACAGGAGGGAGATGGAGGGAGAAGTATCTGTACATATCACCCACCTCTGTCAGTGGCCAGAGGGAGACGTGAGCCCCACAGGCAGCAGACTGCAGGTCAAAGCCACTCAGGAGTTTGTGTCAGGCATCTGGACTCTCACAAGGACAGAGGAGCACAGAGCACCTATGCATACGCACCTCCTTGCACTGGCAGTGTAGGCACCCTCCGCTCCTAGCCTGAGTCCTAACCCTGTTAACTACACATGTGGATGCTTCTTACCACAGTTCTCAAGTTTCTGGCTGCACTTTTGCTGTCCCAGAAGTGTAAAATCAAATATCTCAGACACAATTGCTTACAAGGCACCAACAATTAGTATTTCTGATATGTGCAAGAAGGTTCTATAAACATGCAGTTGATCCTAAATGCTCTGAGAAGCCACTTTCCCTTTTGTGTACATCACTAACAAAGCTGAGGTGGCCAAACACTGCTCCTGCTCCAACAAGAGGTTTACATGCTGTTGCCCTTAAACCAAGGAGGAGTGTCCTTTGCAAGCCGTGCAGCTTCACAAGATCCTGATGCTGACGTAGCACCTCAGTGAGACATGGTGACACTGCTCCTGGTGACTGCAGAGGGACCAAATTTTCATCCCTCCCTCATTCACTGATAACATCCTCTTTCTGTCACTGCCCTTTGTAGCCTGTGCTGTCATGATATGCTTACCAGGTATGTATCTGCTATCCAGCACTATCTTCTTGCCCAAATTCTTCTCTAATGGTTTTCCTTGATGTGAATTTACATCCACCCTGTAGCTGCTCTTTATGAGAAGCCCTTTTGCCTCCCAGACTAGTGTACTAATTTTGTGTCTTATGGCTGCTCAGGAATGAACTAATTTAGCAAAGGCCAATCTAAATGACAAACTAAGTTTTTCTCTAGTGTGCATTTAAACTTTTAAAAAAGCCAAATGATTGTAAAGACAGTTTAGAGCCAAGCGTCTGGCAGGCATTGCATTTGTCACTAGGGAGACAAGGGCTATCAATCTAACTAAATTGCTGTGTCTATATGAAATCCTTGGCAATAATCAGGCAGTGGAAAAAAACAGAAAACAAGCACAAGTTGTAGGCTTTGCGGTCCCAGTCTTGCAGGAGCAAAAATGAGAAATTTGTTGTTGCACCTTGCCTTCTGCTGCTTTGGGCTGTGCCCTGCTGATACAATCTGACATTTGTTACCCAGCCAGACAAACTAGTAAGGAGGCAGGGAAGCCAGGAGAGACCTTTCTAGAGTCCATTAGAAACAGCATCTCTTGGTGACTATAAGGGCCAGAAGTCCACTTGCAGAACTGTTGCACAACCCCACAGAAGGAGACAGTCCTGCTCCAGAGAGCTTCCTGCCCTGACAGACAAGGGAGACGAAGGCCAGGGAGGAGGCAGGGCTGAGAAGCTGATCCATGTTTCCTAAGCTGCTGCCACAGATAACTCCCCAAATTTGTCTTGGAGGTCCTGGGAAATCACCAGCTCTCTGCCTCCTTCTTCCAAGTGATCATTCTTTGTCAAACACTCTGGACCAACCTTCCAGTCATTTCCAGCCAAAACATCCTCAATGATGGTCCCTGCTGCCTGTCCTGGCCTTTGTGTCCCTCATCTGTCAGGGCAGGAAGCTCTGTGGAGCGGGACTGTGTGCACAAGTCGTGTGATGGTTGTGTGAGGCTTAGGTGTCTAAATCCCTCTGCCTGATATCAAAAGCGTAACTCTTCCCCAAACATTGCTATCAGCAGCCTGATTACATTGCACTGATTTACAGTTGCCCATAATCTCTCTTATGATGGACTTCATGAGTGGATCGGCTCGAGGCAGATGGTTTTTGCAAAATGCCCCTGTGCCAGGGGATGCGCACCCAGGCACCCTTCAGACAAAGTGGCCATGCCAGAGGCAGTCAGATACTTTGGTGAAGCCTGTTTGTATCAAGGTTTTCACACATATCTTTCAGTACTCCAGTGCTAGATTATTTTGCAGAGGTAAGGTACTCACACTGGTCGTATTTACGGGTCAGCCTGCTCCCTGTGGGGTCAGAGTAGTCCTGTCTCTGATGCGGAGTGGCTGCAGAGTCCTGTGGGAGTCTGCTATGCTAAGTCACCCATCAAATTAGGTTTTATTGATGGCTTGTGGAGTATGGTTCTCAACTGCTTTTCCTCCTATTCCCTCGCCTTGCTGAATATTGCAATGCAATTTCATTTCAGGCAAGCTTACTCCATTTCTACACATTTCCTTTCTCTTTTCTCCTTGTCCCAAGCACTCAGGGTGATTAGATTAGAGTTCCTTAGAGCATTTTTCAGAGATATCCAGACTTTGTCCAACCTTCTGCTTCTGCTATATGTCCCATCCCTGTCTTCTCTCTCAAACTGCCAATCTGATTTGTAAGTGATATCAATAGTCTCCTTAAAACATTTTCGTCTTACTTTGTAAATCATACTCCCGTTGTGGCACACTGTCAAACGCTTCCCTGAAATCGTGATAGATGGTGTCCTCTGTTACATACTTATCTAGCAATGCCCCAATGTACTCAGAGAATTCAAACACATTTGTCAGGCAGAAGCCTCCTCGCATGAATGCAGCAGTCACTCAGAAAGTCCTGGTGATATCTGTTCTAAGCTTGGAGGGCATCAGTTCTGCTGCAGATTTGCTCTGGTTTGGTGTCTGTTATGTATCATTTCATGGGGCTCCATTTTTCAGACAGTGAGAAAACAAACCAGGAGAAGAACTTGGAGAGCCAGAATCCTTTACAAAAGAAAATAAGGTCAAACCCTCAGGAGCCAAATGCTGCTTTTCCTGTTCCCAGTAGAGATAAATTACTATTCCTGTCACCCAAACTGTCCTTTTCATCTAGAAGATTTGAACAGACTTGAACATCTGACCAGCACTAGTGACAATATGTTGCCCAGAAAGTGTGCAAAACCTACAACCAGGAAATGCCAGCAATTCTTCATGGAAAGGTACATCTTCAGGTGGACAAGACCCTTGCAGTGCTCTGGGCTGGACCTCAACCTCCCAGGAGCTGAGGAGCCCCATAGGAAACTTGTAGAGAAATAGTTAAAAAGAAGCATCTCCAAGATGACAAACCACAGAGCTGGAAAACCTCAAAAGCCCTGCGATATGTAGGCTGGCATATGTTGGCTCCTCATATGGTTGGTTAGGTTACATTGTGAGTGTTGATGCATTCGGATGTAGAAGTCACTGTAGACATTAGAAGTGCCATCTGTATCCTCATGTGACAACTGTCCCTTGTCAGAGCCTGTCCCACATGTACTTCCTGAAACTACATGTCACTTATGTCCTTGTCACTCCCCGGAAACGCTTACCCTAACTGTTCTGGAAATTCAGGCAGAAATTTAGTCTTGCAGCATTTCTCTCGCTCCTTTTCCTTCTTAGAGGAAAAAGGTTTGACCTACTTGCAGATATCATAATTTTATCCAGCAATATTGCAAATCCCAAAGTATAAAAAAAAAAAATCACCTCCAGTGCCCCATTTTCTGTCTGCCAGGCCCACTCTCATTTCATCAGCAGTTGGTTTATCTGATTAGGTAGAACAAGGTCAAAGAAAATCAAAGCACCATATTCAGTGTGACTTCCTTGGAGACCTCTGCTGATGCTTAGCAGGAGAAAGGATTGCATCTATTCCTCCAGAGATGGGAATTGCAATGACTTCCCTCCCAGGCATGAAAGAAGGGCACAGTGGAGATGACTTGACTCACAGCTGTGTCCTCCAGGATGACTTTTGGTAACAGATGAATAGGTTCCACAGTACGTTTCAGTGCAGGCTGTGCCCACAGAAAGATTGAACTCCTAGATACTCCTGAAGGACAAAAGATGGAGGGTTTGGTGCTTCTCATGCCTGATCCAGACCAGTTGCCTACAGTGAGCACAAAGTGGAAGAGACGTATGGTAGTGCAGACCACACCAACTGCCTGTCACACTCAATATTATTTTTATTTGAAACAAATAAATGCATATCTGGTATCTCCACCTTGCAGGAAAAGGTGTGCTCCCTGCATTCATAGTGCTTACAGAAACTTCCCAAAGCTCTTAGCATGCTGCTCAGGGTGCCTGGAGGAGTGTCAGACACATCAATCAGGTATACAGGGGACATGCCCAACCTCCAAGCTACCTGTTATTTTTTATGTTTTACCAGGAAGTCAACATTCAAAAACATGAAATACAAATGAGGTGTCTCCTGGATTGGCTACACTAAACCTAAAAGGATTTCCAGACCAAACCTGCACTTGGTCTTTGAGTAGATAGCTGCTCCAAGGGCAGCAGGGCTTGGTGACACCCTGCTAAGGATGGGCTGCGAGTTCAGAACTATCTGATGTCCTTTGAGCTGAACTGAATTATCGTTAGGGAGAGCTATAAGGAGCAAAAAAAGGAAAAAAAAACCAAAAATGTGAACCCTCATTTAGGGCTCGTGTGGGGACCAGCCCAAAGGCAGCACCCCATTGGTGGGACGTAGACAGATGCTCTGGCTCTGCTCTCCTCCAGCTTTCTCACGAAGGCAGCTGAGCCCCTGCAGCTCAGACACTGCTGGTTGTTCCCTGCTGGTGTACTGTCATCTCGGAATGCTTTGCAGACATCTAAGGTGTGTGCAAATTAATGTATGGAACGAGTCGTTTCACACAGCTTCTGGGAGCAGTTGGTTTGGGAACAGAAGAATATTGTAATGACAGATTACAAATTGAATTTTAATGGCAAACAAATCGTGTGCTTTGTTGCTGCATCAGCGGTCTCACAAGCAGGCTCTTAACCTGATAAATAAATGCTGGTTGATCCCCAGCATTAAAGCAACTAATCACCAAGGAGCAACGCTGCATATTATGCCCCCTCCCCGTAGATACACCTATTTTGACACACCAAGTCTGAGGTGCATCTGGACAGATGTCAGGCTCCTCTGATGGACAGGATATCCTTGGATCAGTGCACGTATTGCTTAAGCTCTCATCAAGTGACAGAAGCAATAAGAGCAATTAAACAAAGAGGTCTAATGGGAATTTTCATCTTCTCTTGTCTAAATGATGATGGATGTCAGCGAAGGATATGTAGAAGAGAATATTTGAATGAGGTCCCTATGCTGTGTCTATCATTATGAATAGTTTTGAGTTCATGGCAAGTTTATCTGATATAAATAAAGCACAGTACTTAGTGGGATCAACCAAAGCGACCAAACATGTCTCCAACTTTTCAATACTTGTAGTGAGGTTTCATCTTCTCATATTTCTGTGTCGGATTGATTTCCTTTCCTCTTGTGTCTATCTCCAGTGATTATAACACAGGGAAAACTGGTATTAGGAAACAGTTTCATTACCTGTGTCCAGTGCAATATTGAGATTGGATTTCCATAAGCACTTGTTGGCTTGGGGGCTGCAATAATTTGGGTGTAGGATTTTCCTTTTGTGTAGAAAGTTATTTAATTACCTCCTCCTTGCCAAAAGGCATTCACTTCTATGAAATCATTAAAGCTTGCAAAACAACTTTCAATTTAAGTCAGTAGTTTGTAGCATACAAAGTAGTATTGTGCTGCCTCTGGATCAAAGGCCTGAACCAGCTGGTACTTCTCTGAATATCTAAGTAACAACTGGGGAAGGCCATGGTAAGGAAGGCACTGAAGATATTGCTGTGGTGAAAAGATGGAACTAAGGAAGGCACAGTAATAAAGATGATATTCAAGTAAAAAATTAATGGCAGAGCTGATGAGTTACAGAGGAAAACTCTGCAGGAACTTAAAAGCAATGAAATGAAATGTAGAATGTGAAATGTAGAAAGTCTGATCCCAAATTGCCCTGAAAATATTACTTTCAAAGTGAGTAAAAGTAACATGGCCCCACACCCAGACAGAGACCTCAAGAGCACAAATGACTCCAAGTGCAAAGAAAAGAGAAGATGTGAACAAAAAATGGGCTGTAACAGAAGAAGATGATCTGTTGGGGCTGGTTCTAGTTAATATCTTTATCAATGGTCTGGATGAAGGGATCAAGGGCAGATGACAAGTTCCCAGATGACACCAGGTTGGGTGGGAGTATTGACCTGCTTAGGGGTACGAGGGCTCTACAGAGGGATCTGAACAAGCTGGATAGATGGGCTGAGGCCAATGGCATGGGGTTCAACAAGGCTGCACTTGGACCACAACAACCCCATGCAACAAACACTGCATACTTGTGGACTAATGGCTGGAAGGCTGCACAGTGAAAAGGACATAGGGGTGTTGATTGACAGCAGCTAAACATGAACCAGCAGTATGCCCAGGTGGCCAAGAAGGCCAACAGCATCCTGGCTTGTATCAGCAATGGTGTGGCCAGCAGGAGTAGTGGAGGGGTCATGCCCTGTACTCGGCATTGGTGAGACTGCACCTCAAATCCTGTGTTCAGCTTAGGGCTTCACACTTCAAGAAAGACATTGAGATGCTGAAGCACGTCCGGAGAAGGGCAACAGAGCTTGGGAAGAGGCTGGGGCACAGGGGCTATAGGAAGCATCTGAGGGAATTGGGACTTTACTCTGGAGAAGAGGAGACTGAGGGGAGACTTCATCGCTCTCTACAGCTCCCTGAGAAGAAGTTGTAGTGAGGTGGGTGTTGGTCTGCTCTCCCAAGTGACAAGCAATAGGATGAGAGGAAATAACCTCAAGCTGTGCCAGAGGAGGTTAGGTTGGATATTAGGAAAACCTCCTTCATGAGAAAGGTTGTCAAGCACTGGAATAGGCTGCCTAAGGCAGTGGTGGAGTCACCATTTCTGGAAGTATTTAAAAGATGGTAGAGTAAGTGTTTAGGGTCATGGTTTGGTTGTGGAGTTGGCAGTTTTAGGTTAATGGTTGGACTTGATGATCTTAAAGGTCTTCTCCAACCTAAATGATTCTACAATTCTGAGATACAAAGTGATCAACAGTGTTCCACAGAGCTGCAACACACGTTAGAAAGCTTGTTACATGAGGAAGCAGCCAACTTGAAGCCAATCAAATTGAAGAATCCCAGATTGAAAGGGCTTAGTTTGGGGGTAGGCTAACTTAAATGGGTCTCTGGGACTATGTATCACCTTAACATCTGTACTTCTTCATCAAGAATCTCAGAGACTTGCCAACAAGAGCTAAGATATTGCACCGAGGCTTGTGTAACTTAGCTATGCTGGTGTCAGTTCAAAACAAAACACAGGCTGGATTTTGCTTGCCCTGATCTTACTCACAGAATATCTTCACTTCAGTGGTTCATTTTAAAACCCTCTAGACAGCTACAAAACCTGAAACTTTAAAAAACCTTCACTGTCACTGCTGCCATTAGCATAGAAATTATAAAGCAAAGGTTAGTCATTCATCCAGACATAGTCAATAGCCTGCCTGGTACATGGTGCAGTGCAGAGACCACAATACACTGAGATTCCCTGAGACAAAGTGTTTCCACTGGGAGCTTTTTCAATTCACAAGATTTGGGAGAGCAAGGGTGAGTCTATCTGTCCAAGCTTAGATGCCTAAAAATGCCTCTCACCTCTAGGGCTGTGACGGGGATGCTGGAGTGGGATTCAGCTTGCATGAAAAAGCAATTTATTCCAAATGAAAACTGGAGTAATAATGCTCAAAAAAATAAACCCTGGATGAAGTGAACATTTGGAAGTAGCAGATTTCAATCAACAATGACAATCTCCTCTTTCATTCTTCTTCTCAGGACGCCTACCGTTCAACACCAAGCAAAGCCATCATCCTTATCTCCCAGCCCACTGTTTACAGGTATTGATCTCTCAGCCTGCTGCCCCATTCCTCTTGCTTATGGGGCTCTAAGCCATCAACAACAAGTTTTCAACCAATTTCAGTTTTTTTTCCATTACATCCTTCATTGCTTATTTACTCCAAAGCCTTCCCTATTCATTCAGAGAAACAATTGCTTTTGGAATGACTCACTGCAAAATACCTTACCTGATTTCTGCCATCCTGACTCAGCCATGACACTGAAGTATAGAATCATAGAATCATAGAATCATAGAATAACCAGGTTGGAAGGGACCCACCGGATCATCGAGTCCAACCATTCCTATCAAACACTAAACCATGTCCCTCAGCACCTCGTCCACCCGTGCCTTAAACACCTCCAGGGAAGGTGACTCAACCCCCTCCCTGGGCAGCCTGTTCCAGTGCCCAATGACCCTTTCTGTGAAAAATTTTTTCCTAATATCCAGCCTAAATCTCCCCTGGTGGAGCTTGAGGCCATTTCCTCTTGTCCTGTCCCCTGTCACTTAGGAGAAGAGGCCATCACCCTCCTTTCTACAACCTCCTTTCAGGTAGTAAGCCCCCAGCAGGCAGCGACAGAGGGACTCATGCCAGCTCCTCTGTGGTCCTTGAGAAGGCTCTAGGCCTGCAACATAAAGGGTGCTGCCAAGAGCCCAGGGAGCTCATCCTTCTCACCCATTGCCACAGTCTATTCTTCCTCAAATACTCTTTCCTTGTGACATATTATGACAATTTTGTGCTGAATGGCAAGTACACCAAGTTTAATAACCATTGAACAGCTCATAAAAATTTAAACAAAGTCATGAGCTGGCAGTGGGCAGCTGTAGCTGGATTTAATGCCTTAGCCCAAGAAAGCTAATTTGTAATTATCTGTCTAAAACACCCATGTGGCCGGGTTTTCTACAGCAGCTGTACGTGCTTCTATTTCCAATGTCTACTCAGAGCACCTCTGCACCCTGGTTTTGGGCTGGCAACCCCATTTTGTGAAAGCTGCTCCCAGCCCCACCTGCCAACACTGAGAAAACCTCCTTGAGCCAATTTAAATCACTGATGGAGACTAATGGGAAGCCGGCACTGCCAGCGGAGAGCTACAGGGAGACGCTGCTGCATGGCAATGTCATTTCTGTACCTTATGTGCTCAGGAACAAAGCTGGGGTGACAGAGGCAAGAGCAGCAGTGGGACCACCTGGGGCTGCAATGGGCGCATGGAGGCTGCCCCCAACCTATGGCCCTTCTGCAACTCCCTGAGACCAGTGCATGTCTGGTTGACCATCCACTCTCTAGCAGAGACCAGATGCAGTCCCTAAGGAAAGGGGACTTCACTCAGGCAAGGCTCTCATTGCTTTGGGGGAAAACAGCTCCTCTCAAAGCTGACACTCACACTCAGAGGTTTCAAGGCAGCAAAAAAAATCTTCTGATTCCATTTCAGTAAAAAAAATTAGTTGTATAGAAGGGTAAATATTCAAAATGTCTTGGATTTTCATGCATGGTCATGCTGTAGGTGTGCGCACGGTGTGCTCTGCACACGCATGGTCTGCAGCACGTGTGTGCGTGTTCATCTTTCAGACCACCTCCTTGCAATCCTCAGGTAATTCCTGGTAGCAAAAGGAGCCTGTTCTCAGGGAAATGTTCTTCCCAAGCTCCAAGCTGCATAAGAGCAGGGATGGCATGTGGGACAGCTTCCCTCAAGGCCCAGTAGATCAGAGAGAGTTGGTCTTGCCGGCTCTGCAACTGCTTGCGTTAATCAGGCACTATGCCTGGAGGATTGGAAAGGCAGAAAGACACACACATCTGGTCAAAACAGCTCTTATCTGACAAAATCTGAGATGTAATATAATAAGAGAAGAAGGATGCTGAGGGCTGAAGGGGAAGGTAGATTGGCCAGAGAATATGTCATTTCTTCCTTCTCTTTGACCTTATGCAAGTCATTTGCTCTTTTGGCCTCCTTGTCTGTATTGATATTTATCAGTGTTACCTCTAGCACCAAAGGGAAGGTGAATGGAAGATGTCCTAAAAGCCCTATTCATATTCTAGCAACTGGGAAGAAATAGTGGGGCATTAGTTCTCCAGTTCTTGCAGAGATTCAAGAAGGAAAAAGCTGAGACTGAAGAGGAACTCAGCTCAGCTGCCAGGGCTGTAAGGAAACTTTTCTGCAAGCTACAACGACTTGAGTCTTGGAGGATTTCAGCCCCAAATGCAGTGGTGTTTCTTTCATTTTTTATGGAAGATGCAATGACATTTCCAGTGGAAAAAGAAAGAGGCGTTATATGGCCAAATTGAGAAGGAGAATATTTTTTGCAAGACCTTTCCATAACAACAGAGTCTCTTAAGATGTCTTGGAAATAATCCAGGTCTCTCACCTCCATTTGCTTTGCTACATGGGCCAAGGGGCTATGAGGGGCTACACTTGCAGTGGGGGATGCTGAAGCACAAGCAGTGCAGTACAGGACTTGCTTTGCTCCCAGGCCTTTCGTCTCCCATCAGCTCACAGAGAAAGTGTTATGGTCAGGACAGCAGAAGCTGCCCTGTGTTCCCTGAGCCCTGGTCCTGAACATAAACCTCCTTCCCCTTAGGGGAATTAATCCAAAAAATTACCATTCCCCAATTCTGTTTTTCAGTTGCTTGTGAGAAACACTCCAAGGTCATACCTAAAATCTTCAAGGATATAGCCAACAAATTATTTTCTTGGCAGAGTAGTGGGCTGGTCTTTAAAGGTCTTAAGGATATTAAATGTGTTATTAGCAATATTTATAAAAGCCTTTAATCCCTTTTTATCTTGAGACATAAACGATAAGCACTTTTATGGTAGGTACTACTTCCTTTCTGTTTGGAAAGCACCAAAGAAATTTTAATAGGGACATGACTAATCATTTGCTAATCACTTATCTCTTGACAAATTCCTAGTGACACAGCAGGAGTTATACACGTCTGTGCCCCATGAATATCCCTGCTAAATAAGTCTTCTGAAGGATTATATTTCATCTTTCTGAATGTATTATGTAAGATGTCCATAGGGGAATGAAAACACATTCTTAACAGTCTGTGAAGCAAGGCAGCTCACTTGCAAATGTGCCACTTGGAAAGGGATGCAGGAGGACAAGGAAAAGAAGAAAGGAATTGCTCAGCAAGTCTGTTTTGCCTTCTTACATCATCACAAGCCTTAGAAATATTCTAGTAGCCTGACCCAATCTCAGTCTGGTTTGACAGCAACATATCTAAAGGAATTTGGACATCTAAAAAGGACAGATTTCATGGGGATTTGAGTAGCTAACGGCACAAAGAACCTGTGTTCCAAAGTGCACAGAGACCCCCTTACACATCTATATTCACATGTGGCATCCCAGCCCTGTGCACATCCTGCCCGGTGTCTGGCACAGGGCCTGGCAGTGCCTGCCCCGAGCTCTTGTGGAGATGTGCCTTGTTGCTTCTGGGGCTCACAGGCTGCAAAGCAATGCAGGAAATGTGCTACTGACATGAAGAGATGCGTGAGGAATTATCACAGACCTGTCCACTTCTTCACATACAACAGCTGCAGTCACAAAAGGTTATTTGTCTCATCTACCAAACGAATTTCATATCAAAGCACCTTTGCCTGAGGAAGTCAAGGAGCAATAACATTTATTCTTTTGGTTTTGATACTGGAAGACCATTGATTACCTTAGGGTAATTCACGGCAGGATCCAGACCTAAAAGGAGACATGTCCAGTTGTTGATGCAGTAGTTTGTGTGTCGTTTTTTCTCTGTTAAACAGAATGTTTTCTTTGGAAGCTCTATTCTTTTTATACTGAATAATGGCCTAGCAGCACTGCATTACTCCAAGTGGTATTGACATCTCTATTTTAAGCCTCAGACCACCAGGCTCGTTGGAGCCTATGAGCTACATAAACCTTTGTGGCGAGGTCAAATCACTGAGATGTACATCACACGACCCGGACACAGGATCAGAGAAGCACAAGATTTTAGAGGGATAGGAACTAGGTAGTCAACAGATCCTCCAGGTTTCATGAAAAATACTATTTCAGTCTAACTTTGCAAGTGTGACTTTGCATGATCATATGACAGGGAAGGAATGGCAGAGGGCAAACAAATTATCTGCACAGCAGCTTGTCTGTGTGGAGAATCTTGCTGTCATTTTGGTAATGAAAAAGTAGGGAGAGAAAACTTGGGCTTGGGAATGGCAAGTACTGCCAAGTCATTCTGCTGTCTCTAGATCTCTCCTCCTCTTGCACAAAGTATTTTTTAAAAGGGAGGATCACAGGGTAGTTCTAGGGGATAATTCAAATAATCATTGACATGCACATCAAGACAAGTTGATGATCAAAGTGGAACAAGTGCTGTCATATAAAGAGAGCATCTAAATGCAGTATGATAAGGGCAGTTATCCCTGACCTATTTAAATGTTTCTGGCCTTGGGCAGCAAAGCTTCAGAAGAAATGAAATGTATAACAATACTCAAATGAGATTCACCTCTGCAAGGCTTAATGTGCTTCAGAGATGGAATTATATTTATTTTAATTCTAGTATAATCACATTATCTCAAGTGTATGGTATATGAAAAAAGAATATCCAACAACTTTATTATATATACCAGCAGCGCATCTTAGGATAAAAATCTACATATATATGGATAGATAGATATAAAATTTTGCAGTAGTGAAATTTCTCTGAATTTTATCTTTTTTACCCTACTCTTGAGACACAGTAACTTGTGAATACATTGCATTTGCTGGATAACCCGAAGATTAACATCCCAATTCAGATGAAAGGAAAAAGTAAATAGAAGGATAACATGAAATTCAGTTTAGCAGTGCCAATGCTCTTGGGCTGAAGATGCCTCTCCTAGAAGCTGTGGCATCCTCAGAATAGACAATACAACAAGCAGCAGAGTGACCTTCCCACGCAAAGACTTAGAAGGGTATCTTTAAAAACTGTGCCTAAATTTTAGATCCTAAACTGATGCTTAGGCATCTGAAGGTTAAATAATAATAAGGAATGCAAACAGCAATAAGCAGAAAAGAATTTCCCCAGCTGACTGATTTCAGTCCCAAAGATCAGCATGTGTAAATGCTGTATATTCATCGCTGCAGATATTTTAGCATGTGTCTGTGTGATTATCAGTGGACTACATCTCCAGACTAAATGTCAAGCAGATCTGGTGCATTTCTACATCATCCACAATGCATAAGTCAAGGTCCTTAAAGTGAAGGTGCTTAAAATCCATGTTCAATATAAATTTACTTTTTGTGTGTGTTATGTTGAGTTATTCCCTCTGAGCTTGGTACACTGACACACCACACCTTACCCCAAAGCTTCCAACTGCTGGTGTGCTCTCTGCTCAAAGAAAATATGGGATAAAAAAAACATTATCATAACCTCTGTGAAAGAGATCTAACACTGACTCAACAAACTGTATTTTAAATTACAGATTTCTGGAAGTCCTGCCATGCTTCAGCTGTGTGCCTCAAGACAGAGCAGGCGCTTACTCGGAACTGGATAAACCACAGTATTGAATGATGGCTAAGATTTAGGGAAATCATCTCCCCACAGGCTGTACCATGCTCATCCCACTGATGATCCACAGCAGCAGAATGACTTCTGCTCCTGGCATTGGGTTTCCAATCCGGCCAGGCACCTCTGCAGGGCATGGATGAGTCACTCCCATTTCACTAACACAACAATCACTTCCTTATGCATAGATGATGTTCAGACAACTGCGTACATTCACTCACTTCTTCACTCCTGGCTCAGGATGGGGCTTGAGAAACTCAGTGAGAAAAATTTCTTCTTTGTAGACATCTTGCTGGCAAGTGTGGGAGAAATCTTAAGATTCCCTATGTGATCTTTCATATTTGAGATTAAAGTTAGAGCTGAGCATTAATATGTGTTTGGATTATACATATGTTCCCTGGAAATATAGATAAAAATAAAACTGTCCAGGGGAATAGACTAGTTTTTCTGAATTCTTTAGCTCAAAATAGAGGAAAAAGTCTCTGAAAATGTCCAGATGCTTTGGCGTAGATGTTTATCATGCAGTAAAAAATCCTGCTCTTCATCTTCCAAGCCATATTAATGTCAGCTGTGAAGCTGGTTATAGAAATAAAAATTTTAATGATGGTTGGTGCTGAGATGGAATAGTTTCAATTATCTACATCAATAGCCAGAATAGTTTGTATAGTTTTATCCATAATTGCATCAAGATTTTGACAGTTAGTTTGCAATATATATTTTATATATTATTTATATTAATATGCATTTAAAAATATGTATGTGTGCATGCATGTGTATGTAAATACACCCCTCTATATATTTCTGTAAAAGTGCTCTTTGAGCAGATGCAGTGTCCTGAGGAAACACCTGGATGCAAATCTGGATCCTGACACTATGCCCACATCTTACAGGATGGAGCTGTTAAGCTAAGGTGACGGTTGCCACTGGTGGCCCCCAAGGAGAGGCTTCCACTCATACTCAAAGGGACATGGACTCCAGGCTGGGACTGGCATGCACAAGCTCCCAGACATTGAACCCTGAGCAGACGCTCACTGAGGTATGTGCAGGAAATAAAACAGTACTGGAAAAATGCATCTGTGTTAAATAAAAATGCTAGCACTTATTGAGCCTCATCTTTTTCTGTGAGATAGGAGCAGAGGAGCACAAGTGGTGTGTTTATCATGCTGAAGGCATTGTGGGCTTTGACAGGAATGGAAATGAGAGGAAGGGAGGAAAAAGGATGGAGGTAGGGGAACAATATTCATAGTAGGGAACAGCTTGCCAGCTTCCTCTGAGGGGAACAGTGGAAAAGAGAGACTTTCATTAATGGCTAACTGGCATCCTTCTACTTTTCAATTTCAACAAACCTTCTAATGATAATTACAGACCTTCTGTATTTATAGAGACCCAGTGCATGTGCAGACAATAGCATAATCTACCAAGTCCTTTCTTCTGCCGCTACAAAAATTCAGCCATTATCTTCCATGCCCTTCATTAAAATATGAAAGGAGATAAGCAATATAGCGATGTCATTTCCTAATAGTAGGAGGGAAGGATCAGAGTTAACTCTGGCTAAGGAGAGGCAAAAGAAAATCCAGAGAAAGAGTTAGAAAGAAAGGTAGGCAGAGTTGTGCTTGCACGATACCCTGCTGTCAGCACTTGCTAATGCTTATGGGAATGATCAAAGGTGGAAAAAAATGAGAATACTATAAAACTGCAAGGTTAATGCTCCAGAGAAGGAGAGACAGCCCACAGGGGTCTTGTCTGCACTGGTTGTTCCCAGCCAGGCAGAATTCCGATGTAGTCCTTTTCTTTGGTCTTCTGCAACAAAGAAACACTTTGGTGGAATAAAAAGCTGGACTTCTAAACCTTCTGTGCTCCGCAGAAATATTCAAGTGCCTCCTGTTTGGATTTATGAAGTAAGAAGGGGTGAAAATTCCAGATTTCAGCCCAAAGGACCATAGCAGATGCCCATCATAGCATACAGAGCAGACACCTGAGCCAAATCATGCTTTGGAGAAACACATGTTTCTGGTTGTATCTAAACTCTTCTTAGACTTTTATTAAGAAAGGTGTAAAAAAAACCACACACCTTTTCTTTCCATTCTTACATAATTTACTTTAGTTACTTGGTATTAATGATTTTTTTTTTATAAAAGCTTAAGAAAAGAATTGATTTTACAGATTTTTTTTCCCAACAACTGGCATCCTCATGTGCTTTGTGATGCCACAGACTCCCAAAATCAGTAGGATTCATAGAGCAAAGAGTCTGAAATATCTGTCAGTCTTGTATCTCCATCAGCATATCAGAGAATTTTCTGTGGATCCTGGACATACTCTCCAGAGCCCAGGCTCCCGTCTGCCTCAGGGCTGTAAACCAGAGCAGTCATCATTAAAAGGCACTTTAATCTTGGCTGTAATTTTTATACTGCAAAGCACATTCGGATGATCAATTTGTATTAAAATAAGTCATCCAAAATATGGCACCTGCAGCCTCGGAGCCTGGGAAATTCACTGCAGTCACTGTGAGGAACATGTTTGGGAAGCTCATCCCTACCCCCAGCTACCTTAATGGCCTGCTGGTGTTTTTCTCGTGCTTTCACTTTTCTGCTCTTCTATTACAAAACCATAACCATCTCTTTGCTACAGTCATCCAGAGCACATCTCCAAACCTTCCCCTTTCTACTTACCTGGGGCAGCTTTATCCCCTTCCAAAGCATAAATCAGGATTTGGGGGAGAAGATACCTCAAAAATGTCATCACAGCATTTGAAAATTCAAATAATTTGCATGCTTTGTAGAATCTGTAAAAATAAAGGGGAATAGCTTACCATCAACTTCCCATGTGCTTACAGACTATACTATTTTTCAGTAGCAGGGAAGGCTTAGAAGCATCTTCTCTCTCTGGAAAGTAGTAATATGAATAAATTAATGCAGATGATGTCCTATAGCCTTGAAACTGCTTTTCTAGCTCTGAAGAGTAAATATTTTTGTGTTCCTGAGTGATCCTAGCCATGTATGGCTGTTTCTTTTGGAGTGCTGAATATTTATTGCTGATACCTTGGGAAGAAGATATAGCAAGAGATGAAAATAAGCCCTTTGCTGGGGAAAGAATGGGAGCCCTGTTTTGCCAAAGGGCCTCTAGATTCTAACAGAGACAAATGTACTGCAGCAGAGATGAGGCAGAGCCTCGCATCCTCCAAAAGTGCTGTAGAGCTTGCTTTGCAGTCAGTCACCGTGTGCCACGCTCTGGTGACGTCGTTCGTCACCTGCCCTTCAACAAGGTTATCTAATGATAGTGCATCTATTGATATTCCTAGTGGTCACAGAAGGGGATGTTTGGTGGCAATTCTTCAAGAATCAGTTAAAAATAGCAACAGCGCTACAAGGCTAGGCAGGGAGGCTGTAAGGGATCTTACAGAGAATTGCTAATCCACGTCTGCCATTTCATTTCTCAGCTTTTGGTGACTAAAGTGTTGTTCTTTTCGCACAAGTTTATAAACACCACCACAGTGAAAGATCTGATGTTCAAGTTAAGGAAGTTATGGGACAAGGGAGAATGCAGACTGCAGAAATGACTGTGTATTTTCTGCCTTCTGTAAATGATAAGCACTACCAGAATGATTTTTATGTTTAATTTTGCCTTTCTCGAAAGCTGTGAGTGCTTCCAAGCAGGCTGGCATTTCCATTTTTATGTAGCGTTTGTCCACTCTGTCATTCTTCAGTTTGCATTTTAATAATGTTAACAGAGGAAGCTATTTAAAATGAAAAGTAACTCATGTTCTTTCTTTCCTAAGATAAAAGCATTAAAGGAACCCGAGCACAGCAAGTGAATGCGTTATTAGGGGATGACTTTTCTGAGCAATGAATAATGATCAGTGTGGCTGTGGCTGACCGTCGTAAGAGAAAAGCCAGAGTTGCCAGTTCATTACTGTCGTAGTCCAAACTTTCAAGACACCATGGACCACTCAGCAAACGTGTATTGTTGTTCATTGCCTTCTCCATAGGGGGAAGAGGTGCCTTTCTGTGCTCCTTGGCTTCCACCACCCAGCTACAGAGCAAAGCACTGCGGGGAAGGTGGTCACCAGATGCAAAGGCAAGTATTTCTGTTCAAATGCCCAGTGCAGCTGTTGGTTGATGCCTTTGTTTTATATTCATTAAAAAATGTGAAAACCTGTGTTTCCTGTAGTGGTTTTGTACAGTGATGTGCTGTGGTGTCATGGACTGAGAGTAGAGGTTTGGCTAAGAGGAAACTGCTCAATGTGGAGTGAATGTAAATGCTCACATTGCCTGAAAAGAGCAGAATGTTATTCAAGGATATGAGCATGTCACAGTGAAACACTGCTCCTTAGGATGTGCCAGGCAAGGCGGAGGCAACAGCATTTATTTCCCTCCCTGTATGGCTGGTCTGGGTCTGAAAAACCTCAGGCAGGAGATTTCAGCCTTTGCTCTCTGCTTCTTCCACGCCGGCTACAAGAGCCTTTGGGCAGCAATCTGGATGCTGTGGCTCTGAGCAAACCCAGCCAGCTCCTCAGCGGCACCGTGCATCTCCTCCAGTGGGCTGGGAGGCTCAGCCCCAGGAGCCCTGAACACCATCGCCTGCTTCACTGCCTCAGCCCTGCCAGAAATAACATTTCGACTCAGAAAAGCAGCAATGAGCAACATTTCCACTGGTAATGAGACCCACTGCAGGATGACAAACACCCTTCATCCTGTCTATCCCCTTCATCATTATTTTTTAATTGCTAAATGATATCTTTTATATATTTTTTTTTCTTCCTTTGCTCCTCTGTGCCTGGTGCTGGGCTGTTGAAATGTTATGTTACGCAACCACCGCCAGCCGTCTGCCTCAGGGAGGATCGCCGTAACCCAGATGTGTCACATGAAAGGAGAAGTTGGGTTTGTGACAGTCAGAAATGCTTTTGCCTACTTCTTAAAAAAAAAAAAAAAACAAACCTTTTCAGCTTCGTCTTAGTAGTAAAGCTCAGAGTAATCCCTACACAGTGCCCTGAGCAGCTGAATGAGAAAGATTCTTGTTGTTGGGTTTTGTTGATTCTCAAACGAGATTTAGGTAATTAGGAAGGAAGTTGAAAACTACAGGCCTGAAGCATCACCCTCCCAGTGCCAGCAACCAGGACTTAATCAGTCAAATTGTGCAAAGTCATTGACTTAAAGTGATTTTGGTCAGGGGCTTCCCATGAAGTCCCTGTCAAAACACTCACAAGAGTTGATCTGTCTTTTCCTGTATGAGGAAGAGCTCTGCTTGTGCCAATGAGTATAGCAACCCACTCTTGTGTCCGAGACAAACTAGAATTAATGCTAAGAAAATGCTAGTAGTTCTGACGTGTATATCCCCAGGCATTTAGCAATTCAGGCATTAGGTATACAGTGCAATGAATGATCCAGGATGAAACAATCTTTGAGTGTAACGCGCAAGCAGAAGAAACATGAGAATAAATTGCCACAAACCAACAAAATTAAAAGTCAGACCCAAACTTATTTGAAATCAATCAGTCATCTTACTGATTCACCAAACAGGCTTTGAATCAGACCATGAATGAACTCCATGGCAGTCTTGCTGTATGTCAGAAATAAGTCTGCTAGTGAGAATAGTACAAGAAAAATAAATCCAGCTTGAAAATGTTTTCCCATTATTAACTCCTCTATGCCACTATACGATGCAAACAAGTGTTTTTGCTGTTTAGTAAGTCTTTGGCATAGTTAAAGGAACAAATGTCTTTTAAGCTGATGATGTTATCATCAGCTCCAGCTCCCTACCTCTCTGCAAGTTGTTTCACATCCTGAAGAATGACTTCTGATCCTGGTAGACTATCCAGACAGTCCACACCCTCAGGGCAGACCTTCTTGAACAACAAATAAAGCCCAAATAAGTTCTGTCTCTGTTATGTGGAAGGAAAATCCATGCATGTAGAGGAACTCCTGGTTTAAATGACCATTCATCATACTACAATTCAAGTTGAATTCAGATCTCTAAACTTGTGACATTCACAGTGCAGATAAGAATGACTGGCAATTATTTCTTTTGCATAATTGGATTGCTAGCAAATACATTATTTCAGCTTCTTGTTTTCTGATATCATAATCAGTGGTGTCACTGTGAATTTGCACGCACAGAAACACTTTCAACTGCATTCAGTTACTCAAACAGAAAAAAATTCTTGAGCTTCTCAAGCTGTCAGTAGGCAGAAGACCTTTAGATGTAGCCTTCAAATTATCCCCCTGCAAAAAATGTCAGTCATTGCTGCCTCTGTTTCCTAAGGATCTAGGCAAGGGATCTGGGGTTGGCAGGGAGACAGGAAAGCTCTGAAGCCACCAGACATAAAGGTGAAGCACAGATTCTGACATCCTGCAAGCATCCATCTTCCAATCCATTATGAAATTCTGCTTTGCTTTGTTCTCATGGCCAGGGGACATGAAGTATGTTACTTAAATGGATGAGAACTTGATTTCCACCAGGGTATTGGATTACAGGGGCAACCCTACAGGCCTATGATTTTAAAAAATACTTTGGACAAATGAGATAACTCTCCTTAAAGCTTTCCAGCCTCTAACTTGGTGCTTGGCTACTCCAAGAGAAAGAAAGAGTAAGCAGTGTATGAAATGTGCCTCTCAATGACGTCTATATTCCTAGAAGAGGATTTCAAGAAGACTTTCTGAGTCAATTGGCTGGAGTCATCTTCAGATTCTGTAATACTGGCACACACAATGACAGACCCACAGGTCCTCGAACCTCTCCAGAGCTTTGCCATTAATTTCAGGATAAGGATGATAACAAGCAAAGTCGGATGAGTCTCACTCCCTCCCCACAGCCCTGACTCATGTACTTGGCTCCCTCAGCCAGGATGGAAAGGTGCGACACAGAGATTATAGCTTCCTAGAATCATAGAATCATAAATGGAATTTAGCCCTTTATTTAGCTGGAGGCAAGAGAGGTTTTGACCCTCCTGGGTCAGGGGTTTTCAGTGGGAAAATGTGTGGTTCTGACACATGGCCTAGTCAGTCAGGCCCCGCAGGATACGACCTTACACAAAGGCTTCATCCAAGGCAGTTTCCCTCCTGTTTTCAGAGGGCTGAGGGGGTCTGTGTGAACGCTGCTGAGGACTCAACCAATCTGCTGTAACTAAGCACCTCTGGTAGTGGGTGGCTGGTGCTGGCGAGCCCAGCAGGGCTGCTGCTGGGGGAGATAGAACTCATCAGGATGGCAGGACGCCTGTCAGCTCTGGCGCTGTGAAGGGCTCTCCAACCACTGCACCATCTCCAGGCCTCGTTCCAGGAACTCCAGGAATCAGAAGATCAGCCAGACGTGTTTGTGAAACACTATCTGACACTCCCTGGCAATAATTCAGTTGTGTCCCCTTCACTCTGCGCCATCAGTTCTGAAGAGCTCTCTTTTTATTCCTTGAAAAACTAGAAAACCACGTTTCACCATGTCACTGGGGAGTTCAAGGAAAGCTGGTGTATTAATTAGACATCCCTGCAGTTTAATCAATCATTGCTCCAGGCTTCGGATGAAAATATACCAATTAATCTTTTTTCCCTTGTTTTTTTTCATCAAAAGATAACCATTTGAGTATCCCTTGTTAGCAGAATAATCTTGCACTCAATTACCACAATTATTACCATTATTTATGGCTTTACAATGCACCCTACAAGTGACTGTGCATTCTGTACAACAAAATAAGCAGTGTGATTAGGCCAGCTAAGGAAAGGCTGAAATTATAGATCAAATTTAATTCTAGTCTTATAACCAAAGCTATGCGAGTGATGGGAGAAGACAGAGCCATTTGACTTTAAAACTGAGACAACAACTCCTGACTTATTGCAGTCTTATTGACTCTATGTAATGGATCTTATAATCAGAGAAGTGTTAAACAAAAGCCTTTGTTCAGAAAAAAAATAAGAGACCAAGCCATGCAGTGAGATATTGGATAACACATAGACTTAATCACCATTCCTGCACCTTCAGCTCTGTGGGAAGCCCTTTATGACCGTATAGATTTCATGGGGGTTTTGCATTCCTCGTTCCCATTTTCCCTGGTGACCAGTTTTCCACATCAGCCATAAGAACTGCTGGGCCTGAATCACCCTGGGAAGAGCTAATGATCATGATGAAGTTTTACACCTCTCCTTAACTTATGGAGAAGAGAGCGGCTCAGCTGGCTCCAGGCCAGCTCTGCTGTGCGCCGGGGCGGTGATGAATCTGCAGCCGCATGCAAAGTTCAGTAGCTAGTTTATTCAGGCTGCCATGCTAATGCATCGCCTTGATACCACCACAATATTCTTGAAATTACTTCTGTGGGAAAAGCAGAGTGACTGATAATTCCAAAGAGGAATTGGCTTAGGTTTGGCACCCTCAGTCCATGCAATTTCCAGCTGCTCAGCAGATGAATATTTTGCATTTTAACCTTTACATTCATCTTCTGATACCATTGTATCCAAAAGAAAATGCTTTGAAAGAAATTACAGACCTCAGCTAGGTGAAAGACTTTCTGTAATGTAAAGCTCGTAAAGAACAAAGAGTTTATTGTGTAGGTTTAAAACTGTTCATTTATTTGAAGCCAGAACCTTAATGAAAATTCTGACAAAGTACACCCAAACATATCACTGCCTGAGTAGCCCTAACAGGGGAGAGACTTTGTTTCCCTTCCAATATTGCACCAAGAAAGCAATCTTGAGCAACCACTGAAGCATTTTTGCAACGAGATTCCTAAGTACTCTCAACAGACTGAAATTAGAAAATGAAAACTGCTGATGAAAAATGAGAAATGTAAGTATTGTAATGCTTAATTCATGTTTGCTTTTACTTTTGGAGGCATTGATTATGTCTGGGACAAACAGCATATTTCAGCTATTTATTTACAGTGTAAACATTTGCAGAGTGAAAGCCTATGAATCAGGCTGTTGTTATTGCTTTGTCTTTAATACATGATTACTTCAAGTGATGTTTTGTTGTAGGTATGAAGCAAAGCTAACTTCTACATCGTACTGGCCTGCCTGTTGATCAGCCTGATCTCAGCCTTGACTCTAGCACCCATTTCTTTAACAGGGAAGGGTCCAACTCATCCTACAGCTCAGGAAGATGTGGCAGAGTCGGTGTAATGAGAATGTTTCCTTGTCCACAAACAGCTTAGTGAGCCTGTGGCCACGTTGGGAGATGTGCAGCGATTAGATTAGGACATATTTATTCATATTACTACAATCTGGTGTTAAACACTCAAAAAAATTGGGTCAGAAACTGCTTACTGTCATCAATTTCTTAAAGCATCTGGTATGGCAAAATGTCAGAACTTGGATACAGGTAACAGATGCTGAGTTGTGTTAATAAATGTGGTGAACCTGCCGTGGTACACAGGCCTTGGGACAGAGCCGAAGCTGGGGTAGCTCAGGCAGTGGCCTCAGTGGCCCCACGCTCCCCAGGGAGCACAGATCTGCAACCTCCCAGCTCTACAGATTGGCCTCTAATAGCTTATAATTTATTTGTAATTTTGTTACCACAAGAAGCCATTAGTTGTGTATTAGGTTACCCAATATCTTCGCAATGCTGTCATTTATTAGGTACGTCTCTGGATTAATATTTATTGTTATTGCCCTGTTTATTGTCATTCTAATGGTTATTGATATTTTGTACATCATGAACTTCAGTAGAGCAGGCAAGGTCTAGCATGGAACAATTGTGAGCTGCAGGTTTTTCAAATGCCACCTGCCCTTTGCTTTGCCTTTGAGGGTCTTGGTGCAGAGATGAGGAAGTCCTCCCCAAAGGTCAGTTTGTGGCAGCCAGGACATGGCCATCAGGAGGCATCAGAAGGGATTTCCTTCTGCTGCGATCTCTGCCCGAGGCCTGCACAGCAAAGTATTCCATTTCGCATGGATGTTGAGCCCCTGGGTGGCTAAAGGGCATCCTCGAACTGTCCTTGGTATCAGGCTCCTTTGAAAGAGTTCACCAGCATTTAGCCAGTTCAGCAGGTGAAATGCAGGATGGAGATGCCCGTTTGTGGCTGCATCATTCAGAGCAACCCTATTCCCACCTGCTCATGGACAACTGCACTGCAATACATCACACCCACATCGCTGGTCAATTCACTATCCGTAAATGGTTCTTGGCTCTCCTCCTTAGTGCTGTTTCAGCCAAACCTGCTGCAGAGATGCTGAACTAAATGAAGACTGGCTGCTGATGTGGTGACATGTAGCAGCTCAGCCACCACAGATGGAAACAGACCCGCTGAAAGCAACATCCTTTTCTTTTTACTTTTACTTACTCAGGAAGAGGAATGGTTATCCGCCTCAGCTCAGCCTGGCATTCCTCGTTGCCTGCAGCCACGGCTCAGCCCAATTTCTCAACATCCCCAGCTGCCAGCGACTTCCAGCTTGAGCAGGCTCAGTGCCTGAGACAGAGCCAGGGACCAGCGTGTGATGGGGATGAGCAGCTGTGGGTGCCTTACCCAGGGCACATCCTATGTCTGGCCACAACTCACACAGCGCCCAGCAAGGGTGGGGGAGAACAGGTTTAGGAAACAGATTAAAGTTTCAACATGTTCATTTCTGTCTTAGGCTACAAGGTACCTCGGTGACATACAGCTTTTTTTGTATCTAGAGTTAATTTAAACTATGAGATCTCATTCTGAGCTTGACACTTTTGTCTGATTCCTATTGCAGGGTTTTGGGTTTTTTCACTGTAAAAAGGATCATCTAGGAATCCTCCACTGTGCATCCCAGATTAATTGCAATGGTTGTTGGTATGACCTAATGAACAGCAAACTCGACCATAAGCCCATCACGTCAGTACCTCACCCAAGTACCTCTTTAGTCAGATACTTGAGGCTTACCTTGACTGGTTTGAGGGGCAGCGATGGTGAAGGTGTACAAAAAATACTAACAATAGGGACCTAAAAAAAACCCAGATAGGAAGTCAGTCATCAAGCAGGCAATAAGTCCATAAGAGAATCTTTCTGCCTCAATGACTCCCTAGCATGGGAGGCTTGTATCTTTTGGTATATCCTGGTGTTGGCTATCAAGGGAACACCCTAAGGACAATTTCTTATTATCTCCTATGTCTGTATCTTATAAAATTTAGAAATATCTGTATTCTTAATTGTCCTACAGGAAGAGTGGACAAGGGGGTATTTTGATAAATGCTCAGTTCTCATTACAACCCATCAACACCAAGGAAAGTCCAGTCTGCAAGAGGCAAGGATGAAATCACTCCCAAGTCTAATCACAAAAGATGTGCTTAATAAGTTTTAACAATAATGATTTCCTGGTCTTCACTGCTGTAAATCATCTTGACAGTGTCACTCAAACTTATTGAAAGCTAGGTCAAGCAAAACATGTTAGATCAGCAAATTAAATTTCCTTATGAGGAGAATGACAGAACTGAGCTCTGCTATCTGTCTTCCTTTTCCCCTCTTCTAACCCGTCAGCTAGAGCTTGATGTTGCGCTCTTTGCTGGCCTTTTTGCATGGCTATGGTCTGTCTTCCAGGGAGTTCAGGAACATGGCTTAGTGATGGCTTAGTAATGTTTGGTTTACCATTGGACTCAATGATCTTGAAGGTCTTTTCCAACCAAAATATTCTCCAATGTTCAGATATAGGCCTAGCTCATTCCTAGTATGAACAATGTCTTTAGAGAGCTCATGGATTTCCATGAGCCGTGAGTTTCACAGGAGGTTTCACATTTTCTTATGCATTTTTCAAAAGCTGCAATTAGAAAATTTTGAAGAACATACGCCCAGCACCGCATAATTACAAGACCAAGTGACCTGGGTCTTCCAGGCTGCATCCCCAACCCCAGGTGACTGCCTTGAGGGTGCCACTACTGAAGAAGATTACTCTTAGATGACACAGGTATTCACAATATGTTATTTCTTGAATGCTTTTCTGGCAGTGAGATAAAGGCAGAAGATTGACCCCTTCCTTGCCCCTTTGGAAGGGGTCAATGACTACCCCACTGTTCTGCTCCTGGACCACTTCTTTCGACCCATTGCAGGCTCAGGCACATGTTAGCAAGGTTAGTTATCTATGACTGATGCTCAGACATGTGTGTGCCATTTGTAATATATTTGTGTCTTCTCAGTGATCAATATATGGAACAACAAATAGATCTGTCAGTTAATTTCAGAAACCGGAAAACATTTTGTTCCAGCACCTTTCCTTCCTTAAGGCAGTTGGAATAGTGAAGGTATGTTATTTTTATTCAGTGTTTGAGGTCACAAGACAAATTAAAATAATGGTTTGTTCCGAGTGTGATTGCACTATATGTACTGGGTTTCTTTCATTTGATTTCTTTGACTAGGACATTAAATTTAATTGAGTAGTTGCTTACTTCACACGGCAGTGACCTTTTCACAGGAAAACTTGAATTGCAGTTCATTTAGTCTCCCGCAAATCACGGTTAAACTGTTGTTTTCACGGACTGTGACTCAGGGTCTGGAGCACTGCAGCTTTGGATCTTCTGGATGGATGTCAAGAGTGTTCAGTAGTGGGGGACCCAGGGCTCTTGCGGGGATGAAAAGTTAGGATGGGCTCTTCCCAAAAGTTGTATAATTGAGGGTTAGCCTGCCTCACATATCTGGTATATAGATACTCGTTCTGGCTAGAGGTTAGCCGGATAAAGTCTCCCAAATAGTAACCTGTGTACTGACACGCTCTCGGTGCTTGCAGAAGTTATGAGAACTGGAGTTAAAAGTAGCAGATGCCCAGCTCTGCTGAAAATTTGAGAGACTTCATTCTCCACCCAGACAGTCTGGTGCAAAACAACTCCTTAGTGTAATGGAGGCAGATTTTAGTCTATTTAGAGAAGGCCAAACCCCTCCTGCTCCACACTTGATCCATCGCACGCCAGCACTGTTGGTGTTGCCAGACCCTCCGTTTCTGTTGTGTACATAAGACAGCAAAACATAAAGCAGGCAGTTTTTGCGGCTCCAATTTTAGCAGTATTTTCACAGTTACTATTGTGCCAGAATTCCACATGACACAAAGGAATCTAGTAGGTCAGCAGCTTGAAAATAAAGTCTAATTTTATATTTAGGCAAGTTATATAAGCATTTGCTAATTAAGAAAAGTGTTTGCCTCTCATTCTCCCAGAAGAGAAAAACACACAGAGTACTTGAAAGGTCCCTTAAAGTTAAAACCAGAATTGCTCAGAATTGCCCTTTCCATAAAAGATTTCTAAGAAATTTTCACAGGCCACATCAATATTTAAAAATAAAATCAAGTGTTATGTTTGAAAACATAGTGAGAAATGTGTTGCGTTTTAAGTAGCACAAGATGATAATGTTAGCACCTCTGCTAACAAAATCTCTGAAGCACTTGAAAGCACCCAATTAAATTAACAGGGACTTTTTGTTTTCTGCTTTTCATGCTATAAAAGTAATTCAGCTGCCCTTGGTTGGTGATTTCAACAGAGCTGAACCAGTAACCAATTTGCCAGCAAGACAGAGGCAGTAAAAGTTATAAAAGGCCTCCAGTTTTCACTCTACATGAATAATTAGTGGACTTGCTTTTAGAAAATGAGCTAAATTCTGTGATGCATGTTCAGCCAATGGGGAAAAAAAATGCTTGTGACAGCAACATAGCTGTTCCTGGCTGGAAGGTGGAGCGTAAGACTTTGTGCTTCTCAGCATGGCAGGATTGGTAATCTCCTTTTCCTCATGAAAGATCAACACAGGCAGAGCAAGGGGACTGATTGCAGGGTGACCAGGCAAAGTAAGCAACAGACTGCTTTTTTGTGCACAGCGGTGGTGCAGATTCTGTGGCAAATAGCAGCTGTCATTACACTTAAGAGTAAAGGTGAATCTATAGATTATAAAGAACCAGCTGCTAGTTTATGAATGATTAATCAATCAATTTTACGGACTGTCAGAGTTCAACAACTGAAAACCTGTTTTAAAATCATTGTTGAAAGATATTTATATTGCATCCTATTGATGGGCTTTAATAACCATCAATACCACATGCTTGTTGCCTGGCTGTGCTTTCAGCTACAGGATTTAGCTTCAAGCTATGGGTGAGTAACATGCCCAGTGAGCCAGCTTTCATCCAATATTAGTGTCTTCTTTAACTGGAGGTCTTCATTAGCTGTCTGCTCATCGCAAAATATTGGCAGAGGCTGCTGAAAGTTCTCTTTTGAAATTGCTCTGCTGATGCAGCACAGGTTTTCTTTCTAGGTCAATAATTTTTGTTGCTTGTAGGCTTAGCTGAGCAAAAATGTTGCTCTCCTCCACCCTTTATACCATCACTGTCATTAAGGACTTCCAAACCCTTGCACCCCTACTGACAAATCTGGCTACCCTCATGTGTTTTATAGGCTTTTTTTCTTTCCTCAATGTTTCTGTGTTCACCTAATCATCATCTTTGTTCCAGTTCATTCTGCTTGATAATTAACTTCATTTATTCCAACCAGCTTTCTTCAAACACGTAGAATTCTTATGCATGAAGGATACTTCTCAGCAGTGAGGGAAAGAAGATGCCGAGTGTGTTGGCTACATTGCCAGCAGCAAAAAATGTCAAGTTTGGTTGGCTTGCAGGTACCCTTCAGGAGTCATCAGCTAGGGGAAAACTGTTAGAACAGTGAACATAATTCTTCTCAGACCTTCATTTTGACTAACTCAAATCTTTTATTGAGGCGCCTTCACTAGAAGCCACTGACGGTATTGCTATACCCCTCACTTTCTTCAGAGAGAAAATCTGCCTTTGTCAGAACATTCTGAATTTTCTCATCTCTCTGGTTTGCTTGGCCTCTTCTCTTCCCAAGATACCTTTACCCTTTGCTACCTTACGCCTGTAGAGCCGATTTCCCCTCCCAAAGCTCGGTGGTCACTATCCCAATGGCTGCTTCTGAAAACTGCCTTTTCACAACTAACTGCTCACAACAAACTAACCCCAGTATTGAAAAGGATGTTATTGCTAACTCCCTCCTGTTGCTCTGTTACTGCCGTCAGAGACCAACAACTCTTTTATGGCGATCCTTTTTTAATGCATCTCTTTTTCGTGTTTTGCTGGCTGGAGAGAGCTTTAAAATGAGTATAAGCTGCAGCTAATCTTCCTCTAGGGTGTCCAGACCTACTGCAGCACTCCTCATTTGAATGCACCCTGCATCCATCACTTAATTTCCTAACCAGATGAAGCACAATGGTTTCTGGCCCGCCTGACTCTGGAGCTCTCATTGCATTTGCAGCCTGAGTATTGAAAAAAGACAAATACCTTTGAGATCCTTGTCAGTCTAATACATTCCTACTAGAACTAATAAAACGCACGTAGTTTAATAGATGAAGACTTACTCATTCTCTGAAAAATATCTTGGTGGGAGTGATGATAAAAACTAATCACATTCTGCCATTTTGTGCTTAGCATTATTTGTGCAGCCATGAATCACCTCCGCCGCCAAGCCGGAGACAAGGGAAAGCTGGGAAGGCTCCTGCAGGCACAGACTTAGCTGGATTTGTAATGGGTTACCTGGGAAGTATTTGTATTGCTGTCATTTTTACTGATGCAGAATGCATGGAGGACCTGAGTGACCACAGGCATCATATCAGGTCTGCAAAACTTCAGTTCCTGATTCCCAAGGATGATGAAAAGGATTTATGAAGAAGACCTCTGATTTATAGTGAGCAATTCTGTCCTTGGGAAGTGGAGAATTAATAATATTCTGAGAAATTATGCAGATTTAAACCAGTGGTAACATAAATCAACTGACAGGGCTTCATGTTCTGAGGACACTCTGCCTCTTCTGCCTGCAGCGGTAAAGAGGGGAGACCTGAGCGGAGAAAGCCGGTCAGGTAGCTTCAAGCTAGCAACCACAGCTAAACCTGGTAGGGTTTGTGGTTCAGAGTAGGTCTGTGATTTAATGCCCGCAGGAATATCACCCACAGTTGGGATGGGGCCAGTGAGTCTGCATTCCTCATCCCCTGCCACGAGCAGCCTGGCAGATTAGCCGACAAGTAGGATTTAAGACGTGACACCAGCCCAACATCCACACAGACGCAGCACCGCGGTGACAGCCTAGGGACACAGCAGGGATGTGCGTTTGCCGGGTGTTAATGAGGGAGCAGGAAGCCGGCCGTGCAACGCTGAGCGCCAGGACACAGTGGGACACGCATCAGGACATGGTAGGGACGTGCTGGGTGCTGCATTACAGTGATGGCATGGAGAGAGGAACAGAGAGGAATAAGCACTTTGCTCCAATCCAGGTGTGCGCAGGGTGGCTTTTGCTTTGCAAGGAGCTGGAGGCAAGCCAACTGCCCTTCTAGCTGTGCTCCAGCGCACTGTGCACCACGTGGATGGTCCATCACCCACACTGGCCTGATCCATCAGACCTCAGAGGCACAGTGTTCCTGTCATTGCCTGTAGCAAGGTGCAGAGCGTGTTTGGAGAGTGCAAGGACAGGCATCCCAGGTGGGCAACACTCACCCACTCAGCTGGAGCATGTGGGAAGATGGGTGGGAGAGAGAAGAGGATATCTGCAGCCCCTCTACTGTACCTGGTATATCCTGGGGTTCATCACTGCCATCCTCACTCCAGTGGAGCTTCTCTACCCTAGCAAGGTGGGGAGAATCCCAAAGGGAATGGCCTCAAGCTCCACCAGGGGAGGTTCAGGCTGAACATTAGGAAAAAAATTTTCATGGAAAGGGTCATTGGGCACTGGAACAGGCTGCCCAGGGAGGCGGTTGAGTCACCTTCCCTGGAGGTGTTTAAGGGATGGGTGGACAAGGCGCTGAGGGGCATGGTTTAGTGATTGATAGGAATGGTTGGACTTGATGATCCAGTGGGTCTTTTCCAACCTCGTGATACTATGATTCTATGATACAAGAACCGTTTTAAATTAAAAGTCAAATTGTTTGATGCTTGTGTTTGGAAAGGCAGAGAAGTAAGTACTTTATTTCAGTAGGAAAGCTGTGTTTAGAGTTAGGTATCTTAATGATAAGAATATTTTATTATACAACACAGTTGAATTTTTATTTTCAAAGTTCTTACTTAACCATCTCATCACTTTTCTTGCCCATTTTGTAATTTACGCTCTCATCCCACATTCCTCTGGGAAATGTTTCTTTTAAAAACAGTGAAAACTTTGAAAACCATTCTATCTCCTCTTCATTGACTCTTACCTGTAACTAATATAAGAAGAGGTATAATTAGACATTAAAAAGCCAACGCATTAAGCTTATTAATTAATTATGATTTGCCTGTTGAGTTAATGTCCTTGTAAATTATTCCGCAGGAGATGTGATTGCCATTTCCAGACATAATTGCATTGTTTATCCTATAGAGGCTTTCCATGGAGTTATGTAAGGCTGAAGGTACTTGTTAATTGTAACAACCCATGCGCAAAGCAGTCATTTGCACTGTCCTGTCTTGCTTACAACTTTCAGCTATACAGGCAATTTATAAAATCCCACAGACCACTCACTTGCATCTCAGGGACACTTTTTCCTCTCAATCTAACTATAAATATGCTAAATTCAGGTATGTAGACCTATGTACCATATGCCGTAACTCCTACATTTTTAGGTGCAGCATCTGAGTTTTTATAACTTAAGGCATGGATTAGTTAAGTTATATTACAGCTACCTGTAGCTGCCTAAAAGCAGCACTGCTGAATTTTAAGCTATTTTCCTAGGCCATGGGAAATAAACAGGCCTATTTATACCTTTCCATAGAACAGCGAAATTCCTTGGGACCATACACACATCATCTATCTAGGAAGACTCCTAATTAACAGGGCATATATTGCTACTACCTGATGCTGCACAGAGTTTTGTAATGCGTGATTAACTTTAAATAGCTTAGCAATCAAGTGCAAATTAGGAAGGGGTGGGACTGGGATGCTAGAATTATTGAAAGACTGGACAACCCCTCTTTTCTGCCCATTGCTAAGAGGTGGGTGCTCCAATGGTCTTCTCCTGTAGCTGACCATTCTGTGCTAATAGGAGAGTGGGTGGAGAAGCAGGGAAAGAAGACAGAACCCCTACAGCTGGGGGGAACTGCCCCTTACACCTCCCCACTCTGTTCATCCTCTGAGCTCTTGATATATCATTTCAGTTGGCTCCTGACGACCAGCAGCTGTCAGGTATGTGCTCCACCAGGATCTGGGATCATGCAGGGCCTGACAGCAGGTCACTTGGTGCTGCTTTGTGGGAGGTCTGCTCCAAACCAGTTGCTTTTTCCATGTTGGAATTCGTATTCAGGTTGTAGGCTTCTCAAATAGAATTCAGTGGCTTTAATATAGCTGGTTTGATGTCTTTAATTTGTGTGTCTTTGAATGTCTCTTGGGAAAGGAAGGTCCCGCCTTGTCTTACTGAATCAGGTGGTGCAAGCAAATTCAGGCAATTGCTTTCCCATAAAACAAGCTTTATCTCAAAGGCAGGTCATGATGGCAGCCCCATTGCATTGATGTGGGGGAATTTAAGGGCTATAGCAGTATCTGATAGCATTTAAGGTTCTCTCTACATTCTCTGCTATGCTTTTTGTTTCTCTTTCATTATCTTAAGAGTATGAGGTTTGATGATGAGAAACTTTACAGAATTTCTCATTTAATTTCTCTTTATTTCATCCTTTCCAATCACCATTTCCAAGACTGGGCAGATCTGCTGAACTTCTTGCTTCTTCCAGCAGATCCCTTCTGCCTCTCCAGTGCTTCCTTACCAGGAAAATCCTCTTCCTTGTATCCTCATCTTTTCTTGTAATGTTCAGAAACCAGAGTTATGGACTCAATATGCTGAGGTTCATGGGCACGTTCTGTGGTCTGAGTTATTTCTGAGACTAATTAGTTTATCTGCTCTTCTTGACAAGATTTTTTTTTAAGTGCCTGCATAAAGAAAACAAACAGCAAGAGCTTTGAACCCTTGGAGAGATGTCAGTCCGGGTTCAAGCCCAGATAACTCCTGCAGTTCAGCAAAGCCCCTCTGCAGATCAGCTCTTCCTTTGGCACCTGCCTTGTCTCAAATTGCTGTGCAAGATGTGCAAATGTTGTTTTTCTTTCTGCTGTCACCTCTTTTCTCCACATCATTTACTGCTTCAAACAATGTTTTGAAAAAGGAACTCTGATATCTGCTTTCAGATGAAAAATGACAATCCCTGGGTAACCTATTCAAGCACATTGACGGGAAAGCTGTGATTTCAGGATGGCATCTTTTTCCTCTACAGTCATGAGATTTATTGCAGATGAATAGAACAAGTGAGAAGTAATTTCTTAGTCACAAGTTTCAATAGATATGCCATGAAAGGCACCGTAAGTCCATTGAGGAGCTACATTAAATGTAATTTGTGCAAGTGCTCTCATAGCAGTATAGTTTACCTTCCTTCTAGCATGAAATGATACCATCGCAAGTGTGTTTTTCCAGGAAATCTCAAAAGGTTGTTTTATTTTGGTTTGGTTTTGTAAGATCTAATTGATTCACTTCTTTAACTTAAACTACTGTATTCAGAGCTGGAATTTTCTAGGCTATGTGTATCTACATGCCTTTAAGAATAACTAGAGGCACCCCTGTGCAAAGGAGAGACTGCAGTTCCTGCTGGTTTACTGCAGGAGGGAGTTTAGGGGAAATCAGAGAACTGGAAATAAAGCCTGAACACGTAGCGAGGCAAGAAAAGGCGGAAAGCTGTCATGAACATGGGTGTGTACGTAAGGGTCATCTTCTAGCAAATCAAACCAGCAGTGAGTATGGTGTAAATCGTCAGTCTGACCTCAAGGATTTCTCTCATTTTTCAGCTGAGCCTAAGTCTTTTCAAATAACTGGGAAGAAGCCTTTGACAAAGAAATGGTGCCCAAAGCATACAGCATTTTTTGGCTGTTTAAAAATATAGATTGTCTCTTGAGAGGCTGTTCTCAGCCAGGTAATTTTATTGGAGAGCTGATTGTCATAGAGATAGAACTTGGTGGCATGCAGGACACAGTGGAAGTGCTGGCAGCCTGTGAACACGGTGCCGTTAGTGCCAGAGATAAGATAAACCCCCTGAAAAGCACTTCTAGTTATTTTAAATTACTTTATTCTTTGTGTCTCTGAACTCCGATCACTTTGCAAATTGAAGTGCTCTTAAAAACTTTAAGTACTCCATTAATTTTAAATTGCTCTGAACTGTACAAGCCCAGAAACCCAAAGCACTCTTGAGAACCTGAAGCGCTACAATTACTTTGAATCACTCAAAAAATGTGGGTGCAAAATCCACTTTACGCGTTTATTTTCTTCAGGCTCACGTTTTCCCTTGCAGTGCAACAAACTGGGCAGAGACTTAACATCTTCAGCCCTCTAAAAAATACACATAATTGTAAGAACAAGTCCTCTGCCAAATTGTTAAAATAAAAAAGGAGTGACTTTGGGGAAAAATCAGTAACAGAAAAGGATCACCAGAAACTGTGTGTGTGCTCACACACTCCTATCCACCTTAAATCTTGGATGCAGACAGACACATGCGATGTTCCCCCTGTCACTGATGACTGTGTTAAATCTTGAAGAGGCTGGTGCTGCTTCTTGACACTGGGGCTGGATGCTCTGCCAGAGCAATATCTGACTGCCGTGCTCTGCAGGGGCTGCTGGGCACTGCCTGCTGCTCGGCAGCACAAACACCTTTCTGATCTCTGCCCAGATTGACAATGAGCTTCATCCCTGAAAAACAGCCCTGAGATTGTGATAAATATTTTAATAAACCCTATATGAAAAGGAAGGCAGGGTTGATAAAGGCCGTGGTTATTGTCTGGATGTTTTTACAGCGTGTGAGTACAGGGGCAGGGACATGGTAATGTTTCCCACTCCTGGCTCTTGCACACTCCTTAATAACTAGCTGACTTGGGCTCCTGCTGAGACTGAGGCTCTTGCTCTTGCATCCCCATCGCATCCCTGAGGAGTGAGCCTGGTCAGCTCCAGCCCCAGCTTCCTGTCCCACAGACACTGGACTCAGTTGTAGCCATGCAGGTCTCCTGCACTGCATGTGCCAGTCTGGATGTTCAGCAACCTTATGGCTGTTGGAGGCTTTCAAATGTCAGGTTTTGACACTATAATCTCCCTGTGTTCTCTCCCATCCTTGTCATCCCCCCAAGCCTTGACAGTAAACCCCTAAAATACATCCCTGACTACCACCCTGGAGGTATTTGGTTATGGAGAAGAAAAGATTTCAAGATTCCTAAAAGTTGTGGTATTTTTATAATGGGAGCAAGAATACCTTGAAATAACCCTCTGCAAATTTTTCCCAGCTCCTGAACTCTTTCTGTTCCTGAGCTGGGGGTTATAGGACCATGATGTTGTAGAAGTAGATTCAGTCTGCACTTAAGGCTCCTGCCATGCAGGTACTTGCATTGCCTCATTGACTTCAGCGCTGCTATTCCCGTGCACAAGTGTCTGCCTGGTAGCTTTAGCAAGTGAGACTTGTGATCTTAACCCTGTTTCACTCAGACTGCTAGCAGTTGCACCCCCCACAAGATGCTCTGGGTTAATATTGCTGTAGCTGCCACCAAATCCTGGTGCTGTGCCTGAGCCCTAGAGCCTAGCACTCGCATCCATCACCAGGATCATCCCTACAAACCACTTGGACTTGACTGAATACACATTTCTACACATCTCTGTATGTTGCCAGCCTTTTATAATTTTGCTTTGCTTAATTATGTAAGACATTCTCTCCTTATACACTCCCTGCTCTGCTCTCCGAATGGGAATAAAACTTGTTTACTGGGTTCTACCCAATTTCTGCACGCATTTCCTGTTCTCAACATCTTCTGCTGGGGATAAAAGATGCAGCGTGTGGTATGGGCAGTCTGAGTGCCAGCTACGACAGGCAGGTTTCAGACTCTGAGCAAAATGTAGCCCCATTTAATTGCAAGGTTGCTATGGATAAGACACTTAAATGAGCTTCAAAGAACATCTGCTGCCAGTTCTTGGCATACACTGGGACCCTCTCCCTGCATCTGGGAAACACAAAGATATGTAGCTAAATGGGAAGATGACATGGCTGCAGCTCCATCCCACCTGGCTTCAAGCCCACGGCTGGACTACACGAAAAGTGGAGCAGGACACTTGCTTTTTTGATGCAGATTTTCTGAGACCACAAAAGGAAAATGAAGCCTCGTTCCCGAACGCCAAACCAGGCTTTCCCACCCCAGTGAACCCAGCACCACCTCCCACCCGTTTGAGTACCAGATACCTAGGTAGAGTTTTTCCTGCAAAGTGTATTCCCCACCTCCACTGCCAGGACACTTGGGCCCGGGGTAGGAAGGAGCAGAGGCATCTCTAGACTAGCTCAGGGGCATAGTGGCTCTAGGTTGCATATTCAGGGTAAGTGGAAGAGTGGAAGGTGCTCTCCTGTGACACTTGCAGTTGCATAAGGTAATAAAACGAGCTTGCATTGACTGAAACATTGGAGAAGTCGGGCTCAAAATCTGCAGTGATGCCTTGCACTCCTGCATTTCCCACTCATGCTGTCCTCGCTCACCCACTGAGTAGTGGGAGGTACCAGCCCTGCTCTTCCCAGGGGACACGGAGTTGCAGAAGGGCACTGGGTCCAGATCATGGAAGCTGAAGCGGTGCTAGTTCATGTACAAATGCTCAGCAGCAGAAAGCTTTCCACAAGAAAGAGCAGTAGCATAAGTAGAAGTTAGTTTTGAGATGAGCACCTGAAGAGATTGGCCAGCACATGAGTCTGGCTGAGAATTGTATGTATTTCTTATTACTTATTTACCAGATCAACCCTTGTTCAAGAGCTGGGACTCAATTTGAGGCTCCCCTGGTCACATCGAGCCCCTGGGCTGGTCCAGCAGAGCAGACACGGGTGCTCTCCCCAACTCTGGGGGAGCTAAGCCAGCTCCACAAACTTCAGCTTCGTTAGTGCAACAAGGGAGGATCCTGCGGTGGAGCTGCTTCCAGCTAACATCTAATCAAAAGGAAACAACCTTTTGGCAAGGCGTGGGAGGAGCAGCACGGTGCTGAGCTTCACTGGGGACAAGTCACACTGTGATCTTCAGCTGCTGGAGGAGAGCTAGGGATGACTAGTATGTAATAAAGCAGCACAACAGGTCTGGCCCCCTGGTAAAGCCTTTGATTTTAGTGGCAGCCATTGACAAATGAAACCAAGAAATGCCCCACATGCTCAGATAAAGCAGTCTGAATAGTATCATAAACAGGAACTTTAAGCAGAGTTTTCCTTTCAAAGGGGATGAGAAATGCAGGAAAGCTTTTGGGGATCTCCCTTAAATAATTGGTTTTGCATTTATTTTCCCGGACTTTTTAAAGTAATACTCATCACAAAATAAATAATTCATTATCTTTAAAAAATATAAATAAAATCTCTGATCATTACTTCCAAGGAGCAGTATCAAATATTTAGGTTTTCCTCCTTTCTAAGGTAACCGTTTTCATCAGAAGACTGTGGCCTCCTGCGTGGCTGAGCAATGCAGTACTTTCATCTTAAGTCAAAACAACCATCAAATACTTCTGCAACCCTCCCTGTCATTGGGTAATCTGCTCTTTAAAAGTGCTCTCTACTTTTCAGTTCTGATCTCTCTGCAATGTTCAAATGGAGGAGGGGGGAATTAAGAGTGGAAAAGCAATTTTTCACCTCTCCAAGGAAATTTTCACTTTGGGAGCTGAACATCCTCGGTTTCCTTTGGCACAGCCCTAATTCCATGAATATATCAAGGTCCAGCTTCAAGCCCACGTGCCCTGCAGTGTCCATATGACTGCATCTGGGGAACAATGGGCCATCAGAGGACTCGCACTGAGCACCAGATGCTGTGTAGCTGGGGAGGGGTTTCTTGGGGGCACTGGTAGCAGTCCGAGCAGCACAGGGAGTGCAGAGCATCCCCAGCTGGTAAAAGCTAAGGCAGCCACATCAGTGCAATGATTCTCATTGCTACTCCCTCCTTATTAATGCCATGTAATCAGTCGGTCCACAAGTGATTAATAACAGCTGTAATTGTTTTTCTTCTCCTCCTCCCCACTGCTGGCAGATGCATCTGCACAGACCCACCTTTGTTGAGATCCACACGTATGCTCCAAGACTATGAGTGTGTCACCTCTGCATGGGTCTTGTCCCCTTGCTGCCCAGCTCTGTGCTGGCACTCAGGAAGGTGCCATCAGGAGAAGAGATGAGCACCCTGTTTTCTTTCGGGGGTCTATGTTGGTGCCAAGGACTGATTTAGCTTATTTGTCAGTGATACTACAGGTCGATTTATTCTTTAATTCAATTGTAATTAACAAACCCTTGCTCCAAAAAGCTACACTGCTATGAAAGCTGTGTGCGCATTAGAAATGTAATGAACATCTGCACTTGAGCATCTTGGTTCCCATAAGAAACAACTAAGGGAAGGTGTGTTGGTGCCTTGCACTTCACAGCGTGAGAGTTCATAATGCACGAGCAATGCGGCTCTGGTGTGGGATGCAGCCACCACAGTGAGATGGCCTCCCAGCTCGGCTGGGGTTGGACTTCTCTGCAACAGGAAGGACACGCTTTTCTTACTGAATTCAAATCTGGAGGATCCACTAGACACTGTTTAATCTGCTAGAGCCCAAATGCTCACTCTGATGACACCAGCAAAAAGGTTAAAAATGGCCATCTTGAAGCCGCTGCTAGACATGTGAACACAACCTACCACCCTGGGTATTTCAGCAAAAAGACTGGAGACTACTTTAAAACTATGATTAACACATTCAATCCAGAAAACAGCTTGCTGACGTCCCCTCAGTTATATGAGGGCTGATTCTCTGGCTTCAGGATAGGTCTGTGACATCCAGACCTTCATGAGAAATGAGCTCAGTATACTGGATTTTTACTAGCTCTTGACAGCTCTTCATAGCTTAAGAGAAAAGAGTTAAAGAAACATATGAAGGCACAGATCAAAGAGGTGCTTTGTAAATATTTTGTATTCTCAAATGAGTGCTGTATTGGTGTGATTGGAGAGCAGGCTGTTCACCTTGTCTGCAGCAAGTGCAGTGCAGCCAAGCCTTCAGTTCCAGGGTGTCCAGACCACCCCTCCACACCGGTGAGGATCGGCAGTTAGTGATCCAAAGGCTGTGCAATATGAGTTGCTTGGATGCAAATACATCCTAGAGAACTTTAGTCATCATCAGCTACCAGGAAGATGGACTTTTGGTTATTTTTCTTTGCTGTATAGAAGCCAAATGTCTGAAAAGTCAGTATATGTGCCAGCTATTAAGTAAGGCATGATGAGATCCTTCAGTAGTTCATCACGGAAGAGGTGAAACCACTCTGTGAACCAGGGCAAGGAGGAAGATGGAAGAATCTGCCTTCACTGAACTGAGCGCTCTCCAAGAGATGAGACACTGGTTTTGTTGCACCAAAGTAACCGCTAAAAAAGAAAACCATTGGACTTGACACTGGAAAAAATAGACATTTCTGTTCAATAGTTAGAGTTGTAATAGCAGTGGCTGCCCTTTCCAGCTGCAACATCACTTTAATAAAAGGTCCTGGTTTTCACTGCAAAGCCTGATGAAAACATTTCCACTGCGAATAGTTCCACCTCAGCACTTATGAGTGTGCTGCTGCAGCCAGAGGCCCTCCCTCTGCACAGTATTTCAGAAATAATTGTATGAAGATCCCCCTGTATTAGCCCTTGAGCCATTTTAAACCTAATTATCCATCCTCTGACCCAAACCTCTCTTGAGGCAGATCTTCCAGGCACAGCTCCACCACAATCATATTCTTACCAAGCACCAGTGCCACGATCTCTTTCCATGCACCTATAGCTAAAGGACAATGTATGCTGTTTCATCGTGTTTAGCTAAGCAGGCCACCTGTCACTGATTGAGGGACCTCTTCTTTCTTTGTTGCTCATCCCAGCACAAGTCAGCGACCAGCCAGATCCAACAGGATTTCATATGTTTTTTTCCAGGCAACCAGGAAAGCATTGTTTGCCCTCAAGGCAGAGTGGTTTCTGTGGAGATCCCACTTGAAACATAGCCACACACATTGATCTTTGACAGGTAATTCTTTTAGTTTGTATTTAATTCACTTTGTGTACTGTGTTGATTTTTTACTGAACTGGCTTCTTGAATGTTACATTGTGGGATACCAAGTCAAATATTTTGCAGAAGGTTAAATCAACACTATTTCCTTTATTAAGCAAAATTGTAATCTCATTATAAGAAAAATCCAGTTAGTTTTAGAAGATCTATTCCTCAATAGCCTCTGTTGATGGGCATTAATGATATTATACCTTCCTATTTTTTAATTTCTGCAGTTGTTTTTCATTGTCTGGGATTCATTATCTCCCCAGGATCAAAGCTCAACAAGCCTATCAATATCCAAATCATTCAACTTGCCCTTAAAGAGCAGCTTTTCTCTTCTTCTCCTGCTGTAATTTTGATTGTGCTCCATGATCTTTACAAAAACAGCATCAGCAGTCCAGAAAAAACCAGTAAGTTCTCTTCAAAGCACTTCCATGCAAATTAATTAGACTGATGATTTGGCAACACTTAGCTGTGGTAACCATTGCTTGCTCCCCCCTGAACTTCTGCTGTTATGCAGATTGTTGAAACATCATCTGATGGGGTTGGTTTTCTCCACAGGTTCAGAACAGGAATATTTGTTCATTAAAAACATTTGCCTTTCTGCATAATTATTGCTGCTTCTACAATTTCAATTTGGTAATAGTCCAAAGACATTGTTTGGTTTCTCTTAATCCCTAACATATTTTAAAGACTTTCTCACTGCTCTTTCCCCTCTAGCTGGATTCTGTCTCTTGTATTCTTTTCCTTCCCTTATCTAATTTATTCAGTTTCTAATTTCCAAATTACACTAATTACAACTTTCCCCTTTTCTGTTTACTTTCTATTTAGATGCAAACATCGCTCCTTTCATTGTTTCTCTGAGACAGGTCCAATTTCTGTAACCATTTCAGGGATCTCTTGCTAGCAGAGGGACTGGGGCTTTAAGTGACTATGGTTGCAGTAGCCTGCAAAGGTATTTTTGTGTTTTCTGAATTCTGTTTCAGAGTTTGCCCTGGTACATAATCGTTTTGTCTCATGTAACTGGGTTTTTTTGAAGTACCAAATGGAGTGTGAACAGCTGAGATCTTTTTCCCAGCTTTCCCGAAGGAGGGATCAACACTTGATCTTGTGCTCCTGGAGGAGTGGCTGCACCTCTGTCCTGGAGTTAACTCCTCTCTGCCTGAGAGAATTAGGCAATTAGAATTGGAGAAAATACTGTCTTGTTGGATGTCATTTGTTTTTGCATTAGGCAGCTGAAATAAGCTCTAAGGCTTCAGCAAGTGCAGACAGTTATGCAGAGATACCTGCTTACATTTTCATCCCCAGTTTTCGCCTCCATCAGTGGAGCATCCCAGGCTGTGTACATGCGCTGTGCTGGGACAATAAGTGCACTTATGTGAGCAGGAGCTTATTGCTCAAAAGAAGATGCCCCAAAAATGCAAACAGTTTCTCATTGCTGGGATCATTGAGACAGGGCTTTCTGACTTGAGGATTTCAGCATGGGGTTAATTTGTTCATTAATGAGCATCGTCTGCCTGACGGGCAGCATATTTTTCAGTTATTTGTTTCTGCCTTTAGGTAACAGACTCAGTTTATCATAGATCATTCTATGGCCATTTTTAAGGGTGTGAGTCTGGCCCAGCTGCTGCTGTCAGAGCCGTGCAATGTTCTCAGTGGCTGGGTTTTGAAAGAGGAAGAAAGGTTGACAGGAGCCTCTTGAAACAGGTGATGATTTGGTGGCATGTCTTCCTCCAGGAAGAGTGTTCACCTCCATTGTGGTTCTACCAAAAATTTAGTGAGATGAGGAAGGAAACCTAGCAGCCCATCCAATGCTCAGGTGGCTGCTCTGGGGCTACTGCCCTTCTTGGGCCACCTATGCCTTCAGATCTAGGGCCACATTTACCAGGGCTGGCATCTGTTGTCCTGAGCAACTCCTCTCTGGGATGCCACCTCTTCTCTTGCATCTCAGACAGATTCAGGGGACTTATACTCAACACACACTACCAGCCTTGAGGGAACTACCTTTCTAACTGCCTCCCAAGTACAGGCACTCCAGCTTTCCTGCGCATTTCTCAAATAACATGCTCCCAAAGCAAAATTCAGCCCATCTAGATAGCAGGCATGTTGGTCACACATCCTGCCAGCAATGGCAGCAGAAGGCAAAGGCCAGCAAACCATGAAGACAACATCCTTCTCTTGGATGAAGATGCCTTTCTTTGCATTTGGCTGACTGTTTAAAAAAGTTTGCATCTGTTTCCTTCGCACAACACAGTTTGAATCTCAAAAAAAAAAAAAAGCACATTGGGGGTATGAATAAATGGAGAATAACATTATATTCCTGGGAAGTTTTAGCCTTCTAGGATAAAGCTACCTGTTTTGAGAACTGCTTGTTCCACACAAGAGCCAGCTGAGTAGTTCTCCATTGATTTATGTCACTGGGAAGTACTTATTTTCTAGTAACAGCCTTCTGCAAGGCTCTATATAAATACAAAACAAAAATCGCCCCTGTGCTAGGAACTTGCAGTTTAAATGACATAGAAAGTAGTGCTGCATGAACAAACATAGCATCATGATAGGCCTTGCCTATAGTTAGCCTTCAGATCAGGATGATATGAGATAAAATGCAATCAATTACTTAGCAGACATCAACACTGAGATTAAAATTACTATAAAAAGTCAAATATTTACTTAAGGAAAAAAAAAGAACACTCAGACTGCATTAAGTTTACTTTAGTGCTAAATACAAAAAGCATTCTGTAATGCTTCCCTGTGGCCAATCATAGCAGCATTGAGTGTGCTCTCTGCAGCAAGGGATTGCCAGGTGAAGACATGCTCATGGTACCCAGGGAGCAGGGAAGAAACCATGTTTCCAAAGCATTTGGTGCTGTGTGCATCTGCAGCATCCAGGTCCTCCTCAACAGGCTCTTATAGGAAGATACTTTACATTCTCAAGATGATACCAGGATCTAAAAATCTTCTTCTCTGCAGAGAAGTAACTGAACAGCATCTCCAGGAGCCAATTCACATCGATGACCTCTACACATACAGTAAAATTGATTAAATGTACGCTTACTTCCCTGTAGCTTCAGCAAAGCCAGCAGGTCAATCTCATTAATATCAGATATTCTGTTTTATTGGAGATTTCTTGTGGAAATAAATGTCAGCATGGCTGTAGTCCTGAAACGTAAAGATTCAGTGGAGAAGTCAAACATAAGTGGATCATATCTTGTGGTGTGACAAAGCTTTTTCCATTGATATTTCTCCCTAGGCATCTCAAGATATAGATGCAACATAGGATGTGCTCTCTGATTAGAAGAAATGTGTTTTCAGAGAAAGTGTCTTAGCACAACACCAAAGCAAGAGAAATACTGGCCCGAAGGCAATACATCTCCACTGACGTTGGAGACATTATTATAAATATCTCCATCTCCATTACAGAATCACACAGAACAACCAGGTTGGAAGAGACCCACCGGATCATCGAGTCCAACCGTATTAGTGGCATGGGCTCCTCTCATAGCTCAGGAGACAAATCAGCACTGCTAAGGCAGGAGCTATCAGACACATTTAAGATACCTGTCATAAAAGGAGATGGACCATAGCCTGAAAGTGCCTGTTGTACTGCGATCTTGAGACCTCAGTAGAAGGTGGTCTTTGTTTGTAAGGAGCCAGCACTTTGGGTGATGGATGGTTCAGAGGGTGCTTGCAGCAGAGCTAACGTGATGGCCACAGCCCATCAGCCCTACCACTCATTCTCCTTTTTCAGATTCCTGTCTGCAGCTCAGTCTTCTGCTTCCCTGCCCTGAAACTGCCCCTGTGCCATGATCAGTGTCACTGCAGTTTTGCCATCATGGGCATGTGGGATGGAGACCTGGAAGCAGGAGGTCTTTGGGATTTCTTCTGCTCTGCTTTACTGCCCAAAACCAGCCTACAGCCTTCCATGCTGACTGCAAAACCCAAAACATCCAGGAGTTTTCAAGTTTGCTGTGCATTATATTAAAGGACATAGCACATGGTCAAATACAAAACTTAAAATATCATGGTGGAAACTGAAGGGAAAGAAAAAGTGAATGCTTTGGCGGTCCTGTCCTCTCCTGCCCTGGCATCACACAGGCAGTGACACCAAGTCTATGCAACCCATCATAAAACTCAAGCATTTGTTGAAACCAGTGAAATGACTAAGATGTGAAGCTACTAGCACAGGGGTGGGTGTTCACATGGCTGGCAACTGCTCGCTAAATTTCATGTTTTGTTCACTCGTATTCATCCTTGTCAGATTAAATTAAGTTTCAAAATGCTGTAAAAATATTGGACAAATTCAGTATATCATTAAGGGAAGATTCATTATCTGTATAGCATTATTAAACTCATATCCTTTTTAGCACCAGTTTTTCGTAAGTTAATTACCCAAAGCTTTTCTGCACCAAGAACACTAATGAAACCTCTAACAGGCTGCAATAAAGTAATATTTTGTTAATATGGAGAAGTGCTTAGATTTATGTTTAAAGGCAAAAAATGAAGACTAGTGTCAGATCTTTGAAGAATATAGGTTGTATTTGCATTTTCAGAGGCTGGCTCCTTCCTTGGTTACTGTGCCCGTTGATTACTCTTACAGATGGGGTGAATGTGGCTGTATGAGGAGAGCAGCCTGCCAAGGCCCTGGTGATACCTGTAAATTACAGGCAGCAGCAATTGCTTTTATTTTTTAACCTGCGGGTCTCAGCAACATTTGTGGTCTCAGCTGTTTCCATGACTGGTCGAGTGCCAAGTCATCATTTTGAACATCGTCCTGTGTCCAGTCCCAAGTGGCTGAGCTGGCTGGCAAGGCATGGCAAAAAGAGAACATACAAAAAAAATGTAGGCAAAAATAGAGAAATAACAAGAAAAATGTCCCAACACTGTTCCTCAGCTAGAGGGAAGCAGAAATGGGAGAAGATCTTGAAGAAAAGTACAAGAATAGACATGTTTGAAAAGAAAATATATCAACAAAGACTTAAATATCAGCACTATGGGGAGTGCACCACAGTTCCCCGTGAGGGAAAGAGTGGGTCTCACCTTTGCCATGACCACCCAGAGAATGTTAGTGTTGAAATGCTCACCCTGTCCTCCACCCAGGCTGTACATCCCAGTGGGCACTAATCCCCTCCACGGCACCTCCATGGCACCCCGAAAGAGGGTTCATGAACACCAAAAACACTAAAACTCAATAAATCCTGGAGATCAAAGGGCTTGATAAACTGCAGCTAGTCACCTACTTTCTATTTCAGAGGGGAAAAGGGTGGCAAACATTAAGGAAAGTGGCCTTGTGAGAGCTTGCTTTCTCTCATTTGTCTACAACTGTAACACTCTTAAGAGATGAGGGACAGTGGGAGGGCTAGAAATAAACACGACACTCCTATTGTTTTATGTATTTTTTTAGACAGAAAAATGCTCTTTCAGATGCAGCAAATATCACATAAAAGAAAGGTGTATTCACAGTGCTGTAGAGCTTTACGCGAAATTGTGCAAGGGAGCCAAGCAAGCATTCAGTGAACAATCCTGAGCTTAGCATCTTTGGTATCTCAGTAAAATTTATTGCTTCTTAAGAGGTGACTTGACCAGAGCCTATGGGAGTCTATGCAGAGGGAATATACGATGCTGCCTAGTAGAAAATGTCACAATGAAATGAGAGTCAAACCCAGACAAAAAGCAGAAAAAAATGGCATAAAATGCTTGATGGAGGCTATATTTAATAAGCACTGTGGATACACCAGCTTCCCCTGCACTGCAGAGCTTTGCATCGGGACTGGGCACCCTGAACAAAGGCACTGCTGAAGTGCAGACGTGTTCAATCAGGAATTACTGGGTGAGATTCAGGTTGGAGGCTGCAGTCAGCCTTGAAAATCCATTCTCATCACTTGTGGCCAGAAAACATTTGACTGTATCCTTTGATTTCAGCTTAGACGGTGTCATCACAGGGCAGGGAAGGTTTGGCATCTCCTTCTCCCTCTGCAGGAAGTGTCCCTGCCTACCTGCTCCTGATTTTCTGGTGATGCATGAGTGTATACAAGTCTGGTATTTCCCATGTGACAGTGGAGCAGCCCTCTGGGGCTCATCCTTGCTGTCTGCAGTGACTGACACATTCATGCATTCACAGGTTGGCACCGGGTGTGGGTGGGTTCCTGCAGGGAAAAGGCACAGCTCAAAACCTGCTCAGGGACAGCTTGCCCGGCTGACACAAGTGCTGGCTCCTGCCGGGACTGGGGAGTCTGCTGGCAGCTTTTTGTAGTTATGGTTATTCCCAGGGAAGAGCTCCTTATCTCCCCTGAACTTCGAGCTGCAGGCTTTAGCTGATAATAGCTTTTTTCCAGCTGTTTGAAATCCAGTGAGTGATGCTGCTTTGCTTCTCTCTGCCAGTGCTGTACTCCTTGGGAGGGATATTCTGGCTGGTTTCCCATCTGAAGATTTATTTGGAAATTTGAATGAGCCCAAGGAGCAAATGCTGACAGAGTCTCACTGGCCCTCGGGGTGCTGGCTGGGCATCAAGCAGGGGTTGCTGGGCACGAGGCAGTCATGGCATGGGCAGCACAGTACACGTACAGCACAGTGTGTGTACAGCTCAGCACATATGCAGCACGCAGCACAGGGCACATATAGCTCAGTGCACATAAAATACTGTGCACGTACAACACTGTGCAGACAGCACAATGTACTATGTACAGCAGGGCATACATAAAGCACCGTGCATGTACGGCGTGGTGTACAGACAGCACTGAGCACAATGCCCAAGATCACAAGCCTCCATCGGGTCCCTCTAGAGCCTGGTGGGGTGACACCTGAGGGGCTCTGGAGGAGCTGGACTCCCCAGCAGATTCAGTCCTGATGCCTCTGACAGAGCCAGGCTGCCCTGTGCAGTTCATTGTCTCTCCACCTCACTCCCAGGCTACCCAATTACCTATTACCTTCTTCATCCCTACTCCCTTGTCTCACCGTAACGGCACAGGGCTGACTGGAGCTGTTTTCTTCTACCCATCGAGCCTTAAGAGCTGCCAGAGAGCCATACAGACTTGGTCCCTCTGCTCCACATGCCATAAAACGGCTGCAGTAAATCAGCTTGCCAGAGATTATGCCGGCGAGGCCAATAAAGCAGCGAGTGTTCAAACAGTGTTTCAGTTCTGCTCTTCAAAACCTGCTGTTTGGAAGCAATAAGCTCTGTCTTGATCAGCACAATCCTGTTGGAGAAACAAAGCCTGGCTCTGTAAAACTGCTGAAGTTTAGGATTTGTCGTAAGGATGTGTGATTGACTGATACACAGAGAGCAAAGAAGATCCAGGTGGGGAAGCTCCCGCCAAGGCTGATGAGGAGGGAACTGGTGGGTGTCCTGGAAACCCAGCATCCAGGTGGCTGCAAGCTGGGATGCTCTTGTATGCAGAACATCTGCAGCTCCCCAGGCAATGCCAGATGGAGAACAACGCATAGAATCATAGAAACACTAGGTTGGAAAAGACCTTTGAGATCATCAAGCCCAACCGTAACTGTCCACTACTAAATCATACTTGCATTAGCCCTGGGAGACCAGAGTGTCTGTCCCTGTTTGGTAGCAGAACTTTGCTGGTATTGCGGACCAGCTGCCACAAACCACCCGCTGAAAGAGGATTTCTCTGTAGGACGAGCCATGCCCTGGCTGAGGGTAGTGATAGAAAAAACTCAGTAAATCTGCAGTCTGAAAAATTATGCTGACTACCTGTTGCAGCTTGATTTTCTGCTTAAACAGGATCTTTTCTGTCTCTATGTAAGATCTCTGCAAACGGCATTCAGTTCAGAGCACCGCTCAAGGCCAAGGCAGTAAGATGCTTCTGTGAATCACAGAAAACATGACACAGGAGAATTATTTTTGTTAAGCGATCTGACCATTCTGTCACAGTTTAACCCTGGCCTGGCCAATTTTGGCAGCTAAAACTGAGCAGCTGGGCTACCAATTCCCTTCCTCCCACCCTCAGGGAAAGGGAAATGAGAGGAAGACTTGCAGGCTGGAAACAAAATAAGCAGCTTCAAGGAAATAATAATGATTATAATGATGATTATTGTGATGATGATGATAATAATAATAATGGAAAATGTGTATTAATAAGGAAATAATAAAATAAATACAAATATATAAAATTGAAAAAAACACACAATTTGCTTTCAGAAAATGAAGTTACTTAGACAAGACTCAGCTGGACTTAGAAAACTGATTCTACTTTAGTTAAACCACAACACATTCCTATAATTTATTTAAAATTAGTAGTGTCCTATGATCATTACAAAGAACGTAATCTTTTTAAGTAATAAGCTGAGGCAGTTCTGTAGCAATTTTACTGCTATTATTATCCTCTGAACCACCACCTACATATAGAAATATTAATTTATGTGTTTATCTGTATATATAGATATACAGTGCTTGATATCACCCCAGGATCAAGTCTCTTAGTGAAGCGGAAAATTTTGCATGGAACCTGAAACATACTGATTGCAACAAAAATATGTGGCAAGTAATAGGAAATGTCAGTGTTGCACAGGTACTTAGAAGAGATCCAATCCAATGCTTTTAAAACCTACATCAAACCTTCTAGTTCTGTTGCTGCTGCTGTGTGATATCATGTACAGAGATGTCAAATTACTTAGAAGGCTGAAGTCTGTGCAACTCAGCACCTTTCCCATCAGTAAATTAGAGGATCAAAGTGTAATCAAAGTATTAGAGGATGTTTCCATGGTGTAAGGAGTCGCATTTCCCTGCATTAATACATTTTTAAGAGACAAATTCACCCAGCAATGTGCAGGGTGAGCAGAGCCATTTCACACGGTAGCACAGACACAGACCTCTCACTGCTGAGGGAAATCACTTTCTCTGTGCAAACTTTGTCAGCCTGTAATTGTATCAGGGCTGTATCTGGCCTATATTTCTCCATGAGCCTCTATCAGCTATGTTTCATTTTTGGGGCACAACCTCAACTCTGGGTGGGTGGTTGGAAAGGGGTATTTTATAAGACAGAGCTTTCTTGTTTGCCTTGCTTGGGAAGGCAGAGCCCATGGTGGTAAAGGTGAGAAGGCAGCAGGGCTGTGCCTGCAGGTGCCAGCCGGACCCCATGGCAGCCTCTTTTCATAGCTGGGTGCTTCTAGTGAGAAGGGAGGAATAAGTCAAGCATTGGCCTTTGCTAAATTTTCAAGATTGCCCCAGGTCCTCTAAAGACCCACCAGTGGAACCACAGCCACAGACTTCTTCAGATTTATGCTGTAATGCCCTGGTGCTGTGTTTCTAACTCGACTATAAAAACATGCTCGCAGCTGAGACACTGAACTAGCTAGATGATTCAAAGTGAAAGGCACGAAGCTGAGATTCCTTCTTTTGTTTGGTATAGCTGAAGTCTTCTTTTTTTCATCAAAAATGCTCACCATCATTTCCAAAATATCCATAGGAGAAACAGCCCTTTTCTAGGTGCATGAGCTTTCAGTTCAAGTAAATCCCCCACCCCTACCTCTGCAAACACTTTTGCTCTTGCCAACCATAGCCAACCTGCTGGATGGTAAACTCAACGAGCTGGATATTATTTGCATCCTATCTGATGGCAACAGCAAAGTCCTTATGAATGGCATCAAGTCTGCTTGCCAAGTACAAGCCGTCCCTTGCTGAATTAATAGCAGAGAAATTTCAAAGCGCCGTGAGCCATGGCCGTGCCACCGGTGAGGATGGTCCACAGCACCCAAGCACCCAAGCACTATTGCTGGGAAGCACACAAGTAGCCGGCTGGTATTTGTGTCAAATTGTTGATATGTAAGCAGGGAGCGTGCTGTGCATTTAAATCACTTTCACACTAAATTTGGAACAGAAATCATTAAATATTTATTCCTTGCCTAAAATACTGCTCGAGCGTCCTACTTACTGATATTACATATTAATTCACATAGATTTTGCAGTACTGATAATGCATTTATTTAAAAATGGTGACTGAGGCATTCATTATGATTGGGCTGTTTAATAAAAAGAGAGATTTGTGGCCCCAGAGGAATCCCATCTAGTCACTTCTGTAAACCTGAGGAAGTGGCTCGTGCAAAGGGAAATTCAGGGGCTAGTAATAACAGTGAAAAAAAGCACTAGCTGGAAGTTTTTAGCGATCTGTTGAAGATCAGTAAAATCAACTCTTCCAGAATCAAGGCACTTCAAAGCCCAGTAAAAATTAGGTTTTATTTCCTTAGCAGAGGGAGTACTGTACATTTGGAGAAGCAGTCACTCAGCCAGAGCATAATTGCCACAAATCGATTGCTACCTTCTCCAGGTGCTTTCCTAAAATGTGAGGACCAGATGAAAAACTACCACAAGAAACTTAAAAATGAGTCCATAGATGCTCCTTGACTTGCAGTGACCTCAGGGAGGGCAATCAAGCACTGAATGGCAGCAAGAATCCAGCCCAGGTTTTGTAGGAGCTCTGAGCATGCTGGAATAGATCAGCTGCAATTATTTCCAGGCTCTGGGCTACCAGAGTAGGGTTCATTTAATAAAACTCCTGTGTTTCTCCTATCTGCAATAAGCCTCAGTCATTTTTAATTATAGACGCCTCAAAAGCTGGTAGCCAGAGTTGATTGAGCAGCAAAATATTGCTATGATCCTCTCAACAGGGTTTGAAAAAGGATTTTGGTGCTGAACCTGACACAGATGTGATGCTGCCAGTCTGTCCAGAAAGTAGATATAAGCAGCTCGCTTGTGGATTTTGTTGAGTAGCTGCAGACGTGGAGTCTGCCCACTTTCAGGGCCTGCTGGGTCAGGCTAATTTGGCATTATTTATTTTAACACCTGGTGTAATAAACTCAAGGAAGAGGTTGCAAAAAACCAGAGCCAGCATAAGGGCCAGGCGCATCCAGGATGGTGAGTAGGCTTTGCCTAAGCCTGGGAGGGGAGCAGGGAGCCCAGGGCATGTTTCCTACCATGCTGTGGTAACATTTCCCCTCTCCAGGCAATTCAATCTCTCATCCTCTGCCCCTGCCCTGCTATGCTTCTCACCATGCATCACCCCTGCAAGCATTAGCTCTCCCAGTGGCTTGGAGCAACAGCTAGTGCCTGGGAGAAATGCACAAGGTGGATCATAAGAAGCTTCAGCCTCGAGGCACTGAAGTGGATGCGCAGGGAGGGCTGGGGAACAGGCAAGGGCTGCTTCAAACCCAGCCACCAGCACCCACACACAACCGCGGCTGCAATGTGTCTAAATCCAGTCACAGGATGGAATGAACGCTCCTATCTCAGCACTCACGGCTATTTCTGACTCTGGAGCCTGGCTGCTGTGGGAGCTCTTATTTCCCTGCAGATGTTAATCAGGTCTGGAGAGCAGCACCCAGCACTTGCAAGGGGAGGAGAGGCAAGGGATAATGACTGTTCAACAGATTTTTTTGAGGGACTGACATCCTTTCCCAAAGCATCTTCAAACACACTGCCCAGAAATAGATTAGGAGTTGACCTCATTGCAAGTCCCAGTTTCCCAGTGGCATGGGCAGCACAGGGCACTCCATTTCTCCTGGCAGAAGGGCTCTGCCAGTCTCCAGCTGCTGCCAAGCAGGGATAACTGGTCCCACCATGGAGGAGAGGCGGACCCTCCACCAACTGGAAGCTGCCCGCTGGGTTGACAGGGTGCTCAAGAAAGGAAAGTTCTCTTGCCCAGGCTATAATTCAGGGAGCCCTGTGCTGTAAATATTCTGTGTGCAGGGCAGGGAGGAGGCTGAGCAAATGCTACAGCACCGGTAAGAGAAATGCAGAGCTGCAGCAGTGGCACCCCGGCTCTTACACCATCCACAGCTGCAGTGGCTGGGTCTCCTGCAGTGTCTCCCTTCCTGATGCTGAGAGGTTAAGCAAGGCCAGCAGCCCTTGCTGGCCTCTGCTTTGCTCCTGGCACAGTCCTGATGCAGACAGGATCCCAGTGTAAATATTAGCTGAGCGTGCATGTACGGGTGAAAAGAGCACCGTTTTAAGCCATTCTGTTTGGAGGACACAGCAATCTCTATAACGCTGTTACCAAGAAACGATGATTGTTTTCTGTGCTGTTTTAGGAGACGGTGAAACAAATGGAGCCCAGGACACACCAGGATTTCCATTTCCTCTCTGCACATTAGCGGTACTACCAGTGGGCTGTTTCACAGCAGCGTTCTGCAGCCACAGACTGGATTCCATTCACACCTGAAATAAAGTTGCGCAAACCTGAGCACCCTCCACTTTCTTTATCCAGTGTCATTAACTGCAGTGATTTAGTCTGCCCAGCTGCAAGGTGCAAATGGTCCAGCATGTGTCCAAGGGCATCATAGCAAGTCCTTGGGAGAGGGTACCATGTACTCAGTGCTACTTGTTGCACATCCTAAGCAAGGCTGGCCCTCCGCAGCTCTCAAGCTTCCTCCTTCCATTGCTGCTGAAATGTCTCATTTTTATGAACTGGAAAATATTTTTAAGTAGATTCTTTGCCACTTTCTTTGTCCTTTTTTTTTTTTCGCCGTGCCCCGTGTTGGTTGGACTCAATGATCAGGTGGGTCTTTTCCAACCTGGTGATTCTATGATTCTATGTCATCTGCTACCATAGAAAATTCAGACTTGTATTTTGAAATTGTTTTTCCAAAACAAGAGGTACAGCTGAGCAAACACTTATTTCATGTTTTGATGGCATGTTGCCAAAGGGCCAGGGCTGCAGTGAATAACAGCCAGGAAAACAAACGATCACAGATGTTGGACTCCTAGACATACTGAAAGCAGCAGCCAGCAGGCAAAGTGTGATTCCTGGGTGGCTGGAACCAGGCAGCACCATGCCTACCTCTAGATTGCCCAAAATTAGAAGCTGATCTTCTTGTCCCATCAGTCTCAAAGAGAGGGTGAATCCCAGCTGAGTTCCCTGCACACTCCTCCAGCATTTTCAGCTCCATCCCCAGCACACTGCAGGCGTAAGGCTCATGTAACCATATCCATCGGAGCTGGTCTTAGGACAGGAGCTTGTGTTTTTGGTAGGCAACCAATGGGGAGAAGCAGTGAGCAGTCAGCACCAGCAGCTTGTAGGTTCACCTCCCTTTCCCCATCTCATGTTCAGTGCAAGTGATTTTCCGTGGCCATGAGGGAGCTCAGGGGAGCCTAAACAGCACTAGAGATGTGCTTTCCTCTCTCCTTTCCCTTCTAGACCATCCTCATGCGCTGCCATCAGTGCACAGAGATTTCACAGAGGCGATAATTGCTTCCAGCTTTCATAAATCTTCTGGCTTAGGCCTTTAACCAGGATTAATAAAAAGAGCATGAGTTTCTTTGTTTTTCATGCAAATGTGAGCCTCCCTGTGGGAGCTATTCAGTGAAGCGCTCCCAAATGGCTGCTTTAAATGGAGTTTACTCTTTCAAAGGGTTTTTTCTGAACCTTTGGGTCCTGCCAGCCCGCTTTCAAAGGCAGCGCCACAGCGCCCGGTGCCACACACACAAGCACTCGCTTTCCAAAGCAAGGGACTTTGCATCAGCTCTGCTTTTCCTTACAGTCATTTCCACAAATCATTACCTACACTGATTTCCCCCATCTAACAGGGATAAATGGAGAGGGATATGAATGCTACAGCACTGATTTTTTTCTAATATCAGCAGGTTCTTCCCTGTGACACTGTACAAAATGGAAACAAATTCAAAATATTTCTCAAACTACTTCTAATATTCTTCAACCACACTGCTTCTAATACCTGAGATCTCTTTTATGCAGTGGCAATGACTTCATCCAGGAGAGGGGAGAAGCATTTTGCCATCCATAGGGATGGTGCAGGCACAGCCAGGGATGTGCGAATCCGCTGTTTCTTGTTTGTCATGTAAACGCGAGCAGGCATGGAAGGCGAATATTCCCGCATGGTCTGCGTTGCCTCTTCCTGGAACCCACGAGTGAGCTGGCTATGCAGGCACTTTGGATGTCATTAGGTAATTATTCTGGAAAGTGTTTCAGAAGAAGCAATTAATTCGCAATGCTGGGAACAAATAGGTAGGGGCAGATTTTTTGAAACCTCACGGAGCCTGCTCCAAAGCGATATGCTGGAAAAGGACCATGGATTTTGCAGCTATGTTGCACCTTGAAAACAAACTTGCACCACGTTGCACATCCTTTTAACCCAAATAGCCTCTGTTTTAGTGTCCTGAGTAAACAGCAATATACACCCATATAATATCAAAAATGACTTAGCTAATGGTCTCATTTGTCTACATTTAAGCAGTCATAATGGGTAATTACACAATTACCCACCGTGAAATGTTACCACTGGAAGTTATACACACGTAATTTTCGTGATTGCTCCACTTGCGCCGCTTCCCTTCCTGCACGATGCCGGACAGTCATGCCCATTGTGAAGCTGCTTTGCTGGCTCACCCAGCTCTGTCTTTAACAGGGCGATATTCCTCAGGATGTTCCCACACCGTTGTTGTAACTGTATGTTCAGGCGTAACAGGGAAAGCTCGCCTGTGTGAGTTAAGGAAACTGTTGATCACTCGGAGGACGAGGTGTCCCAGCTTCTCTGGACCAGCAGCACTTCCAGATGAACCTTGACTAGTCCTTGCCTGGATGTCTAGCCAGGGCCTTTCAAGCATATCCAATTTCAAAGTTCTCCACTGAGCAAAATCTCACGGAATAAAGCATAAATATAATTCTGGAAGCTCTGAAAGAATACAGGGTTTTTGGGTGGTTGTATGTATCTATTTTGCTCTGATTAATTTAAGAAATCGTTTCTGACAATCTGTCAGAAAATTCAGTCTGTCTCTATAGATAGACGCAGAATGTCTGTGATGTTCCATCCAGCAAAAGTTGCTTCTGTCATCCCCAGCTGCTTTCCCCTAGCAAATCCACCTTTGCAGAGTTACCTAAACAGTTCAGAGCAATCACCACTGAAAGAAAACCTTTCATTAAAAGTGGTCCAATTTTCCTCTAACCATCTTAGAGAGTTTCATTGCTGTTGCATCTGGGACTGGGAAGACGAAGAGCTGCAGCTTTTGAACATCTATCTCCTCAGCTATGAGGGAAAGAACCTGCAGCCTCATACAACTGAAAGGAATTTCTCCATTCTCCTGTACAATAAATGGCATTTCTTTTAAAAAAAACCCTGAAGACAAAGGCTTTCCTTCTGTTGTGAGATTATCTATTAATAATATCATTATAAGCACTGATGTAATTGATTCTATTTTTCTTGCCTTTGCAGCTAGCACAACTGGACTCAGGGCAATGAGCTTTTTTGATGGATAATATGACAATAGCAACCATTTAAAAAAAACTCAAAAGAGGCTTGAAAAAATAAGAGAATTTTGCTGAGGAAGAGATCTTTGGGATGTTCCTATCCCCCTTGCTGTAGTCATCCTTGTGTTAGTCATGTTAGGGTTCATGTTTCGGGAAAATTGGCACAAGGAAGTGCTGTATGACCTCTCCCTGTTGCAAGGGACTGGCAGCACCGCTACGTGACATACCCCTTGGACAAGGAGGAGTAGTTGCATCGCAGCAATGACATCATAGCACTTTCGTTTGTTTGTTTGTGGAGATAATAAATAGGGAGGCAGGAGATGAAAAGATAATAAGGAAGGCTGAGAGAGGCTGAAAAAAACTTTTCCTAACCTTAGCTTGGACCAGCTTCTGTATACCAACAGTGTATGGTGTGTCCTTTCCTTTCTCAGACTGATGGGAAGATGCAGACAAGGGAAAATGCCCCATGCTGCCAGCAGTCCTCGCCATTCTGCCCTCCAGCCAGTGATGCTGCTCACACAGCGAGCTTCCCACCAGCACCGCATGCTGAGTTCATGCTGCTTACCCCTGAACACCAGCTGGGCTGCAGGTTGTCCCAGCACGATGCTGGAGTGGCTTGTGACAGGTTTCATCAGTCTGCGGCTTGGATCAACAGTCCTGCAAGCAGTACCCTGAGAGAGTGGGGAATTAAGGACCCTTTCTGGAAGCGGTCTCAGATGTAAGCAGTAGCTGGGCAGAGCAAGCTGTGTGGCTATTCCATCTTTAGACATCTCCAATCTGATGTGCAGTGCTTATTTGATTTCCTGACTGTACTGTCACAGAAAATGCAGTATTGCTTTCCAAGAGTTGCCAACGAGGGATGGAAACAAGAAGGGGGAAAGTTGTTCCTCCCTGGTGTGAAGGTGAAACAGGGCTGGTGCTGTGTCTGCGTGGTGCATCAGTACATGTCAGCACCAGGCACTTGTAGGAGCCCATCCACACTCTGCAAGACCCAGGGCTGCCCCACAGCTGGCACCCTTGCAGGAAGAGAGGGCTTGGGGCTGTGCAAGGAGAGGTGGTCACATCTTGCAGAGCTTACCTTGAGGTACTGGGCAGGATGCTCTCTTGGGTGCTTGTCTCAAGAAGACCAAGCCACAGATGTCCCCATGCAGAGCAAAGGGTTTGAGACCCCAGATCGCATCCTTGGGAAACAAGATTCCCAATGAGGAGCACAGGGAAATTTTTCTTTGCAGGAACTTATTAACTTTGCTCTCACATACAGAAAGCTCAGCATCTCCATGGCTTCTCATACCGTGGGCAGAGCGGGAGAGAAGCCAGCTGCTGGCTCCCCTTTCATTGTCACTGACCCCATGAGAGAAGTGGCTCCCAGGGCAGGGGCAGGGAGTCCAGCCCATGAGAGTGGCTGTTCCATCACACAGCCCCATGGGGCATGTGGGGAGGCGTGACTCCAGCAGGTAAGGCTCACTGAAACAGGGAAAACCATTTCCCCCTCTGCGCCAATATTTCAGCCGCTTCTCATGGCTTTTGGAAATACACAGCCCTGAAGATTTCCCAGACTCACCTGCTACACTAAGCTTTTAATTAGAAGTAGGCAACAAGCTCCGAACACCCAGCTGAAGTGAAAATCCCAGAACACGTGGTCTGAAGCAGCACCCATCTCCCCTCCCATGAGCTAGTCCCACAGCCCCATCACCAGGAATCGATGTTTACCTGTTCTCCTCCAAAGCAAAACAAACATTTATTAACATGCATAAGAGGTGACAGGTATTTTGACATTTTCCAAAGAAGCGCTGCTAATTGAGAAGAAAAAAACAAACCTTGAAAACACCTACTCACCACAAATACACACGTACGCACAAATGAATTCTCAATCAGATATGAAAATCAATGAAAACAAAAACATTGAACGTACACAACGCCTTCACCTATTCATACCCAAGAGCTGTTCCTGAATCCCTTGGCTCACTCCAGGTAATCTTCAAGGCAGAAGACCACGATAGCACGGCACACGTAATAAGTAATGACTCGGGTGGAATATTTATTAGCAGTTTTGCATTTCAACTATGATTTCTAGCTGCTTTGAGGTGCAAGAAGGGCTGCTTGGTGGAAAGCAAACTTGCTGAGCGCCTCAAGTCTGCAGGGACTCATGTGGCTCACGCAGCTGTGGGGACACAGTGGTGTCTGAGTGCGGCTGTGGGGACACTGGGGACACAATTGTCTGTGGGGACACTGGGAGCACAGTGGTGTCTGTGTGGGGCTGGTGGACACTGGGGACACAGTGGTGTCTGTGGGGACACTGACAGGCAGTGGTGTCTGTGTGGGTCTGTGGGGACACAGTGCTATCTGTATAGGGTTCTGGGGACACTGAGGACACAGTAGTGTCTGTATGGGGCTCTGGGGATGCAGTGCGGTCTGTGTGGGGCTGTGGGAACACAGTCCTGTCTGTGTGGGGCTCTGGGGACACTGGGGACACAGTGGTGTTTGTATGGGGCTGTGGGGACACTGGGGGCACAGTGGTGTCTGTGGGGACACTGACAGGCAGTGCTGTCTGTGTGGGGCTCTAGGGACACTGGGGACGCAGTGCTGTCTGTGTGGGGCTGTGGGGACACAGTGCTATTTGTGTAGGGTTCTGGGGACACTGGGGACACAGCGGTGTCTATGTGGGGCTGTGGGGCCGCTGGGGCCGCAGTGCTGTCTGTGTGGGGCTTTGGGGACACTGGGGACACGGCAGCGTCTGTGAGGACACTGGGGACACAGTGCTGTCTGTGGGGACACTGACAGGCAGTGCTGTCTGTATGGGGCTCTGGGGATGCAGTGCTGTCTGTGTGGGTCTGTGGGGACACAGTCCTGTCTGTGTGGGGCTCTGGGGACACTGGGGATGCAGTGGTGTCTGTGTGGGGCTGTGGGGTCACCGGGGACGCAGCCCCCCCCCCGCGGGGACCCCCTCAGGCAGCGCCGCCCCTCCGCCTCCCCCGCGCGCGGCCGCGCCCCTCCGGCTCCCCCCGGGCGGGCATGCGCGGCGGGGCGGCCGCCGGCGCTCTCCGTTCAGCACCGCGGCCAGCGCCCGCCCGCGCGCGGAAGGGGGGGGTGGGGGCGGGGCCGGGGCGGGGCGGCGCGGGGGCGCGCGCGGGCGCGGCGAGCGGAGCCCGAGCGGGCAGAGCCGAGCCGAGCGGCCGCCGAGCCGGCGCAGCGCCCCGACCCGCCCGGCCCCGGCCGAGCCCGGCCCCGCCGCCGCGATGCTGGACCCGTCGTCCAGCGAGGAGGAGTCGGAGGAGCTGGTGGAGGAGGAGAGCGGGAAGGAGCCGCTGGCGCCCGCCGCCGCGCGGCTCTCGCCCAGCCGCCCCGGCGAGGGCCCCGGCGCCGGTGCCGGGGGCGGCGGGGGCAGCGCGGGGCTGCAGCCCGGCGGGCGGGGCGGCGGGGCGGCTCGGCCCGCCAGCCCCAGCCCCTCGGTGGCCAGCGAGAAGGAGAAGGACGAGCTGGAGCGGCTGCAGCGGGAGGAGGAGGAGAGGAAGAGGAAGCTGCAGCTCTACGTCTTCGTCATGCGCTGCATCGCCTACCCCTTCAATGCCAAGCAGCCCACCGACATGGCCCGCCGGCAGCAGAAGGTACGGCCGCGCCGGCTGCCCCGCCCGCCCCGCCGGCCACAGCACCCCCTGGACCCCCTATCGCTCCCCCCGCCACGCCTGGACCCCCATATCGCTCCCCCCCCGCCTTGACCCCTCTATCGCTCCCCTCTCTCCCTACGCACACCCCCCCACTTCTTGCCTGGACCCACCTATCGCTTCCTTCCCCTTGCCTGGACTCACCTATCGCTCCCCTCCACACACACCCCTCCCCCCCGGAGCCCCCCATTGATCCCCCCTCCCTGCCCTGCCTGGACCCCTTTCACTCCCCCCGTGTCCCCCCATCTCTCCCCCCACACCTGGACCCTCATCGCCCCCCCCCCCCGCATCCTCTCCCATCACCCACCATCACTCCCCCTCCTCCCCTCCTGGCATCAGCCCCCCTGTCTGCCCACCCCCAGCCCACTCCCCTAACCATCCTTCTACCCCTGCTTACTTGTCTCCCTGCATGCTCACCAAAATATCCTCTTGCTCCCCAACATCCCCATGCAGCCACCCAGGCACCCCAAGGGCAACCTGCAGGGCACCTTAGACCCGCACAGGTGGGGTTTGCTGGCAGCTTCCCTGTCTCGGGGTGCAGGGAAGCCCCCAGCCACCCTTCCTTGCCGCTCCCTACCATAGTCTCCTGCACGGAGCTGGCGCACTGACATATGGCATTGCTCCTAATTACGCAACGTTGGGATTCTTGAAGTTTGGGATGTTGGCTGTCCGAAGGTTGTCAAAGGGAAAGAAATGGGTTACTTTGCTGGAAAACACCAGGTACGCGCCCTTGCCTCTTGGAAGGGGACTTTGCAATTCCAGGCTTGCTGCAGAGTTTGCTTAACTGGGAGTGCTGGCACTGACGCGGGGAGTTACCGAGTCTCGTTTCAACTTCTTGTGTTTATGTGTGATGAGCTCCCCAATGCTAGCTTTCCGGCAAAATGTGACAGCAGAGCTTTGCGAGGAAGTCGCTGCCACCATCCTGACTCTTCCTCCCCAAGTGCGTCACCGCAGCAGGGCCGTGCGCTGCTCCAGCAAGAGGCTGGGTGGGAGCACTTCTCCCGGGCTCCTTATCCTGAGGAGTTGGTTTGGAGCTCACATCACTGCTGAGGCATGAGTTCATGGTCCAGGGCAGAAATTACGTTCCTCAGAGTTGTGGTCACGGGTGCAGTTCAGCCAGATGCAGCCAACCTTTTTCCCCTGTAGCAGCCAGAGTTAGGTGTGTGGTGGGTCGTAGCTCTCTGGAACAGCTGGCCCATTTCTTTCTCTGTTTTCAGTTGGGTTTCTTAGGCTGTGGTTTTAGCCTCAGTACTGTTCTGTGTTCACTGATGATCTTTACAAATTAGGCAGACTCCTGGATGTATTGATGCAAACGACATTCAGTTCTGCTACACCACAGGACTATTATTAGTCATTGCAACATACGGAGGTAGGAAAGTGTATCCGGACTGCGTGTAGTTTAAAGGCAATATAGGACAATCTGGTGTTGCTGGAAGGTTGAAGGATCTGCCTTTGTTTGCTGAGCAAAGTGCAGAGCTAAAGATATAGCTAGATTTGGGGAATTTAATACATGGTTTTTACCTAGAACCCTTTTTTTAGTAGACTGTGGATTTTAAGTCGTTTCCTGTTCAGCTTCTTTGTGTTAGAAAAAGATGATGGAATTTAAGTTATTGCTAATTTTGCTGCCCTGCAAGTGTTTCTAACACAAAAGTGACCAGAGATTGAAAAGAGTTTTTTCCAAAGGAGCAGGCAGTGCCTTAGTGGTCTGGGAAGAAGGGAGATTCAGAGTCCCAGAAATCAAAATACTGCACTGTGAAAGAACAGGAAGAGGAGAGGGAAAGAGAAAAGGGGGGGAATAAGGTGCAAGTGAAGCAAAGAAATGAGGAGTAATGAGAGAAAGGATAAAGTGGCAGCAATACTTGAGTGAATGAGCAAGTTACATGGGATCTTTGGAGGAAATAATCTCTGTGAAATGAATGTAGGGAAATGCGTCTGGTTATTTTTTAATACAGATAGCTAAAATAGGTGTGTCTTGGGAGCTTACCGTCTGCCCTCCAACTTAGCGGTGAGATGGAATTTGGAAAGCTAAATTTCACTTGACAACATGTGTTAAATTGAATACCCCCTCTTAATGGTGAATTCATTCTGGGGTTTTGTCTTCTGTATCCCCCTATGTTCAGTTGTCATGCAGGCTCCTGGTGGTAAGTCCTTGCCTTTTTTCCTTAACCGAGACTCCTATTAAAATCAGTTAAAGGACGTTCGGAGCCCGTAGTTTGTTGCTGGACTCTGGTGTGCTCCTCTGCTTTCCTCATGCATCCCTCTGGGAAAGCCTGCCCTTCCTCTTTGAGGGGGACTAAAAGGTGAGAGTGTGGGACTCGTTCCCTCTTGGGCACCGAGCGTCTGTCACAGTGGCTCTGACAGGTGAAATGGACTTTGCGTATTGGTTGGCCTTCAGTAGGGGTGGAAGTACCAGGTGCCCCCAGACTTATCAGGTTGGAGCAAATACATTTTGCTCCTCAGAGGAAAGGTGGGAGAAAACCAGGTTTTGGTCCCGCTGTGGTGGGAGCTGTTGCCTCAGTTTCCCCATCAGCAAGGTAGTGGATATAAAACTACTGCTTTTTATGTGTGTTGTTTGCCTCTTCACCCTCACAGCTTGCCATTTGCAAGGGAAATGTCTCATCCTGGGTGAAATGAGAAGCAGACACCCCCCCGCCAAGCATTGCATTTTGCAGTTGCGTGCTGCCCGGTCGCATAGGATTGTACTCCCACCTCTTTTGGTGCCAGAAGGAGAGGCTGCAGCATGAGGTGTTTGATCCAGTGCCTCCCATGGGCACCCTGGAGATGTGAGGGCCTTCACATGGGGCTGCACAGCCCCCCACACCTGCATCAGAGATGTGCTGAGCAGCCACTGCAGAGATGCTTTGGTGGAGCTGTGCAGCTGCGAGGGCTGGTGGGGAGGAGGAGGTCTGGCTTCACTTGGCCCACAGCTCTCCCCTGTAGCCCAGGAGGTGCTGCCACAGCTGTGCGCAGCCCAAGCAGGGTGACCATGGCTTTGCTGGCAAGGCTGTCACCCTACACAGCAGCTGCCTGGCATAACCCAGCATCTCTGGGTTACCTGGTAAGAACCAACCCATCTTCATGGGAGGTCCACAGGGCCTGAGATGGGCTGCATGCCAGGCTCATGGAGCCTGGGCTGCTTCTGTAGCTTCATCTCAGATTTTCTCAGAAAAGAAAGCAGTTGGTTTTCATAGAATCATAGAATCACCAGGTTGGAAAAGACCCACTGGATCATCAAGTCCAACCATTCCTATCAGTTACTAAACCATGTCCCTCAGCACCTCGTGCGCCTGTCCCTTAAACACCTCCATGGAAGGTGACTCAACCGCCTCTCTGGGCAGCCTGTTCCAGTGCCCAGTGACCTTTTCGGGGAAAAATTTCTTCCTGATGTTCAGCCTGAACCTCCCCTGGCGGAGCTTGAGGCCATTCCCTCTTGTCCTGTCCCCTGTCACTTGGGAGAAGAGGCCAGCTCCCTCCTCTCTACAACCTCCTTTCAGGTAGTTGTAGAGAGCAATGAGGTCTCCCCTCAGCCTCCTCTTCTCCAGGCTAAACACCCCCAGCTCTCTCAGCCGTTCCTCATAAGGCCTGTCCTCCAGCCCCCTCACCAGCTTTGTTGCTCTTCTCTGGACTCTCTCCAGAGCCTCAACATCCTTGTGGTGAGGGGCCCAGAACTGAACACAGTAAACAGTCTTGTTGCAGTCAGAGTGCTGAAGTTTTTGCCTGGGCTGGAGATCCGGTTGGTACCTCGCTTTTGAGGTATGTAATCCACTATATTTGGTCCAGCAGCACTGCTGTATTGGAGCTGGCTGCTACCCAGCCCCCTGGGGGCTGCTGTTCCGGTGTTGGGATGCACGGTCGCTGTGGGTACCGATGGTGTAGCAGCGCCTGTGTGTAGTGCTTTGGAGCTGGAAAATGCAGCCTGGTGTTTTACAGTGCTCGTGAACCACCTTGGAATAAAAAGAACGCTGTACTTAAGGTTCTGTTGCAACACAAATGTAATTACATGCAGTTTGATAAATTGTATTTGAGAGGGAAGAGAGCAGTGGAAATGTGTGAATGGACTGCGTAGCAGGGTATGCACTGCACGTGGTCATGACAGAATTGCTTGTTTATACCTATAATAAACTCTGTTTCCGATTTCAAGATGAATTCAAGCAAATGCCACTCAGAGCTGGTATTTTTCTGATGCTGACATCCCAGAAATTTCAGGAACAGAGTAAAACTTGTTTTTCAGATCAGTGTGTTCAAGCTTACACCTCTGCTTCTGGTTTATCTTGACATTTATATAGCAAGGCTTGGGTAGCTACGCATCTATGATGCTATCTGTGAGTTCTTGTATTTTCTTCTCACTTGCATTGTTTCCTAAGGAGAGAAAAAAAAGAAAAAGAAAAGAAAAAGGTTTGTTAGGTACCTGTCTGTGCTGTGTTGCTACAAGATGCTTGTCCCTTAAAAGCTTGGTGAAAACAGGGAGATCTTGTATTTATCGCCTACCCTACGTGGGAGGAAGGTGGCAGTGTGTGGGCAACCCTTGCTAAACAGTGGGGAATCTGAGCAATAGACCTACTGAACGTGTGGCCTGGGAGGAAAAGCTCCCATCAGAGCTCACACCTTGCTGGACTCTGAAGGCTCCAGCCTCACAATGCAGCTCAGGAGGAAAGCAGCTTTGCCAGCTCCGCTGCTCTCAGAACAACGTGTTTTAGTACTGCAGATGGCACTTAGCTTGGTAATTGCTTGCCCAGGATGCATTTAGTCTTTTCTCTAGCTCATGCTGACTTGTTGGAAGTAGCGTTGAGACAACCGTACATGATCTTACACAACCATACACGATTTGATAGGAATGGTTGGACTCGATGATCTAGTGGGTCTCTTCCAACTTGGTTATTCTATGATTCTATGACCTGTGCCTCTTGTTGCTTGAGCCTGACTGTCTGAAGCCTTTGGGAGGAGAGCTCAGCCAGTAGCCTGAGGAAGGCAGGCAGTGTGGAAGGCTCTGTAGTGATGCAGGTGAAGCACCCCTGGGTGTGGGTTACCCCTCTTGCTAAATATCTCCAAAGCATGGCAGCCAAAAGGCACAGTGCAACCAAGGAATCGGTGTTTGCTCATTCGGAGCAGCATAAACTGGGAGATCTTCCCTAGATAATTATCAGCTCTTTGAAAACACTTGTCAGGAAAGGGGAAGCAGGAAGAAGTCGGTAGGAGATAAAACTGTATCACTGCAATCCTGTTTGCCATCACCTGTTTTCCATCGCTGCTTTTCCTCCCCACAGAAGGAGGGAGCAGCAGGCAGGCAGCACGTGGGAGAGCACATCAGTTCCCAGCAGGATCAATGTGGAATGAAAAAAGTTCCAGCTTAGTTGCAGATTACTGGAGCTGCTCCTGGGAGAAGTGGCTTGTGATTTGGGTCCTTGTGTAAGCCTATGGGATGACGTTGGGTGCATTAGCAAAATTCTCAGTCAAATTCAGCAAAGCACTTAAGCTTGTGCTTTGCTGAATGCTGATTGATTTCAATGTGGTGCTTAATGCAGAACAGGTGTGAGGGATCAGAAACTCTGTTCAGTCGATTACAATGCATCTTAAAATATCAAATTTCTGACATTTTGGCATGTGTGCAGTTCCTATAACAGTTAGGAATACAGTAAAACTAGTGCAGCCTTCCAAATAAGCACATACTTCTTCCCTATCAAGGGTTGTGTTGTTACTCTCACGCTGTATTTACACAAGTTCTCTCTTAAACCCAAGATGATGTTCTTCTGGGACAGGTGGTGATGGGACTTGTTTTAGTGGCTTTCTGCTGGACAAACTGTGATTTTGTGGTCAGATTCTGCCCTGCTGGCCCCAGGAAACTCTTGGAGGCGTTTCTTCCAGCTCTGCAGGAGAAGTGAAGATGATGCTCTGCTTGTTTTCTCTCTGTTCCTGGGTTGCTTTTTAGTGCTGTTTAACAGAGTGCAGGGATAGGTCGAGGGGTAATGATTTTAAGCTGGGAGAGGGGTGGTCTAGATTAGATGTTAGGAGGAAATTTTTTACTGTGAGGGTGGTGAGGCACTGGCATGGGTTGCCCAGAGAAGCTGTAGATGCCTCATCCCTGGAGATGTTCAGGGCCAGATTGGATGAGGCTTTGAGCAGCCTGCTCTAGTGGAAAGTGTCCCTGCCCATGGTGGAGGGCTGGAACTGGACAATCTTTGAGGTCCCTTCTAATCCAAACCATTCTATGATTAAAAAGGTCCAGGCATGTCTCAAGCGTGAGCTGCGCCCTGTGCATGGCTCTGTACTTTCAGTAAATCTTGCAAGATAATTTAGTGCCATGCTGATAAAAACCTGGAAGTTGGGGTAGTCAGGGGCTGCCTTCGTCGCTTAGAAGGCTCCATGTGGGCATTGGCCACTGCCACCACAGGAGAGCTGTGCGCGTGGTTGGGGCTGCTGCAGGTCAGCTCTGTGCCAATGCTGATGTGAGGACGAGCCTGCCTGCGTTTCACTGCTGCTGGGAGAGTACTGCTGTGGGGAGGAAGGTCTGGCACATCTGAGATGCAGTGGTCCTTAGCAGCGTGGAGCACAGGATACTGGCATTGTGCTCAAATTGTCTGGATTTTGCAGAGAATGGTTACTTTTCAGCCAAAAAAACTTATATTTATTTTGCCAGTGCCTTATCTTAATTTAATTCTAGCAGATATTAAATATTTGTCATACTTCGGCTGTTTATATGCTTGCACCTCATTGGATTGGGATGCAGGTAATTAAATAGGCTGTGAGCTTTGTCATAGACCATTGTAAAACTTCGCAGTTCGTGATCCACAGACTGACGATTCAATTATTGTGGGTGGCACCTCTTGGGCCAGAGGTGTTGTGAGCTAAGAGTGGAGAAGACTCATCAGATCATGCAGCTCCAACTGCTGCTAAAGCCCATTGTTTCCAGAAAGGATTATTTATGGCCTTGCTTTGTGTAGTCCAGACACTCTCCCTGAAACACTTTGCCTTTTGCACAACTTGTAATTCCTTCTGCAGAATGATGAGTCGCTCGTTCTCCATTCACCTAAGTGGGAAGCGGTCAGCAAGTCATTTCCCTATATAATTTTTTGTTAGCTGGAGAAGGATTTAATTGGTTTTTAGTGGTTTAGCAGTAGGAGCCCAGCCATCACAACGCTGCTACTACAGCGTGTGTGTACACCCCCCTTACGGCTACTGCCAGTGCCTTAGTCCAGGGGGATATGAGGCAAACATCCTATTTCTGTTTGATTATGCAAATCTGATTAATGTGTTAAGACCAATCAATATAGTATAATCAATAAAGCTGTTGCTTGATTGGTGTCAATGGGAATTCATCCAGTGGCTTCAGCAGTGCCAGGGTTTCACCTGCTAAGAATCACATATATTTTAGTGTGTCTTTAAAAACAAGGCTAATTAAAAAAGCATGCGTGGCTCCTCAGAGGTGGGGTTTGACAGGTGACCCTCAAAGATCTTGCCTTCCTGGAAACAGAGCAAGCTGAGGTACAAGGGAAGGCAGCACCTTGCTCCTCATCTCATGGAGAGCGTCGTGCAGGCACGGGAGGACAGGCAGAGCTCATCTCCTTGCCTTAGCTGCTCCACGTGGGAAGTGGTGCCACTAGCTCCCAGCAGGTCATAACTGGTCCACCCTGCTCATAGGGCATGCTTTGAGGTCCAACTGTGTCTTCATAAATGTGAGAGAGGGGAGGTTCAAAAGGTAGCAGGTTCCTGGGGAGTTTCCCTATGTTGTTACCCTGGAGCATCCGAACCTGGCACTTTCTTTAAAAGAAGTGACTTGTGGGTGCAGGATAAACCAACCAAAGCCCCTCAGGTTTCTTCTATATTGGGTGAGCATCATCCTAAAAACCAGACATAAATGCAGTCACTGAGTGTTTGATGTGAACATGTGAAGCTGTTGTTTGAAAAGGTGCTTTTAGTAATAGTATTTGGTATTGTTTGACTGTGGCTCAGGCTGATAAAGTCAGACATTTTCTAGAATGTAAATACCCGAGTCAAAATGTCATACAAATGTTTATTCAGCTTGGGGTAAGCGATGCCATGCTTGTGGTTGCCATGGTTCAAAACCTGTATGTCTCACAGTAAGATTGTGAGCTTGGACCTCTAGTAGCATGAGGTGTATAGTGACCCTGGTGAGGAGACGTTAGTACAGGCTGTTTCCATCCTGGAGGGGATGGAAAACTGCCCCCCTGCACAACTCGGTGGCTTGGGCCCCACGACTTGATGGTTTGACCCATGTGCTTCAGGACAGCCATGTGGCCACAACCACTCAAGTGCTGAGCGTCTGTCCATACCCAGATGTTAGAATTTGATGAAGAGACTTAATGAAATCTAAATTTAGTCATGTTTTAACAAGCCCCAAGGATGTTGGTGGTGCTGCAGTGTTTAAGTTTCGGGATTGGAGATGTGGTGTGCAGGTCTTGAAGGAACCCCACTGACTTTGGTAGGACTTTGGGCTGATGCCACAATGCATTTGTATAAATACCCTGGCAAACAGAGTGGTCCAGCAGTGTCCTGTCTTGATCTCATGGGCTAAATAAGGGTGATGTTCACCCAAGGGCAGGACGCTCTTTGTCTTTAGAATATGATGAGACAGTCTTCAGTTCTGCCTTTACCTGTAGACCCCGTTTCCACCAAACTCATGTTTTGGTTGGGATTTAGATTGACACTTGATGACTTAAGGTAAGTGTTGGGTATGAATTAGATCTGATCCCATTCAAGCATGGAGCAGAGTGACCCTGTACCTATAAACCAATTGCCTGCTGTTTTTCTTCACCCAAAGGAAGAATCTTAGGGAGGAACAACTCAAGGAACTTTTCAGCAGTGAAAAAGTAGTACTTATTTCAGATGATGTTGTTGCCTAACATACTTCTGCAGGAGGAAAGCCCTGCATCCAAAGCAGTCGCAGCCCTGAGGCGTGGCTCAGCTCAGTCTCTTGCAGCAGGGATTGAAGGGGATGTGGGCTCCCATTGCCTTGCAGGGGAGGAGAATAATAGGGAGAAAAGGCTGTTTTCCATGCTCACACTGAGATGAATCACTGATAGAAGCAGCTATTTGTTAAGAAATGTCTTACTGAAACTTTGCCTTGTGAAGAGCATCAGTGGTGTGATCTCTAGCTTCTGAATTTGATCCTGAGCACCTGCTGAGCTGAGAGTTTGCACATACTTTAAGTCTGTAGTAACCACTGATGTCGATTAGCTGCAATGTGTGTTTGCGATCAGAAAGATGTGTGGGGCATGCAGATTCCTAGAGAAAGCATTTCTCCCTTCCCTCAGGAATTTATCACGTTACCAGGCCAGAGGATGCTAAGTCAGCATTGCCCTGAGACACAGAAGGCTGCGTGTTGGGGTGCAGGATTTTACCATCTTAAGCACCCCAGTTTGCAGCCGTGGCTGCAAACTGGGGTGCTTAAGATGGTAAAATCCTGCACCCCAACACGCAGCCTTTCCAACCTCCATGTCACAGGGGGACTTTTCCTGGAGCCATTCAGAGAGAGAGGTGGCAATTTGCTAGTTTTCAGAGGGATGTGGGTGTGAGTCTCACGGGTCATTTTGGAGCCTGGGGAATCAACCAATTTACAGGCTCAATCTGAGAACAGGAGGGGAAAAGCTGCCTGGCTGGTGGCACCCTGGTGAGGTTTGGTATTTGGTAACCAGAGGGAACTTAAACCAATGCTCCTAAACACAGCACAGTACTCGCTGGAGTGAGATGTGATGTTAGTTCAAAGAGGAGGCGGATTTATGGTCAACAACTTATTTTTTTCCTCTTATATAGACTGCATTTTTCTGTACATGACCTCACTGTCCCTTCCACCACTCATCTGATTTCCAGCTGGTGCTTTGCTTGGAAACAAGCTCTTGTCCTGAGGAGAGATTTGGGGAAGCCCTGTCCAGCCAGTTGGCCAAGAAAACCTAGTTACTGCAAAGGCATTTTGGAAGAGGTTTCTGGGCTCACTCTTGCTGACTTTGGCATGTAGCTATGGAGGAGACAAACTCTTCTGTGAGGAGCCCAGTGCAGCCCTTGTGCCTGCCACTCGGAGCTCCCATTGGATATCCATCTCATCAGTGGGGGCCTGGAAGGAGAGGGGCTTCAGAAGTTATTTTTTAGGTACAGAAAATATGAGATGGTTTGGGAGCAGTTAAGTGAAGCTGTTCGGAAGTTCTGCTGGGACTGCTGTTGATGCTGACTAGCTTTTGCCTGGCATGCTGTGGGGAGGGCCAGCTGCTCTTGCACCTCAGCAGCAGAGGATTTAGGCAGCTGGAAGGTGACGCAGGCATCACACAAGCAGAACATCAAGCAAAAGGCAAATTTCCTCCGAGATGCTAAATATGCTTTCCTGAGTCAGCAAAAGGGCACAAATGCTTTGCATATTGTACATGCCGAGTTTGCTTTTATTACCTACACCCCTAGATTTTTTCCCTCCCTTCTAGCAGACGGTTCCCACCCTTCTTGCAACCAGAGCCGACAGGCTCATTGCTGCCTCGGAAGGAAGCTAATGGGGTGACGCAGCAGGAGCCAGCTGCTCTACCTGCATGGTGACAATGCAAGGATGAAGGAAGGGCACAGCCAGCGTTTCTTCAGCCACGGACAAGGCTGCGTGACCCGCCAGCGGTGGCTGCTGAAAAAGCCAGCGCTGTGCCTCCCATTCCTGGCACCGCAGACCACCCTCTGCCAGCAAGACCTCTAGGCAGAGGCCATCTGCTGCTGTTATCTGGGGATGTGCAGCTGTCTGAGCTGCACGGGGTTGGTTTTTGGTGCACAGCCAAGAGCTAGCTGGAGTTAGGACTGCAGAGACTTTGTGTGTGCTCAGTCATTCGCAAGGGCAGAGCAGCTCCCAAGCGTGAATCGATTCTGATGCTCTGCGGTGGGAAGGAGCAGGGAAGGGCACCAGGCCTAGCTGAGGGAGTTTGGAGCTGGGAACTGACAGCTTTGCTCCTTGATTTTTCTGGGCCTTTGGTGCTTCAGTCTGCAAAGTTTCCCCCTCCAGAGGGTTATCTGTGAAGGAACTGGGGAAGGAAGGAGGGTTTGCTCACAACTTTAAAGTGTGGCTGGATTTTCCTTTTCATAGAATCATAGAACAGTTTGGGTTGGAAGGGACCTCAAAGATCATCCAGTTCCAACTCCCCTGCCATGGACAGGGACACCTCCCACTGGATCAGGTTGCTCAGAACCGCATCCAACCTGGCCTTGAACATCTCCAAGGCTGGGGCTTCCCCAGTTTCTCTGGGCATCCTGTGCCAGTGCCTCCCTGCTCTCACAGTAAAAAACTTCTTGCTAATGTCTAACCTAAATCTCCCCTCTTTCAGCTCAAAACTTGCCCCTCATTCTATCCCTGCACTCTCTGAGCAAGAGCCCCTCCTCAGCTTTCCTGAAGCCCCTTTCCGTACTGGAAGGCTGCTCTAAGGTCTCTCCATAACCTTCTCTTCTCCAGGCTGAACAACCCCAACTCTCTCAGCCTGTCCATCTCCCATTTGCAGTGCAGTGGGCACAGCCCAGGGCCATGCAAGGATGGAGACGAAAAGTACTTTTTTAGCCTCTAATTGTCTTAAGAGAAGTAGTCTTCAAAAAACTCAAGTTGATTGTGCAGTGGTGGTTTACATTGGCCAGGGGTCTGCCTGGTACGACTTTTGCTCATGGTGCTTCTGCTCTTACGGATGTTGGTCATGATGCTGCAAAGTCTCTGCCCCTACCTTCAGCTGTGGTCTCGTGGGTTTTATCTGCTCTGAGGGTTCCTTCTCCCTCAGGACCTCTCACAGCACGTTCCCTCACAGCCCGAGCCATGTGCCCAGCAGAGTGCCTTGGGGCAGCTGGTGTGCTTGTTCCAGCTTAGCTGGCCTAGGGAAGGAGGGCTGGGCAGGGAATGGCACCAGAGCTTGGTCTTCAGGCAGAAAGTTAACTGCTTGCAGTGGCTGCCATGAGCCTGTATGGCCAAGACATGGGCATCCCCACAGGGGTAATGTGTGTGCAGAGCAGTCATGCTTCTCACTGCGGAGCAGAGCGGGCACACCTGAGGGATAGGCAGGGAGCAGAAGGAGCACGCTGGTGGATAGGGGAGGTGGATTTGGCATTTGAATTGTGCTTTTAAACCTCCCTCTTGCTGTTAAATGCTGTTGCAGGTGCATGCGTGCTCTTGCTTTTGAAAGGATTTGGAGCGGAGCACGGCAGGGTCTGCATGGGTGCTGATGAGCAGTGTGATTAGGGGGTTCCTCCACTGGTAGTGGCAGCCACTGAACTGCCAGGACTCTGGTGCCATACGCAGTGCTGGCTGGTATAAAATGGATGTTTCTTTCTAAGGCTATTTTGCATCTCTGCTGCTGGACTTTTATTTGGAGTTCCTCAAGCTGTGACCTCTGCAGCCTCTGTTGCAAAGCTTGCGCTTGGCACATATTTCATGCAGAAGGATGTGTGTGATAGACATCCTTCCTGTAATCTCATCTCTCTGTAAACTCTCTTCTCTCAGCTTCAGAACATTCCTGTCCACACAGAAGTCACCCCAAAAGTGAATTGGATCCTACTGAGCGGGACAGTCTTCCCATCACCTATTTATAGTGCGTGCAATTACCCTCCGTGCATCTCGGAACTCTAATTGCCTTTTTATTGCTGTTTAGCAGTGTGTTAAAGGTTTTTGAATGCTCATGCCTTGTTTTCTCATTAGCTCTATTTATTCCTCCTTTGGCTCCCTTCCTCAACCTCATCAAATTTAACATCATCTTGCCTTCGGGGCCTTGGGCAGCTCTGCCACTTCTTACTTGTTCTCCTTGTGTTGCTGCTCCAGATGCTCTGTGTTCCTTGGTCTCGCTCTGACGTGCTGTCGGGGCCCATCTCCTGGAAAGGGCTCTGCTCCTGCTGTGATGTCCTGCCAACAAGCTGCCTTGCATCAGGCAGAGCTGGTTAGCCTGGGAACGCTGCTCGGGCAGTTAGTGATGGGTACCTGATCTGGGAATGGGGAGTGATGGTCAAGTATGGAAAGGAGCTGGTAGCCTGGGTTCGTCTCATGCAGTCTCTGACTGCAAAGTCCTTTTCTATGTTATCTGCTTTATCTTTTAGCCCTGTTCTGTGGCATTTCCATAGCTTGAATTAATTTAATTATCCCTCGAGGTGCTTGCTTGCTCACAGTTGTCTGGGACTTTATTGCCCTCCTCTTGTGTATCGAGGAGCCCACACAACTCTGAATCATCAGTAAATGTAATCATGGTGCTTGATGCTTGTTCTTCCAAATCCATGATGTATACAATAAATGAAATTGGTCTTAATACCAATCTGTGCCTCCCCTTTCAGCACCTGTTATGTTCCAAAACATTTCTTCAGTTCATACAGCCTGACCACTCCATCCTAACTGCATTTGTATTGAATAAATATATTAATATTTTATGTGAAATTGTATCAAAAGCTTTCTCACCCACAGGTAGCTTATGGCCAGAGCTCATTCCTGGCAGCCTGAGCACATCTGCTAGACGTGGTGTCAGCTTGGTGAGGACTTGGTGATGGAGCTTAGTTGAGGAGCCTGTGGTGCGCAGCAGGTTGCAGGTTCAGGGCAAGGAAGTGCACGGTCTGCTAGCCTGCACCCCTGCCTGTGGCCAGCATTCACCTGCAGCCCCGTTTGGCTTGTGGCGTGGCATGGGCTGTGTGGTGCTGCCTCAGGCTGGCATCCTCACTGGTGGGCTCCAGCCAAGCATGGGGTTTCATTAGTCAAAGAGCAAGTTACTGAACTAGAACAGGGACTGGAGTTCCCTGGTCTTGGAGGAGGTTTGCTGTTTCAGGTTCTTTGTGCTCTGGTGAAAGCGGAGGCAAAGCTTGGCAGTTTGGGCCCTGGCTGGGAGTTTGGGTTTGAACTAAGTTACAAACTCTGCTCCCTGCTCACTCGTTCAGAAGCCCACACTGTTCTCCAGGTCTTTCTTGAGCTGCCATAAATAAAAAAAGGTGATGAAAATATTTCTCTTTCCTCCACAGAGCACTGGAAGACAACAAGGGCTTATGAGATGCTGGGTTAATTGCTTAGTGCAGGGTGTGTGGTTCTGGACCTGGTGAAAGCAGCCGTGCTGTAGCTCAGAGACACGCAAACACGAAGCGTCAGTGGATTGCCTCTTCTGCAGCTTGCTGTGTCCTCCGAGCAACTCTTACAGCTGCTCACTCTCATAATAAGAGTTAACAGTCTTGCGTAGTTCATGCTTACAAGTTGTACATACTTGGTGATAGGAGCCAATGTTTAATTTACACACATGGAGCTTCATATAGACCTTAACAACTCTCTGCACGATATCTGTGCACCCTTTCCTCCTCCCTATTTGTATTTGGGAAAGTGGGCAGCAGGCTGCCAGGTGTTTCTGTACACAGGGGAGTACTTGGCCTGCGTGCAGCTTGCTCCTTTGTTGGCTTCTGAGCTCGTCACGAGTGCTGCTGTCCTTCAGGAGGGTGCAGCAGGGAGAATTACACTGTAATGCAGAAGCAGGACAGGAAAATCTTCAGCCTTGGTGCTCCCAAAACCCAGCTGCTGTATGAAAGGGAGGCAGCCTGGAGTACTGAGTCTGGTATCGCCTTGCTGGGAGCCTGCAAAGCAAAGCTTTGTTCCAGACGGGCTCTCTCTGGATGCACAGGCATGTGCTTCGTCTGTCCTTGCTTAGGGCACTCACAGTGCAAACCGTGACTGAGACCAGGGCTTCCAGATGTTTGTCCTGTGGTGGTCACTAAGGCTTACAGGGACAAACTAAACGGCACTACCAAGGGAGGGGCTTTTAAACTAGTGTAACAACTCCATGGCACTGGTGAAGCCCATACGAGCAGGAAAAGAGCAAAACCCCAGTCCTTTCGTGTCAGCCGAATGCACAAGATTCAGTGGTCAGGAAGAAGCAGATGGCTTACTATTTCTGTACCCTTTCGTTTGATTGCTGCAGGTCTGGGAGGGAGTTACAGCTGCTCCAGTAGTGTGGCAAATTGTCTCCATTGATCTTGTGATGTTACGCCTCGATGATGTCAGATGGTATCTTTGCATTGCGTATATGTTCAGAGTAAGCAAATCGCAGTGTTTTTCCTGTTAAAATTTAATGATGAAAGATGACACTGTAAGAAGTTCCTTTTCTTTTTTTCTTTAACCAGTTGTTTCATCTACTGTATAACCCTCATGCTAATGGTGATAATCTTTCCTTGCTGTGGCTCAGGAGAACAGATCTGTCTTTTCAATATTTTCTTCTTTTTTTTTTTTTTTTTTTACCTAGACAGAATTTGGAGGGTTTTTTAACAGCTCTGATTCTTTGCTTGGCAATGCTGTGACCTATATTCAAGGTGAAACTTGTGATAAATATTTGCTTTGGGGAGGTAGGCACAACCATGGTTTTGAGGAGATTAAGGCCTGTCAGGCACCAACCCTCATTTCAATTAGACGTCAAAATGCAAATCATCCAGGTTTCAGAATGTGCCAAGGTGAGAGTAGAAAGGACTTTAATCCATTCTGAGATTAAGCTGAAATCCTCGTGTGCTTTAATTGTTCTTGGTGCGTTATGCTGGCTAGGAATGGTGTGAGGGTAAGTCAAAGTTGTGCAAGGAAACCCTTCAATGATATTTTTTTTTTAATGCTTGCTGGCAGCAGGTAGTACTTGCTCGCTCAAAAGACTATCAGCCCTCATATGACACAAAAATGACTCTGTAATGACAGGTCCCCATATTCTAATGGCTAGATAATTATTCAGTTTTGCATGGCTTATTAGCGGGTAAGCGGTGGTGAGCCAGGCTGTGGTGTGCCCTGCACAGGCTGCACTTTTGTGTGAGCATCTCTGCATGATTTCTGGGGAACATGGGGCATGATCTCCCCTCTGCCCTGCCCGCATCGCCCTGGGCAGCGGTGGGGACCAGAGCGCACAGTGTGAGACTGTGCCTGAGGTGGATGCAGAGGACATTCTGTGCTCTTAGTATTCCCATCTGCGGGGTGGTGTTGCTGGCTCCACATGTTTTGACTGGAAAACCAACAGTAACAACAAAACCTGGAAGGTTTTTAAGGTTTATATGGAGGTGCATCCTAGTTTGGGCATCCCTGCTGATAGGATTTTGCTAAATCGCCTCTTGGTGCTTTTGGTTGAACCAGCTTCTTTCATGGAGGAGGATCGTAAAAAACCAGGCAGTTTTCTTAAAGCAAGAAAAGAAAGCTCCAGCAAAGGCAAGTGCACCGTGGGAGCTACAGGCAGACCTCCCTAGGTGACCCATGGGACCAGCCAGCCCTGCGTGACCAACACTGGTCCCTGTCCTAGCCAAGAGCTGGGGTTGCCTTGCAAAGACAAGGGGACTTCATTGCAGGATGGCAGGGCATGGGAGCAAACCCCATGCTGCTGGCAGCTCCTCCACTGGCTTGGATGGGGCAGTGATGCTGAGTGGGGCCACAGCCATAAGGCACTGAGCATCAGTATCACTAAATAGCAGGACTGGAGGTTTTCCTCACAATGCTGGTGCCTTGGGGAGAGATGGTGCCTGGAGCAGAAAGCACAGTTTGCTAAAGCGAGGAGGAGCACATTAGCCCCAGGACCTTGGGAGCTGGAGTGGGAAGTCTCTGAAATGTTTTCATTCTCTCTGCTTGAATAGATAAGTTACGGTTTTAGAAACTGTAACATAAATGAAATATGATGTTTCTACTCTCCAGTCTTTCCTTTTCATATATCTGCTTCTCCTTCTGGATTCTCAGCAAACATTAATGAAAATCTTGGGGGTGAGGACCAACAAAAACCAACTTGTCTCTGTTGAAACCATGTGTACAAGGTCATAGCTGTGTATGTAGCAAATCTCACAGGACTTGAAAAATGTCCTTGGTGTCATCTTGTGCAATTTATCAAGGGTATATATGGAGTCAGAGCACTACTTTGCACCAGAGATGGCAACCATACACTATAGTTCTACATTGTGCCTCTCTCTGTACCCAGCTTGCATGATTAAGAATTGTAGATATAAGGCTGGTAAACTCAATGAAAAAATAGCAAAAATGTGGATTATGCAGCTATTTTCATAGCAAAACACTTAATTATGGTTGTGTATAGACTTTGCACTAGAAAAACTGCTGTAGATGGAGAAGCTGTATAATTTTCTATGGTTTTGAGAGCTGGACCTTGCCTAAAGGGTGTTTGCAGGCACCCCCCATCACCCCTTCCCGAGGGAGCTGAGCAGCCAGTGAGTCCCTCGTGACCTGGGCATTGCTCCTGGGAGCTGTGGAAGTCAGGGACCGAGCCCAGGTGGGAAGGGTTCAGACGGGGAGGCAAAGGCAAGGGGACAACCTTCTGCATCATGTGAGCTGCTGCTGAATCACTGTTTACGCTGTTTCTGTACCTGCTGACTCAATGCATGGAAATAGGGTGTTTCTATTTTTAGTTCTTACCTTGTGCACTCATGCACACATATGCTGAAATTAGACTTCTTGTGATAGGAGCATTTTTGTACCTACACGGGGAAAGTATTTCAGAGTTGTGTCAAAGTAATGATTCCCAGTTTCTTCCCTTCCTAACATCACCTGCACGAGGAGAGAGTGGAGGAGAGCTGCTGGCTCCAGGTGGTAGTAAAGTGGTGTGGGAGGGAGCTGACTGCCTCAGAGCTGCCTGTCTGCTTGGTGCCATCCAGCTGTGGTCCTGCTCTGCTGACTTTCTGGCACCAGAATAGCAGCTGCCAAATTTTATTCCATATCCTGCTGGCTTCCTTTACCCTCTTGTTCAGAGCTGATTTGGTACCTAAATCATCTATCGACTATTGCAGCAGGACCGGAGTGTTTTAGTTTGCTGCTGTCGGTTTTCACTTATCTGTGATTTCCTTTGCCCCTGTCATTGCTCATTGATGCTGGTGGAGCCATATCGAGCTCTATCAGCAGAGGAGTGGGTCCCAAGGTGAAACCAGCACATTCGTGTTGGCAGGAGTTAAGTTGGCTGTTACCTGCTGCTACAGTTAATTGTGTTGAGAAAACAGGTGCCCCTGTTGCATAGGAGCTGGGACAATGAGGTGAGGTAAAGCAGTGATTTGCCAGTGGCAAAAAATCACACCGATTTCACTGGGGCTGAGATCTGGTTTACTTTGTTAATGCTGCACGGAACAGGAGTGTAAAGGTGGTTGCTGGTGGAATATTCCAGTGAAAACAAGGCTTTGTCATCCTAGTGTATTGGGATTGACAATGGCATTTTGGGAAGAGAAGAAATGAAAAGCAAGTGCTCTGCTTTTAAGTGGCTCTGTCATCCACGTGGCAGCAGCTCTGCGGCACTGTCCTCAACTACTGTGGCTTCAGAACCTGGCTGGGATTCCACAGAGCTGATGAGATTATTTGACTTAGTGATACTATTTAGAAGATGCAATTTTCCCTCTCTGGTGTCCTCCCGGTGTGCGAGGTGCTGGTCCTTGCCACCAGAAAGCCTGGGAGAGGGAACTGTTGCTCAGCTGAGTGAACTGGCACAAATGCTGATAGCAGACTGGTGTGAGTGCTGTCTGTGTGCAGAAAGGCTCGTCAGGATTCCTGCCTTAAAACCCCTGCACCCAAAACCTTAATGCCATATTTGCATCTATGATGTTCCTCCAGCTGCCCTCTTGGGTTTGCTGTCAGGAGAAGGTGGCAGGGGAGACTCTGCTACTCTTCAGTGCTGAGCGAGGTTTGGCGTTGGCTGGTGGGAATTGCAGCTTTTACCCCAAGGTCTCTGTATCTTTGATTCCTGGAAAGTCTGATTGATAAATTGCCATCTCCCAGCAGGTCTTGTGTCCTAAACTGCGTGCATCAGACCCTGAAGCAGTCTTGTCTTCCTTGCATAGCTGCTTCAGAGAGTCAATATCCAGAAACTAGTGTTGCCTCCAATTTCAGATCATTTCTCAAATAGCCATTAACTGTGCTGTGAGAGTTTGGGCTGGCCAGAGAGAATGACTTAGTCATTGTCATACTCACCCTGGCCCAATGAATGCCTGACGTCTTCTGGCTCCTTTGCTGCCCTTCGTCATTCCAGTGCTTGGCACCTGTACCCAGGAGAGCACAGTGTCCTTGTGAAACCCTCGCTGGGTGAGTTCCTCCCCTTATTTCAGGATTATCAGGAATGAAGCAGTCACTTGCACCACTACAGAATAGTTTTCTGCCTCTGGAGCCATGCACAGAGCTGCTCCACATTCATTCCTTGCTGCATGCATAACTCCAGCTTTTTACCAGTATGAAAAAGCCTGCTGAAATATTTTGAAACTTCACAGCAGGAAAGAGTTGTTTTTTATACTCCGTTGTGTTTCCAACCCAACTTTTGAGCTGTTTGCCAGAAGCATACACATGGGTATAAGTGCATTGATTTCATGTGGACTTGTTTTCCATGCATTGGTGGCTGCCATGTGGTGGGGCATCTCCAGTGTCTGCTGGAAGCCACCCTTGGCAGAAGGGAAAGAAAGGGAAGAAGGAAGCTGGGGAGAGGTGGGAGGAAGGTGCTAGTACTGAAGGAGAAACACTGCTTCTGCTTTGCCTGCCTTCAAAGGTGCAAGGAGGGCCTCCAGTCCGTGGCAGGACACTCATCAGCTGGGAATAGGGTAGAGCAGGGGATTGGTGCATCCCAAAGATGAGATAGTGCTACCCAAGGGTGTAGGCACTGTGTAGAAACCCACCCAAATCCCTGGCTCAGGTGTTGCAGTGTGGTTCCTTGCATCTGATGCTCTTGGTGCTGTATTGCTGGCATGGAGGCACATTTGTTACGTGCGTTTTCCTAAGCCTTTTAGAAAGAGATACACAGTACCTCTCTTTTTTGAGGAGAGTAACACTGAAGGTTTGGGCGCTTAATGTCTTTTTTTCCTGCACCCCAGACTGAGTTGAAAATCTCTTCACTCCAAAATTACTTAAAGCCAAGCATCATGAAGCTGAATCTGCGTGCAGGGAGCCTCAACTGTCCCTGAGGCTTTGATCTCGGAGATTAATCACATATTGCAGATTAGGAGGGTGCAGAACTCTGTTGCCTTGAACTTCAGTGGATAAGTATTTGATAGTATCTGCTATAACTTCCCAGGCACCGTTCTACATTGGTGGTACTTTTCCATTACCAATGCCATCAATGGCCAGAGCTCTTTGCTTGGCTTATAGCCGTGCTCTTATTTAAGGCACAGAGAAACCCAGGCAATGGGGAGAGAGGCCACACACCACCTGTGCAGGGAAGGCATTCCTGAATCTGGGAGTGCTGGGCTCTAGCTCTTCCCACACTGTGCCCAGAGGGATGCTGGTGGCTGTGCTGGGGATGCGCTGGTGCTCGACACTGGGTATGTGACGTCTTGTCAGACACCTACACATAGGGCTCATGGGTCAATACCTCTTTTATAGCAAAACTGTGTGTCTGACTTGGCTTCTTGCTCTCTAATTACCACACCTTGCTTCCTATCTGCATGCAGTAAGCAAGCTGCTGTGATAGTTAATAACTCTTCTGGGTTGAGTGCTGTATTACAGTCTGTTCTGTCAATACTAATTGTTTTATAGAAATATGAAGTACCACTTTCCCTTCCCTCCAAGGACTCTGAGATGCAATGTAGGCTTTATTGATATCAGTTGCCCTCCTATCCAGTGTGAGCAGGAAAATATGATCTCCATGTGAAATGGGCACTTAGGGTTATCTTTTGGAGAGCAGTGAGTGCTCTGCTTTTGGGGTGTGCTCTTGTGCCTTTCCAGTAAAGCTCTTTCTGTGCCCTGGTACCTTGCCGGTGATGTATATTTATAAATAATCGATCACAGCCCAAGATCAGAGTGATGGTTATCGTTTGTCCTGGTGAATCCATGCAATCCTTCCTTATCCCGTTCCATTTCTGAGCGGGGTTCCTTCTTGCTTTTCAGCCTTTGGTTTAATAAATAGGTTGTGCAAAAGAATAAGTAAATAAGAAGAGATTGTAGGTGGACATCTTCTGAGAGTGCACACAGCAGCATGTAAGGATATCACATAAGGAAAACTTCCCTTCTTGTGTGTGAAAAATGTCAGCCCTTGGCATTCAATTGTATCTCTGCTTGCAGTGGTCAAGGTAGGTGTCCATTGGTGATTGTTCTTTGCAGAGGATTTGTACTTCTGGTTGTGTTTTTATTGCTTTGGAGTAAGCACTAGGTAAACCCACATTCATTCATAATTCAAGTAAATTAAAATGTGCCCCACACATGTTCAGCTCCAGGTTACACAGTGTGTTTGTAGTGACTAATGTTTTGGGGCTGTTTTCAGGCTCTCTGCCTTGCTGGAGGTGTTGCTGTTAGCTTTTGTTCTTAGCAGTATTGCACAGAGCAGGATAAACTCCCAGGTGAGCCCCAGAGATCTGTGCTGGCTGTTGTGCAGAGATGAGATAGAGCGGGGAAGGGCTCAGACTCTGGCTGTGGGAAAATTCCTGCTACCAGGATGCTCTAGACCTAATCCTGACCACTTTGTGCACCCACAACTTGCCGCAAAAGCCTGAAAAAATGAGATACTTGTGCGTCTGAGGTGCTGGTGGGATTTTAATGGAGACGGGGAGGGATTGTTGGGAGAAGGGTGGTTGGCAGTGTGACATTTCCTGGTGGGACAGGAAGGGTAAGAGGTGTCTTAGCCCTTCACTGCATGGCACCTCCTGCTCAGCACGTGCCTCTGCATTGCTCAACACAGCTGCAGGTGCACATCTTGGCACATGTAAGTGCCTCATCTGCTCTCGGCTGGTTTTACGGGGCAACATGAGACAAGCTGTGCAGGAGGAGGGCTGGACACAAGGGTTGGTGGAAGTCCTCTGTCTTCCTAGGGGATTCACGGAGCAGAATTGAATTGGACTTGCTTTCAGGAGTTAGTCCAACTTCTGTTGCTATAACAGTTTTCAATGGCAAACATGGGGGGGCAAGCAGCAGCGAAGGTATTGCAGACCTACAGAGCCAGAAATACTCGGAGGTTGAGAACTGGGAGGCAGGAATGCTGATCCGCAACTTGAATGGTGCTAAACTGCTGGCTGCTCCTACCAATATGCCATAGCACTGGACTGCTGGACATCCTCAGTGCGTCCTTGTCATACTGAGAAATCTATTGAAAGGCTGAGACTACCGTGCACAGGATGAGATTACTTGACCTTTGGTGCAAGCCATGAACTGAGAGGTGACACGTTCTTTTTTTCTCTGGAGGAGGGTGGGGGTTTTGGCATATCCTATGGGATTTATAAAGAAAACTTGCTTGGTATGAGCTGAACCTTTCTTTTATTCCATTAAAATACTGGATGAAGTAGAAATTAGCTTTTGTACTTGGTCTCCATCCTCTTCATCTGTGTTGAGCACTGGGTATTTTTGTGACCAGGGATTTGTTGTTCAGTTTGGAGTTCCCGTACAAGGACTTCCCATACCAGCTGCACGCTCTCAATGACTTCTCTGCTATTTTTCTCTGTAAGCATTCAGCAAGGTTTGATATACTGCTGCTGTCACCTGCCAAAAGTCCTGTTCTGTGACCTTAAAATGCATCCTGACTACAAACATGTTCCATGAGGGCCTTGGGAAAGCTTGTGCTGGTGTCCTTGCTGTCCTATCACCCAGGCTCATTGAAGGCCACATGTAAATTGGTCTCTGAAACCAGTTTTCTGATCTCAGCCACAAATCTGATTATGGTTACATTAGGGAATGGAAGCATGAGAAGCTGAGTCGTTACTTTAAATTTTAGCATTAAAGGTCAAGTTGATTTTTAATCCTTTGACAGCAGCAGCCTCGTGTCTTGTACACCTGCAGCTTCATGGCTGACTACCAAGGCATAGGCAGGAGCTTAGACATCAGGCACCAGGCTTGACTTCTGGAACTTCTCTGGGAAAAGAGGCAGGAGTGTCTTGGCTCTCTATTTTAAGATGAGAGCCTGGAGCAGCTGTTGCTCAGTGGGACCTGATGCTGTTGCTCTGTGCCCACCTTCAGTGGGATGCTGGGGAGCCCTAGCGCTGTGCGTAGCCCTGGCCTGGGTGGGAATGATGGCATCTTGCTATTTGGGACCAATACCTGGAAACCCACAGGCTTCAGTGGGAGTAGGGCCAGCTTCAGGCTGTGCCTGCTCAGGGCCTGTGGCACAGGGACCTGCGTTTTGCGGGGATGCAGCATCTCATGCTTCAAAGGTGAGTGAGGCTCCTGCACACGGATTCGGATGTGTGGCAGCTCAGGATGCCACCAATGATACCATTGGTGTAATATTCATCTCCTGTGTTTGCAAATCTTGGCGTGAGCTGCAGATTCCTCTGTTAGTATTTTGGGGCTATTTCCTTCAGTTCCTTATTAAAATGCATGTGTTTTTCCTCATTTAAAAAGATCATCTGTATCAAAAATCTAATGATCACAATACCTGGCTTCCTTTTCCCCAACAAAGATGACAGCAGTGATATAAATCATTATGTTGCTGATTGTAAAATTGCTACCTTCAGGCATGTCTTTATTTTAGGGTTGGATTTTTTGGCTGCCACAATTTACAAGAGAAAGGCAGTTGGGAAATTTTTCCTTTAATGTGTTGTCTTCATAGTTCTCGAGTCTCTTTCTCGAGTCAAGCTGCTTTGGCTGCCAGGCTGGAAAGAGCAGAAGATTAAAGTGCCTTTTTTTTTTTTTTTAAATATGCTGCTGTGCATATAAGTATATTGTGGCTTCCCTGAGGTAAGATAAAGCCGTAAGGATTTCCTGGTGCGCTTTTGCTGTGCTTGGCTATTGTGGTCCTTGCTGCAGTAGACAATGAGTGTCCTTTCCTCAGGACTTTTTTCTTGTCTGTTTTAAGCCCCAGTCGCCTTCCTGTGTTTCCTGGCACGGTTATTGTGAGACCACAGACTTTCCTAGCACTGAGGTGAGCAGCTCCAACAGGGCTGCTGTTCTAATTGCTAGTTTTTGGAGTGACATCTCAGTGGGATTTTAATGCAGCGTCATACAGAAACCCTAAGGATTAGGGGGTTGGTTTTTTTCATTTTTAGGTTCATTTTCTTTTCCCCCTCCCACCTATGTGGGGAGATGTAAATGCCTGTCTAGGAAAATCAGGAGCTGCAGAGAGTATCTGAAATGCCACCACCATCTGCCCACATCCCAAATGGCCGAGGTCTGTACTCTGTGAATGACGACAGCGGGCCCTATCAAGGATATGGCTTGTATTTAATTCTGCATTACAATCCCTTTTAATCTAGGATTATATCCAGTTGTTTTCTTCATGCAGGGTGTATGCTGTCAGATAAAAGCAGTAGCAGTTGGGAGGAGGAAAATGGCTTCGAACAGGGGCTGAAAACCTTAAGTATCTGCAAATGCTTTTGACAGAGGCATGAACCTATCTCTCAAAATAGTTCAGGCAGGTGCAGGGGCTGACAGGACCCTCTAGCTCTGATAGATGGAGACCCTGGGAAGGCAACCGGTTGCAAATGAAATGGTAATTGCTTTCCCCTCACTGAATGAAATCTTCTCTGAGGCGATTACACAGATTAAAGCTTCCCACTGCAATGTACCAGAATAAATATAGCCTGTGCCTCTCGCGGGGGCCGCTGCGGAGCAGCGTCGGGCTGTGGGCTGCCTCCTGCAAGGGATGACAAGGTAGCTGGAGTCAAGAGTAGAAATTGTGTAAAAATGGGTCCGGAAGAAGAACCTCAGGTGATCTGATAATCTTCCACCATAGAAGTAGGATTGAGTGTGCCCGTGTCGTTCCTGGTGGTGTTTGTCTGGCCAGTCCCACCAAGGATGCCGGAACATGGGTTCCCAGGCCAACTCCTCCTGTGCATCTGCGTCCTTGCTGGGACAGGACCTTGTCCCCAGTATCCAGCCTGGCTTCCATGCTGTAACACGTATTTTTTCTTGCTGTGGACAAAGGGAATGAATAGTTTTCTTCTTTGCAGAGGATTTTTCCATACTGTGAGAACTCTTGTCCTCAAAACTTCTCCCTCCCCAACGGAGCCCTGCAGTTCCTGCAGCCCTTCCCCGGGCTCATGTTTTCTGCCTTGCCCCCTGCTTCCTTTCTCCAGGCCTGACCAGGTGGTCAGTGCCAGCCAGGGTGCACCTTCCCTGCTCCAGAGAAAGAAGGGCGCTCCCTCTGCCTTCTCCCTTGTCCATCTGGATCTGTGTGATGCTTTGGCCTTTTTGACAACAGAACACCCCTCCCGTGGGTTGTGCTCAGCCTGTATTCCACTCCACCTCCCACTGAGTAGCACTGGGTACGTGCCTTCTTGCACCTCCAGCCACACACTTTGCCTGTGGAGTTAAACCATTGCTCTCAATAACAGGTATGTTTTGCCAGCTTGATAATTGGTGGTGGATGCCACTTTGACTGAGGTGCAAGAGGGTCTTTGCCATGCCTACATGAAATCGTTACCCTTTCTTACCACAGCATGATTTAACTATCTGGAGAGGTTAGTGTTATTTGATTAGGTTATGTACTGTGTAATTCCAAGTACAGTGTGTGTATATAGTTGCATAACACAAATTAAAAACCTCTGAAGTACAGGATTCATACATGTGAGAGTCACAGAGATCCTTTTCCACTCTAATTAGCTCCTCTCTGGAAGAAAAGAAAAAAGCATTAAAAAATGCAGTTTGTTTCAGTGTGTAGTAAAAGATAATGCGTTGTGTGGGCTTGGGCAGAGCCACATGACGGAGCATCATGCTGGGTGGTACAAAGCTGTCTCTCTTGCCTGCAGCAGTTTGCTCCCATGAAAAGCCTGGCTCTTCTAAGGGGATTGGCAAATCTGAGGTGGGTGAGAGCAGATACAGCAGGAGAGGGTTGCCCTTTCCCTTCCCTGCACCCAGCTTGTCCAGACTCCATCAATGGAAGCTTGGGCTCCTCTGCCTGAGCTCAGCATCAGTCTGTGCCCAAGGGATACAGACTTGTGTCCTTGACACAGCATTGTGAAGAGGATTGCTCCCGGCTCTCATGGATTATCATGTGAAATTAGTTGAGTTACGAGTACCTTGGGGCATGGGATGGTGGGTTTTTTTCTTTACTTCCATTCTGCACCGAGTGGTACAAGGAGGCTGTGAGAATCTGGTTATTAATAGCACAAATAAACCCTCGAGCTGATCTGGGTGCAGATGGGGCAAGGCAGGTCCCTGGGAAGCATGGGCTGCTGCAAAGACATTTACAACAAAAGGGATTTGAGTATGCTGGAGGGGATCACTCCATAGTGCTTTGGATTGTGAAGGTGATCTCAGCACCGTCACCTCCTATCAAATGAATCAGCAGAAAAAAGTATTCCTCTGGCTCAGAGCTAGTTAGTTTAATTAAAGGTCTGTTGCTCTTTCCAGCAGTTCAGGCAGAATTCAATGTAGTCAGCTAAGTTGCTTACTTAAATGGTATAATGTTGTTATGCCTGTTTTTCCTTGAGTCTAAATTTCTGCGGCGTAAGTAACAGGATGAAATGATCTGTTGCTGTCTGCGAGAGCTGATGAGAAATGAGTAGTGGAGGTAGTGGGGAGACACTTCAACCTGGCAGGGGATCTGATGTGAGATCTCATGGTTTTACTCCAAATTGTAAGGGCCAAGGATGTGCCAGCAACTCATCTCATGTGCTGCACTCGATAAATGGCCACCACAGGCTCAGCACCTGCTTATTAAGCTGTTTTGAAGAAAATAACCTTGATGTCTAGTTTATCCACTCTCAAAGGACTGTGGTTTTGTGTCTGGCTCTTCCTCTAAAGAATAAATCTATGTATATATCTTGGGGATTCATTTTCTCTAGGGTTTTTGCATATCCAAAAGCCTCGATGACTTGATGTGATAGTTGTAATGATGGACATTTCCTTCTGTCTGAACTGCTGGACCATAATGGGAGATGTAAATTAGTATGTTTAAAGTGGGATTTGTTTCTGTAAAGGTGCAATGATTGTATAATTACTGTCTGCTAAAAAAACAATGCAAATAAGAGCAACTGTCATTCCTGGTATAATGAATTTATAAGGCAAAAAAAGCACTGAAGCATCACTTTGAAAGAGAGGTGGGTGCAGAAGAACATAGGCTCTACATATGGTACTATGTTTAAGCAAGGGTTATTAACTTTTTTCAATTAAAATCTCTGTTTTGGAGATCCTGAGCTTCACAGGATCTGAAAACCATAAGTGTGGCTGTAGGAAGCAGAAATGAGCATGAGTAGGTTGCACAAGGGCTTCACAGGTTACTCCGAAAAAGATGTTCATGTGCATTTAGCTGGGAAGCAATAATACTTCATTCTGGTTGCTTGTTACAGAGCTCTGCAAGTGAAGCTAAATATAACAAACGAAACCCCAAACACCACCTTCTGATTTTAAGCTGCTGTTCTTCCATACCTGTGGTTTTCTCATGGACAGTCTTATGTTTCATGTTATATTATCTTCTGATTCTAAGCGCTTGTTTTCTCATACTGAGGGAACCTGTGAATCATCTTATGTTTCCACTGGGGCTAGAAATGTGGTCTCCTTGCTCCATCCCAAGGACCCCGACAGTTGTTGGCCATAGTTCTTCCTGCAGTAGCTACAAGAAATGCTGTGGTAGCCACCTGCTTCCTTCCAGCTTGTTCCAGGCCTTATGAGGAGCGGCTGAGAGAGCTGGGGTTGTTTAGCCTGGAGAAGAGGAGGCTGAGGGGAGACCTCATTGCTCTCTATAAATACCTTAAAGGAGGTTGTAGAGAGGAGGGAGCTGGCCTCTTCTCGCAGGTGACAGGGGACAGGACAAGAGGGAATGGCCTCAAGCTCCACCAGGGGAGGTTCAGGCTGGACATTAGGAAGAAATTTTTCCCGGAAAGGGTCATTGGGCACTGGAACAGGCTGCCCAGGGAGGTGGTTGATTCACCTTCCCTGGAGGTGTTTAAGGCACGGGTGGACGAGGTGCTGAGGGACATGGTCTAGTGATTGATAGGAATGGTTGGACTTGATGATCCGGTGGGTCTCTTCCAACCTGGTGATTCTGTGATTCAAGGACTGTAACCAGCTGCCATGTGGATGCTGGACCAGACGTAGACTTGTGCCATTGCTAACACCTCACTGGCCATTTGCTCTGCTCCTGCTCCAGCTCCCCATCCCAGCTGGCATCCAGCCCTTCTTTGGAGCCTGTTGAACTCTGAGTCCTGGCTGTTTTCTCATGCTTACAGCCAGGATTGTTTGTGTGGTAGAGCTGCTGGGGCTGCATTACTGCAATTCTGTACTTATCAAAGGCGATCATCGAGATTACAGGCTTTTTGGCTTTTCAGCTGCTGTCAGTGGTTCCTGTTAACACTAATGGAAATCACTCTTTGGCATCAGAAGCCCAACAGCCCCTGTGCAGTGCTCCTCTGTCTGGCAGCATGATGCTGCAGGATTCACAGGAATGGGATCATGGAGGTAATTCCTTCTGCGTCACACAGATTTTACTGCAAGGCATGTTGCTGTCAGTTTGTACATACTGCGCTGGCTTAATGTTCTGTTATTTTCTTTCTTGGGAAGAGCCCATAAAGCTGAAGAGTGTGGTGGGTGTTCATGCTGGTTCTGCAAGTACCAAGAATAAGGAAGGAAAAGCCTTATTTCTTTTGAACTCCTGTCTTTGACACGGTACTTCAGAGGGTTTCTCTGTGGCGGAGCTACAAGGAATGTTGCAGCTGACCCTTAGAGTGGGAGGCAGCCTGCATCACGCACACAAATAGCCTTAGGCAACAGGATCTGTGCACAGGCTTAGCAGAGAGCTTGGCTACCAGACCCGTTGAGGTCTCCTTGGGCTTCCAAACAGGCTGGTGGGTGCCTTGCTCTCACTGACTCATGTTGGCCAGACTCTGGCTTGCTCAAGATAAGCATCTTTATTCTATCATGCTTTTGCTGCATGTGTGTGTCTGCTGTTAGCCTGCAATGTGGCAAAGGCATCTATCTTTGTGTTATAGTTTTTTTCTGAATCTCTCTTCAGTTTCTTTGCTTCTCTGTTGTATCTGGATCAACTGAGATTACTTTTGCTTGCTTAAATCACATTTCTGTAGAAGTTGTCTAAGGAGTTAATCGCAAAGCTCAACACAAATAGTACATGGTTTGAAAAGAAGTAGTCACTATGTAGAAGATTAAAGGAAATAAAAATTTGGGTTGCCCCGTAAATGTGAGCTGGGCTTAGGTGCATCCCAGGAGATGGCATGGAGGAGATAAGTCACACTGCAAAGACAGACACGTGTCAACCAGGAGTGACTTGTACCCATCAGACCTGCAATCAGGCTTGGGGAGGTTTGCTTATGACGAAGACTGTGATTTTGAGTCAGTGAGAGGAGAAGCATCTTCTCCAAGACTGGAACTGCCCGATCTCTTCCCAATGGGTGGTGATGCTGAAGCTCTCAGGTGACTTATACTGCCAGCCTCCCTGGCTTTTCTGTCCAAGATTTCCTGTGGGAGTATATTTGTTGCTGGGTTTTGTTTGCCACAGCATGTGTAATAACTGGCTTTCCAAGCCTTCAGCCAGAATTTTGGCCAGAACCTGGCCACCTTCTCTCCTGTGTGGGTCAAGCCAAATGCTGAGGTCTGGCTGGGAATGAGTTGGAGGTGGAACAAAGTTTCACACTAGTTTGTCCTTCTCTTGTCATTGTGGACAGGATACTTGCGGGATGCCAGTAACCATCATGTGTAGATCACCAAAGTTTGGAAACTGCAGGCATGGAGGGGCTGAATGGCAAAGGAACGTGGGCATTGCTGAAAAAAGCCCTGTTAGTGTAACTGCTGCCACAGAGCATACAGGCTTGTTTGTGCTGCTTTGCTGGCGCTTGCCTTTCTTGTGTGCCCCAGTCTTGCTGAGCTTTTTGCTTGGTTGCAGTTCAGCTTGGTCCACTTTCCATTACAGGATTTCAAGCTGATGCTATGGTTTTTTGGCAGTGCCTGCCTTCCCCTGTGCACCCTGAGGCTGCCTCTTCCCTCCTCCTCGCCCAGCTGCCCAGGAAGCCTCACTGCTGTCATCCCAGAGGGATGCGAAGGCTTTTGTCTTCGAGACAGCCATCACTCAGGACGCCTCCTCCAAGCAGGCTGCGTGGGCCACTTCTGCAGTGTGGCACCAGGCCATGTGCCTGGGGAGAGATGATCACTGCCTGGACCACCGGCAGTGAAACTCTGACTTCCTCTCATTCACGTGTTTTGGGGTATTTCCAGGTAAAAGTCTGGATTCTGACCCTCGGTTCTGCAGCTTTTATTTAAGCAGTATTTAATATCAGTATTTTTCCTTCCAATCACCAGGTAACAGTTATCTCTAATTCCTTGGCGTAGGCTGTGGCTTCTAATAGGAAGTTTTGAATTTGAAGAATAAAAAATTGCAGTCCTCACTGTAAGCTGATGTGAGCTGAAGTTGCTCGGACTGTGCTTGCACGTACATCGTGGCATTGGGTCTATTTGTGGGATTGGAACATGCAGTACCCTGTGGTCCAGCTGTCACCGACCTCCAGGATCTGCTACCTGCACAGACCTGCTTCCAGGACACAGCCTGTTCTCGCACTGCTGGGAAGAGGAAAATGAGAGTAATCATTCAATGCATTTTGCTCATTTGAGGAGCTTATTTTCCCACTTGTGGTTTTGACTCTTATGCTTTCAGTGACCTCTCCCAGCACTCCTGGGAACAGAAGTGAAGATCCAGGATGGAGAATGCTGTAGGCAAACTCTAGCAGAGCTGCCTTTTAAAAAAAATAATTTGATTTTGTCTTTTCCTCTTTCTGTATGCCCACGTGTGTTCTGCTCCTACAAACACTCCTCTGAAATTATATGCTTCAGATCTGCAGTAGCTGAGTCGCGTTTTGTGGGGGTTCAATTTGTGCTCTCAATGTGCAGACAATTCATTGCTAGATGTGGTAACAGGCAGTTCTTCCCTCCTGCCCTTTAGAACTGTGCGCCAGTACCTCTGTCCACAGCCTGCTCTCCTCCCGGGCTTTTTCAACCAGCAATAAGGTGTCATAGGAGGCGTAAGGAATCTGGATTTTGGGTTTGGACCAACCAATTCTGAGTGTGTGTTGAAGAGGGTGTTTGTTCCATCTGTTACATCCCCTTCTGCTGCAGGTCAGTGCTCTTGTAGCATCAGCTTGAAATTCCTCTCATCCACAACCTCCTGCAGCAAGTGAGGAGCTGAGATAGCTCAACTGATGGGAGGAGGCAGTAACCCTCCCAGCAGCAATGCCCAGAGCTCATCACTCAAAGCCCTTAAAAATAACCTGCCTTAAGGCCAAAGAAGAAAAACGACTTCTTTTTGAGACAAGCTTCAATATACTACAGTGCACAGGAATCCTTAAAAATAGCTTTTCTAGCTTTAAGTGAGAGAGTTTTTAATGTGTTGTCATGTGTTTTTGGAAAGGATCTTTATGTAGGGCCATATACAGCTGTTGTGTTGAAAATTGCCAGGCTTTAGGTAGCTGGTATATAATGGTGGTACCAAACTTGCTTTTTCTGGGTTTGTTGGAAAAGCTGGATGTTTCAAACTAGGATCTCTCACCTTTGTCCAAAAAAAAAAAAAAGCACTACAGGCCATGAAAGGCACAAAAAAGTGCTTTATTTATGGGTTTTTTTTCTTTACTTCCAGCTTACCACCACTGCCTGTGTCTCCAGGCTGGGTTGCAGATGCATACTGGGGCGGCAGGTTGGACTGGACCAGGTTTGGTTCGGTTTGCTCTCTCTGCCCAGGAGCCAGCCTGAGGTGTTTTTGCAGTTGGGTCCTGCCACATGGGGCTGGATGACTGGTTCTGGGTCACAGCAAACAGCTGAGAGGGGTGTTATTTAGCTCAAATTAAACTTGGCATTAGGTAAAAGGCAGAAGACAACAAGCATATGAGCTGTAGGTACCGGGGCAGAGGGGTAGTCACTTGGGGAGCTAGCATAGCCCCCTTGCCCCTGCCAGATATCCTCAGGGATGGTTCCAGGGACATGTTGGCTACAGCATTGCTGCTTCCACTCCTCCAGTGTGTTTTGTTGTGGAGAAGATCCTGGTGCCAAACCGTGCATGGATATGACATCGTACCCTGGAGATACCTGTCCTTCCACCAGTTCCCTGATCTCCCCACGTTGCGAGGCTCAGGCTGCCACTGCAGGCTCCAAAACCCGTCAGCCAGCAAATGGCCTTTCTCTTATCTTAAAAACCATTACTAAACTCCACACCTAATTTCATGCAAGCAGCTAATTGTTCTCTTTGCAGATGCCAGTGTGGGACCTGCGCACTTTGCACACACGCTGCATTTGCATCATACAGTGTGATTTTTCTTTTTTTCCCCCAGCTACATTTCACTTTTACTTACAGCCCAAAGCTGAGAAAAGGCCACTGCTTCCTCCAGCCTCTCCTGCCAAGTAAATGTGCGCTGAGCATTTGCTTGAGCTAAACTAGCCGGGGGGTGGGGGGTGTCCCCAGAGGGCTTTTGTCCATCTTTGTGATGCCTCAGATAATTTACAAGATTTGTCCCTTTCATTTTCAGTTTCCTGAAAGAAACTGGACCCAAAGACTAGAACTATGAGAAAAGAGGAGAAAAAAAAAAAAAAAGGATAATTTTAACAGTGCCTTCCCTTAAATAATATTACATGGCTCCAGTGGAACAATATTATTGCAAATAATGTTCCCTGATGTCATTCATTCTTGTCTATTCCTATTTCTCTGCCCAGCAGTAGTGATGGAAAGTTGAAATGCTATTTTCTTGCAGTAGTTTGCTGCCTCAAAACAAACTACCTTTTACGAAACTTTTTCTTCCAACTCCAAACAACATGCCCTTGTAAAATCTGAGATTACTCACTTTAGCAGGAAATGTGAGGAGGAGGTGCGCTGCAGTTTCACACCTTTTCTCTCTCAGTTTTCCATCTAGAAACAACTTCTGTTCTGGCTTGACTGATTGATTGAACCTTTTTCAAGTGCTGTCTGAAGGAGACAGCTTATCTTTTACTGGATCAGAGATGTGTTTGGCTCTTAAACAGATTTTCAAAAAATGTGGGATATTTTCTTTCTTTTTGTTTCCTGGAAATCATAGCACATGCACCGTGTAAGGGAAAATTTCAAACACAAGTTATACTTAGCCAGTACCCTGCTGTCTAATAGGTCAGGTCTCTTGATGGGCTTCTTTAAAAACGTGCTTCCTTTGGAAAACAAATATTGCTCAGCCCTGCATATGCTTCCACTCCACCAGTGCAATTGCAAGTTGGTTTAGATGTCAGCCCCACATTTGGGGGTTTGGTAGTTTCAGTAGTTGATAGCACAGCTCTCCGCAAGGGCTGGTGGATTGTGTGTGGGATACTCATTCCAAGGCTCACCATTTCAATTTTGCCTGGAAGCTTCTCTCCATTTCTCGCCATCTTTTTCCATCAAAGCTATTCCCTCCCCTGCTAACTTTGCCAGGCGAAAATGGCACTTTCACAGAGGCTGGGACACACCAGGAGTCCTTGAGTCTCTATTCATTTGTCCGTCGCTTGTGCTGCTTGGTCAGAACTGTTTCTAAAATAGCTTGTGACATGGAGGAGAGTCAGAGTTTAATGATGAAAATGATACAAGACTGAGATCTGCAGTGTCAGTAGGGGATCTTTAGCTCTGCTGGTTTTTAATGTCTTCAAGTCAGGATGAGCCGCTGTATACGTTAACCAGGAAGGACAATTGGCTCCTGTAGTATCTAAGGTCTGCCTGGAGTGGGAACACAAAGATGAGAATAGTGATTGAGAAATGCGGCTCTGAAAGTATCTTACTGTTCTTGGATAGCCCACCATCCTAGTGTGAGAGGCTCAGTCTTTTCATGCATGCAGCCACTTCTGGAGAGAAGCGAAGTGCTGCTGTTCTCCTTTCACAGATGGGAGATAAGGCACAAAAGCAGCAGACTGGGCTGTTGGAGAGCAAGGACTTGCCTGGGTCCTGGGACACTGCTCTTCTCTATGGGGGACCTACCAACTTGCATTCCCACCCCATCCCACACCCACTTTCTGGACTCAAGTTTATGGATATTTAGCTGCCCTTAGGTTGTGTCTGTGGTGTCCTTACAGTCTTTTGGTACATGCAGTGTTTGGACTACCCTTGCCTAGCCTCTGAAGTAGTCCGAGAACAGAGATGTGTGTGTAGTATCAGCAGCAATATGGGTTACTGGTCTTAAGAGTACTGTGCTGTCCAAATAACACTGACCAGAGCGGTGGGAAGAGGTTGCCCGCAGTTAGTTATTCCTCAGGAGGGACTGCCAGGGTCTCTTTGGTCAAAGGGGCTCTGGCCCTTTCTGATCAGATGAGTAAAACCATTCCCTTTCATACAATTTTTTTTTTTTAGGCGCCTGGGCATCATTTGTCAACGTACCTTTGTAGTGCTTGTAGGAGATGTTCCACAAAAGTTTGTTATGATTTAGTAAGAACGGTATCAGCTTCCTATTGCAGGTGATTGAACTGAGTGATTTTACGTGCCTGTCTCGGTGACAGAGCAGGAGGCTTAGGGCTTTGCAGCCACAGTTCAATTCATGTGCAGCATCCATACCTCAAACTGACTTTTTTTACTTTTCTTGTCAGTAAGACTATAAAGCGTCCAGGTTCTGGAGGTTTTCCTCGGAATATTCTGAAAGAAAAATCAATTCTCGTAGGTTTATAGCCCAGCCTGGCTCTGGCTTTTCCCAGGAACTTGGTATGGGTGACTTAGAGGAGATGACCTGTGATGTTCTCCAGTTCCACACCGTGCCCTTTCACTGTGCAGCACGCCCTGGTCTTGAAGCATGAAAGTCTGTGAGGTCTCAGAAGCTGTGTCACAACACTCGTAAGCTTCAGGAGACCATGTGTTGTTTTCCATCCAAAGGAAAAAGAGGAGGAGTGAAAACGTTGCTTTCCAAGACTGCCTGTGAGGCTCAAGAGAAGGAAGATCTTCCCTTTGATCCTTTTCCCTGGCCTAAGTGGTTTTGGAGGTCTTGGATCAGCAATGGACCCTACCTACCACGTGTACTGCGCTATTGGCAGGCCAAGCCATTTGTTGCATTTGCAGGATGCTCCTAAACCAGACAAAGCAAACATGGCTTGACCTGCACCTCTGACCAAGGCCCTTGTAAGCAGGATTTGCCAGAGGAGGTTGTATAAGCAGCTGTGGTAGCAGCAGTGAGATTTGAGGTTAACCAAAGGGTGGCTGGGAACAAGCAAAGAAGGTGTTTGGACCAGAGAGAGGAGGAGGAGGAGAGAAACTATCTGCAGAGTCTGGCCTGGAGGAGACCTTAGGGGAATAAAGGGTTTTGTCTCCAGCCTTTGGGGCACCCAGAGGGACAACCCTGTGCTGGGGACTTTACACATCATTCTGTCTGTCCTAGACAGCTTCTGTTCTATTTGCCTCCTGGTTTTATTTGCTAGCTGTATTTCTGCTACTATTTTATGTGTTTGTTTTTTCTGTTTTATTAACGCAGCAGCTACAGTTTTACCACAGGCAGGGTGATGCTGGGGTTTCTGTTGAGAGCTGCCAGATCATGATGATGTGTTTCACCCAGCAGAGCTCACCAGGCAAGGCTCCCAGCACAGCAGAGGTCACCAGAGAGGTTTCTGAGAGCCTGTGCTCAGTCACTGGCCTAGTATTTAATCATTGCTATTTCTTGCTTGTATTTTGTGCTGGCTTCTTCATTCTTCTGAGATCAAAGTAATATTTTTATCAACCAGTAAAAAAATAGGGACACGTATCTGTTTGATCATACACAGACAAATACACAGCAGGGCTAACTTAGTCTGTTGGATCTATTGCAGACTCACTCAGCTGATGGCTTGCTTAGGTAAAATAAGATCAAAGTTGGGAGAAGTTCCAGCTTTTCTGTGTTCTTGTCGGGTGGCTCCATCTTTGAGTTATTCACTTGCACACCAGCTGCAGAAGAGGGACCAGCGAGGAGAAGAGGGAGGGTGGCAAGAGAAGGAAACTTGCAGATAAGGGCTGAAGATCCTGAAACTGTCCAAGCTGTTTTTTGCAATGACTGTGGTTGATCTTAATGGAAAAGGGGACCTTTTGCAGGGGGAGATGCAGGGTTGGATGGACACACCTGTACAAACAGAGGCAGCAAGTGAAGCAGGCAGTGGCAAGGTGTCTTTTGATGTGTCTATGTATAGGCTTGCCCTGTGGTGGCAGGGTTTGGAAAAAGGTGTAGCTTGGAAAGTACTAGGGTGAAGGTCATCATTGCAAAGGCCCAGTCCCAAATCCTGGCTTTGCTTTCTTATTTTAGCATTGTGCATCACTTTATTTCAGAAAGTAGGAGCAGCCGTAATAACACTTTTAGGTCTTTCATATGTGTCAAGGAAGCATGCCTAGCTGGCAGAGTGAATCATAGAAAAGAACTGCACTCTGAGAGGATGAAAAAGACCATCCATGTGTTTCAAAGAAAGCTACTCAGAGTCTATGCTTTGTTCTGAAAAACCTGCTACTGGATGTAGTCTGGAGCAGTGGCAAGGAGAGATCTGCTCCGCTTGATCAGAGGCTCTGTGCCTGCAGCTGGCCTAGCCAAAGGGATTGACGTTTTACCTTCCCATTACTTATCCAGCAATACTTGAGCCTCTTTAAAGAAGAAGTGTTCCAGCAAGTGCCACAATCACTCAGCAATCACTGCATGTGCTGCATAGCTGCTGGCATTTGCTTGTAGTAACAGAAGTAGCAAGAGGTCCTGGCAAGGATTGGAACTGATGCTGTGGTAAGGCACTGGCTGGGTGGAAGCTCTGCAGCTGGGCAGAGGAGAGGGCATCTTTCCTCTACAGGCAGACACTTACTGTTAAATCAAGAAATGTATTATTGGGCTGCCTAAGTGAGAAGTTGTTTCAGCCTCTGAGCTGCAAATCAGTGCTGGGCTGGTGTGTAAAGACCTGTGGGCTGTTTGTGGTGCTTGTTCCCAAGCCCAGCCTGATTCCTGAGCATGGGGCAGGTGGGTACGTAGAAGCATTGCTCCTTGGAGAGTCCCCGTTGCTCTGACCTATCCCCAGCATTGCAGGTGGGCTAAGCAGGCAGTGTAGGAGCTGCTGCAGGCAGAAGGGATTGTGTGTGCCCTTTGCTGCTCTCTGTGTGTAAACCCAGGCACAGTGAGTTTCTCTGCAGCAAATCAACTGGACATCTCTTCTGAGAGAGGAGAAGGTGGCATCCGGGTCGGTGGCTGGGGACATGACCGATGCTTTTCTTGTTTGCCATCCACAAAGGATGAGTGGCTGGAGAGAGGGCGGGCAGTGTGAATGTACCACAGCCTGTAAATCATGGACAGAGCAGGGAGGCAGCAAATCAAGCGCCCACAAAGAGGGAATTGTAAAGACAGCAGTAGATCAGTGGGTGTGTACACAGTGATCCATGTATGGCCAGACTGTAAGGGAAAAGGACGTGCTGGCTCTATATCCCTGGAAAGATCTATTGTGGCTGTCAGAAACCAAAGTACAAGCAGCTCTCTCTGGTAACAAATATTAAATTCCTCTGAAACAACCAGAAAATACACTGTTAGGCAGCTGGGGAGGGTTTCCCTGAGACTGGCAGTTAATACTAGCCACTTACGTTCACAGAGAAAAGCCAGTGACATTCAGCCCTTTGCCAAGCAGCCAAATCTGCCCTGATGAGTTTGCAATTCAACTCCCAGATACTGAGGATCTAAGTCCCCTCATGTGGTCCCCATCAGGGAGGAACACAGCATCAGCACAGAGGAAACTGGTGTGTTTCCCCAGTAAAAAATAACCTGATGGTTTTCTTTTCTAGTCCCATGACCACTGCTGGGGCTTCTGGCCTCTCCCCCAAGCCAGCACTTGGCTGATCCAGCCTCCTCTCCTTCCCCATCACTCATGTCATTGCTGGTTTTCTGACTGTGGAAACAGTGATTATGAGGGATGCTCATTCGGTTGGTTTAGCTTTTTCCTAAATCACCTGGTACTGAGGAATAATAAAATATATATTAGATGTTACAAAACCAAACCTAGAACAACAGCACAGTGAGCAGTTAAATATTCTTCCTGGCAGTGGTACCTGAACAGGAGGTGCCCTAAGGAGGCAGAGCTCTGTCCTGCTGTCATATGCTGTGAGCTGAGCTCTCCAGACAAAAGGGAGAGGTGATTCCCCTGGGAGTTACCTGCAGTCCCCAGCTGAGCCTTCCTGTGAGACATGGGTGATGCTAATGGGCTGAGCCGTGGGGGATGAGCACGCAGTGCTGTGGTTCATCCTTCCAACAGGGTACGCTGGGTGCAGGGACCCCATGGGGCATCAGTGCACTGAAACATCCAGTCTTCTGTAGAGACGTTCAACTGGGGCAATAAAGGGGATGCCTTTCATTTGCAAACCTCCTTCTAAAGAGTTCAAACCTGACTGCTATTCCAGCAGCCATCACATTGGTGGGTATGGCTTTATTGGCTGGTGTGAGTACACGTGCAGCTGTGGATGGATTATTCTGTAGCCTCCACTGAGAAATCAGCAGTTAGCCCTAAGACACTTGGCAGTCTGCAGTTTAGGATGGCCTCTCCTTGTGAATCTTCTGTTGGATATGGTACTGCTGTAGCATAACGTAGGTTGTGAAGGGGCTTCTGGAGGGCTCTGGCCCAATTCCCCTGCTCAAAACAGGGCTCCCTCGCAAACCAGATCACGTTCAGGCAATCAGGCTGTGAAAATCTGCAAGGCTGGAGGGGCCACAGCCTCTTTGGGTCCTGTCTCAGTAATAGACCACTGTCGCTGCAATGTTACACAAGAATTCTTATAAATTCTTACGAAACTCTCCTTTCTACTAGCCTCCACGTCATGTGATCTGTGGCTCTTGGACATTTATTGCTTCTGATGTGTATCGTACAAAGTTTAGAGAAAAAAATACCCTGTGAATGCAAGTCATCGTGTTTTCTTCACACATGAACATTTGAAAGTTCGATTTGAAAGAGTGAAAATCTGCAGGAGTTGTTCTAGTTCTTTGAAGTTCGAAGCACGTAAATCAGAGGCTCTGCTTCGGGCCCATCCATGATACAGCGTAGGTCACAAAACCCCAATCTAGCTGTTATTGTGTAATGTAGACCCTGAGCAGTGAGCTGTACAGCCGTACTTACTCCTATGTGCTCCGGTGCATGAGGCATTTTGGAGAGAGGATGGATTAGCGAGGCATGTTCCTGTGTGCAACTTTTTTTTCCAAGAACTTTTCTGTGGCAAACAGCTTTTCTTTGTGATGCATGCACTCTGCGGGTGTAGGCGAAGGATGCTGGAGACGATGTGCAGAGATGATGCCAGCTGTTTCCTGGCTGCAACAACTCTGGAGAAGGTGCCATGGCTCTGTGCATTCAGGTTTGCCTTTGGCTCTGAGTCAGATGGAATATGTGTAAAAATAACATAGAGCAAGAAAGCTTCTGGTGAACGTTTGTCCCGAGGTGGCTGATGTGCCATGTGCAGAGATCTGCGTCAAGCAAATTCAAGAAATTGTGAGTTGCTTGTGACTGTGGTGGGGACATGGCATGTGCCAGAGATTGTTCCACCCCATTTCTCAGGTCACTGGATTGTGCTGGGCATGCAGTTTATCTTAGGAAAAAAGAAAAACTGGCAGACCAAGAAGGTAGGAAGCATTTGGATGCCCAGATCTAGTCATTGGTGAGCACTTCTCTATGATATAATCCATCAAGGAGAAGACCTCTGACAGACTTCTTACATAGAGCCACACAATCCACTAGGGAAGCCAGCTCAAAGCTCCGTGGGTGCCCTGCCTGATGCCTGCACCAGGAGTTCATCAACATTGGCTCAATTAATTACATTTTTAATGTGCATGTGTATATCTGACAACTTAAATTCTCACATGCTTTAGACAGATAAAAGCTGTGAAACACTGCTGCATAAACGCACCACATTATTAACTTGGGAGGGTTCCCTTGGGTGCAGAGTCCCTGTGAGCAAGCAGGGTGTTTTGAAACTTCTGTCGAATGCAGAAACGATGATTCTTTCTGTAACAGCAGTTACACACTGAAAGTGGTTGTGGGGAAAAGCAGTGAGGGATGGCAAAGTAAGGGAAGGTAAATAAAATAAATGTATTCCATCCACTGCAGTACTCCTGCTCACTCTCAGCTCTCTACTTTTCTCCTCTGCGATGGCACCTAGGTTTGTATTTGTATTGGGGCAGTGGGATTCTGCTCCCCACCATCCTCACACGCTTTGGGTTTGCAGCCTCCAGCCATAGCTGGTGTGAAGGCTGCAGTATTGTACCAACATGCTTTGAAGGAGAAACAATTCTGTCATTTTCTGCTATTTGTAAGCATGCTATGGAAGGTAACTAAATGAGAAATGGTTTGCATTGGCCTCTTAGTGGCCTTACTGAATCTGCAGAAGCTGCTGGCTTGCTTTATGTGGATTTCTAGCTGATCACTGGTGCCTCTAACAGCAAGAGATGAAATAAAACCCCTGGCATTAAAGCCCTTATGCTTCCTGGTGAGTGTTCAGGGTGTGTGGCTGTGGATGGGTTGATGGCGTTGCTTGGCCCCACGTCAAGCTTCATCAGGGATGCCCTTGGTGCCTGGCGGGTGAGGGAGAGCTGGAAAATGGGAAGTGGAGCGTATCAGGCAGATTTCGCTGACCTGAAGATCTGGCCCCCTCTGCTGCCTTGCTGGTACCGATTTTCTGCACCAGGTGTCTGCTGCTGCGCTGCAGAAGCTAAATTTAATATGCAAGCAGTTTAATTTTGGCTCAGATTGACTGCTTTCTTGGTACTGTCCATAACAGTGGCACAGACACGGATCAATACAGCAGTGCTGCTTCACCCTCTGGCAGGGATGGAAGACCAAGGATTCTGGTAACTGAGGACAGAGCCACGTTGCAGTCTGGTGTGATCCAGAAGGGTCTTTTTTTCCCTAGACAGGGAAAATACTTCTAAAGAGCTTGGGGGCGAGGAGGAGGCAACTGATGCTCTGATAGAGACAAATCTGATGATTCATTTCCACAGCCCCCAGGAGCTCACACGTGAGCTGCCTGTTGGGAGTTTCTAGGAATTTCAAGGAGCATCATTTGTTTTGAAAGAAGCCTGTTTGGTATTGAGGAAGGAGCATAAAATATTGCTGCTAGATGGCATTATAGGAGTTGAACAAGCAAGGGCTTCTGGAGGTTGTCCTAAGAAATAACCCAGAAGAAAAAATAATAAAAATGCTATGCACATTGTTAAAATCCCAAATTAAAAGCCTCTTAGATTAGAGTATCTGTGTTCTTATTACGTCTTCCCTTCTGCCTCAACACCCTGATTTCAATGTTGCCTGCCATTTCCCTGTTTCTTTTCTTGTTTTCTCATGGCCTCTATAATCTTGTCCTTTCTGCCTGACATTCACAACAGTTGCTAATACAAAATCATCAATACATTTAATTAAGATCCCATTTTTCTCTTCTTCCAGATAATTAAATGCTTAATAAAACCAGACCTGGTGCCTTCCCACAGGTGTCTCTCACTCTATCACTATATTGTCTTTGGCTTCTCTTATTGCTGACCCAGTTCACTTTTCAATTCCACCAGAAGTTTCTGTCTGCTCAGATAGGTTTGGAGCCTGCTTTATGGCTGATGCTGTGCATGTTTCCCAAGGGTGTGTGATGTCTAGGGTGATATGGCCAAACACTGCAAAGGGTTTTAGGCACCTGACATGGTGGATGGACTCTTAGAGCCAAAAATTGGATCCTGCCAGCTTTAAAGCCAGGAGCTTTTCATCAGTGGTTTTCCACAGGGGTCATTGCAGATGGTGCAAGGCCAAGGTGACCAAGGCTGTGGTGGTGCAGGTTAGAGGGATGGTCTGTGCTCCAGCCGTGTGATGCTGAGCCTTGTTGTATGTGTCAGACCCTGTGAAGCTGTTGTTTGGTGGTGGGAATGACCTGTCTTTCCATCACCTCCAGGGCTGTTGAAGGCTGTTTCGTGTTTTCTGAAGCAGAGTCTATTGGATCTTGCTTTATGTCCCTTTGAACACCTCTCCACAAGCACCAGGATAAACTAATCCTAGATTATTACATCAAATTGCTATTGCTCACTAACCCTCCTCAGTGTGGTGTTGCAGAATTAATTACCAGTATTCATGATGTTAGTTACCGCAGTCCCTAAACACCCCGCATGACACATCATCTAGATCTGGTGATATTTATCGTTGCATTTTCCAAGTGGTCCCTCTTCTGCTTTTTATCACTAGCCGTATTTACCAGCCTTCATTATGCTATAGTTGTCTGGACCTCTGTAGTTTCTGATACTTTATTCAAAGCTATTTAGACACTTGGAGCCATTAATCTTATTTTTCTCTTCCATTCTAATGGGCTGATATGGTCTGCTGGCATACAAGTGAGGAAAAAACCCTCTTATCTCAACCTTTCGGTCATTGTCCTAATTCTTTCTGCTTCCTTTTCCCTTTAAATCTGAAGTTGTCATGTATATATGTCTTATTTGCTTCCTTCCCTCTTGTCAAAATTTAATTCTTGTCCTCAGACAAGGAGTGGCCATGTGGTAAACTAGACACAACTACAGTTAAATCCCCGCAGTGCTTCAGCGTGAGTGCATATTAAGATGCTCTGCTGACATTGCTGGGACATGACTTATGTGCCTGCTGTGACTTTGACCATATTACAAGCTGAAGAAATGAGGTTTTAGCTGTATCTGTTTTTTAAACTGTCAGATAAATTGGGAAAATAATGGCATGTTATTTTACAAGTCTGGAATAAACCCTTGTAAACTTTCTACTGATGTCATTGTGCCAAAATTAGAACTGTCTTGTAAGTTATACTGACTGCATGCTGGACAGAGAGGCAGCAGAGAAAGTCCTTGGTTGGATAAGGACATGTTTGCCCTTCTATGATTTCGTTGGTATTAAATTCTTTCACCACTGGCCTTGACTGCTGCTTTATATGTGACAAGCCAAAAGAAATGCGTAAGGAAAGAAAAGCAAATGAGGAAGGGCCAAGGCCTGGAAGTGCTGTTGAGTGCCCTCTTCAGCAGCCAGCTGGCAAGGCTTGCCCTTGTGTGAGGTCTTCTGAAGAGGGGGAGAGCATAAATAGGGAGGAGACTGCACTGAAACAGTATTCTAAGCACACATGCAGCTGTTTGCTTTTAGCTTAGGTATACCTGAAATGGTAAAAGTCTTGTGTGTGTTTTGTGATGACAGAGTTGTTTGGAAATTATGCTGAGGGTGGTTTTAGGTGCTTAAGCTGCTTAAATTAACTTGCGAGGAGTAGGCATGTATGTCTATGTCCACGCGTGGCTGATTCCTCATCTATTGCTGCTGTTCCCAGAGGAGAGCAGAAGTGCACATCATAAGCACCCCAATAAGATGTTGCAGAAGAATGAATGGTTTTTTTTCCTCATACGTAAACCTTTCTTGACTAATTTTCTCCTTTTGGCGTGTTTTGCAGATAAGTAAGCAGCAGCTCCAGACAATCAAAGATCGTTTCCAGGCTTTTCTCAATGGAGAAACCCAGATTGTGGCAGATGAAGCATTTATAAACGCTGTCCAGAGCTACTACGAGGTAAGGAGAGATGATACAATATTCATACAAATCCCTGTTCTCACCCCTATTCACAGACACGGTTAACTCCTGAATTAATGGATTCTTTGTCAACAGAGCACAAAACAAAGGCAAGCGCAAGTCTTCTGTCTGATATCTGATACATCATAAGGTTTGTGAGGCTTGGGGTCTGAATGTGCAACCGTGGCAACCTCAACACCATGCTATATTGTATAGCTTGGTTATAGGGAGGATCATCATTACTTTAACCTGAAAAATACATTCCTGATACTTTTAGACAGCATACTTTAAAAGAAGAAAGATGGCGTGATATAAAATAAATGTCACGTGCTCCCTGTGAAAAATACCAAGAGAAAACTGGGCAGCACATTCAGTTCTTGCTGAAGCTTTTACGTTGTGTCTGATGGACCTGGGGATTTTCAGCAAGAGTCTTTGCTCTTATAACAAGAGCTGTAAAGCAACAAAGGAGGAAGGAGGACGTACAAAATTAAATGGTGCCAAAGAATGTGAAGCATCATTCATAATTGTGCAAAAGAATAATTATGCATGTCTGTCTTATTTCACCTCTTTGTATGCAGCCCTTAAGGCTGCCTTTCCTGTCTTTTGTCAGACAGAAAGTGTTTCTGTTTTTGAAGGAAGTCAGTGCTTGTGATTTGTATGAGGAGTGTCGCTTATGTTTTTGCTAGCCTTTCTGCAAACCATTTCTCTTTCTCCCTAGAGCTATTCTGTCATAAAAGGTGAAGATTTTGAATTGCCTACATAAAATATTTCTCTGGCAGTGCAGTCTAAGAGGGGATCAAAATCAGATACTAAAACTGAGGAGAATTTTAACTCTAAAAAATGGCAGCAGCTGCTCTGTGTAAGGAAAGCACAAATTATCTCTGGATTAACTCTATTAAACCAGCCTAGCAGTTACGGCTGCATCGTTCTCTGTACAGGAAGGAAGCTGAGAGTAATTTACATCTCTTATCAGAAAAGAAATTGCCAAGGGATCTTCAGTTTATCACAGCTTCACCGAACAGATGCTCTCAGACAAAGTTTTCAGGATGGCGTGAGCTGCATTTTAGGATGTAAGAGCAGTGTGATCTGTTTAGATAAGGCCATTGGGTAGGAAAAGAAGACTACTTAAAACCAGGCAAAATATATCCCTGTTTCACTGCTGGGATCTGGCTGAAAGCATGTTCTGCCCAGCTCCAGAAGGCCCATGCTGTATAACTATCTCAAGTGCTCACAGGTACAAAGAACAGCTTGTCAGTACTGGATATCTGCAAACTATGTCTTCAGTTCAACTGGGCCCTCCTCCTGCTCTGTCCTACATAAAGCAGGCCACAAAAAGCATAATCCATCACTCTGTGTCCTTGAGTGCAACTTTCTTTTTCTTCTCTTTAACCATTGGTCTCCTTTAGTTTACAGCCATCTGCTTCCAGCTTCAGTGCAGCTGTAGAATCATAAAATCAGAATGGTTTGGGTTGGAAGGGACCTTAAAGATCATCTAGTTCCAAGCCCCCTGCCCCTGCCATGGGCAGGGACACCTCCCACTAGACCAGACTGCCCAAGGCCCCATCCAACTTGGCCTTGAACACTGCCGGGGTGGGAACATCCACAACTTCCCTGGACAAACTGTAGTGTGGCTGGGAGTCTTCCTTGGCACCATCTGCAGTGGCACAAAGCCACGCAGCAGCCAGCCTCTGCTCCCTCTCAGTGCCTGAAATGCATTCCCTGCTCCTTCCTTTCTTTGCAGAGGTGTGCCCACCTTTGTTCGAGCAATGGTGCAATCACAACAGAACCTGCTTATCTCAGCTCCTGCAAATCTCAGTTTCATGCAATCGACTCTCTTGGATGGATGCTATCTAGCTATTGGTGTATAGGATCTGATGCTTAACATTTGGTTTTTTTCCAGGCTGAATCTGGCATCTCTGGGCAGGGCATGGTTGATGTTTCTGCAGGATTCACTTACTAACAGTGCAGAACAGGATCTGTTCTCTTCATATGTTACATGGGGAATATTTTTTTTTTTGTTGGAGAAAGGAAGAAATAAAGGTGGCATGGTAGGTTAGGGATGCATTTGCTCTTGCCCCAAATGTGTTTGCATGACCACATTCTGCTGTTAAGTCTATAGTCAAGGGCTAGGCGTGTGATTCCCAATCTTAGACTAGTTCACAGGCTGCTGTAAAATTAGAAAACTGAGTGATCTGAGCAGACTCAACCACTGGTCTGCAAAGCACCACTGTGCCTGCAGGAATGCTGCAGACCCATCTGTGCAAGACAGGCCCAGCACATTCCAACAGATGCTCCAGGAGAGCTCTTTTCATATCCTTTTACTTCTAATAAGTAAAGCTTCATCTGTCAACCAGCACCTTATGCAGCAGTCCCTTCAGTGGGTACTGTGGAAGAGCTTCCTTAGATCCATTTCCACTCTGTTGTGGTAAGGTAGGGCCAGGGCCATGCGTGAAGTGGGGGGCTTATCCATGGATGTGCAAGAGGCGCCTGACCTGGCTCATGAAGGCCAGTTCCCTTCTGCAGGCACCAGTGTCTGCACCCACGCTGGCATTTCACTCCAGCAATTCTTGACTCCTGGCAATCAAACTAGGCAGTCTTACAGCTGGGTGATTCACCTTGTATTTTTTAAGGAAAGCAGCTCGCTCTGCAGGACAAAACACTTCTTTTTCAGTTTTTATCTTCCAATTTCATGATCTTTTTCTGCTGGTTTGTGCCTGTTGCCTCCGTGCCAGCCTCAGCTCTCCTTTCCTCTGCTGGAAAAGGGTGGATAAATTGGGGCTGAGGAGGGGATATGGAGTCAAATCCATCTTGCAGTGCTGTCACCCCTGTAGTGGAGGTAAGGACCACAGATGACAGCAGCTGCTGGTGCTGGCAGGCATGGGAAGTCATTGATGCTGTCGCAGACACAGGTCAAAGGCACCTGGAGCAGACATGAGAGCCATGGGTGTCACTGCAGGGCCGTTCACTGTGACCTTCCAGCCTTCCCAGCAGTTAGCATGCTGAGGGCTTCCTCAGCTGCATCAGGAGTTTGGATTTTGATAGCTCTCATCTATTAACCTATAGCTTAAAATCACCTGTGCACACCCTGTTTGTCATCACTCATATTTAAACTCTGCAAGGAAACTAAGCATGTGCTGATATCATTTGAGTGGACTGAAGAGGAGGCTGCTGGGGGCATCCTGTTTGTCTCCTCTGCAGGGAATGCTCCACAAGACAGTAATGTTGGATGGAAAGAGCTCAGTTCTTCCTCAGCAGCATTTTTGGCCTGTTCCTGTAGCAAAACCCACTACCTCTGCTGAGAAATGCCTGTACCGTGAAGCATCTGGGAATGTGGAGTGCCATGTTGCTGACTGGTATAAAAAAAACATTTACCATGTCCTTAGGTCATCCCCAAGCTCTTTAATTATCAAGACCTGACAGATACACCCCTGTACTGGCACAGCTTCAGCCCAGCCTGCTGCATTGATCAGTTCTCAGCATCGTTAATAAAACAGCATTTCCTGCTGGGCATCATTTGCTCTCCTGTGCTTAGGGTCTGGACAAGGAGAATCAACACAATATCCCCCTGTTCCACTCATTCTTCAGCTCTCCGTTGTTCCCATGGCATCTCCTGGTCTGCAGAGGTCTGTTATGTTTTGACCCTTCTACTGCTCTTGTGGTGGGAAGAGCATCTTCACAAAACACCTTCCCACTGTCCTTGTCCTGCACCTTGCAGGTTGCTCTCTCTGCAGAGCCTTCACTGGCAGCCTCAAGCCATGCTGAGCCACACTGTGCTACTTCAGCAGAGCTGGGACAGGAAGGAATTTGGCCTCATGTACCTGTGGCTGTGCCACTGGCTGTTTGCCTCCGAGTGGTCCAAGTTGCCTTGGTGTTCACCCATCAGTTTGCAAAGATAAGGCCATTCATTCTCATCCTTTCCTGATGCATTTTATCTTCCAGTGCTAGCTGCCCAGGTTGGAAAGACCCAAGGTATGGGGGAAGTGGCGATACACGTTATTTTTGTCAAGCATTGGCACAGGCTGCCCAGGGAATTGATGGGGTCCCCATCCCTGGAGGCGTTCAAAAAACATGTAGATGTGGCGCTTTGGGACATGGTTTAGTAGGCACGGTGGCGTTGGGCTGACAGCTGGACTTAATGATTTTAGAGGTCTTCTCTAGCCTTAATGGTTCTCTGATTTAACTGAAGGTAACATTAAATTAATTTCAAAAAATGTCATTCCTGTCATCTTGTGAGAGCAGGGCAGTTTGCAAAGATCTCCTCTGGTGTAGTAGTTTAATGTAAGCCTTGTCCTTGCACTGGTCAGAGGTTTCCCTGGGGCCTGGCTATGAGGGCAAATGAAATGCAGCGCTGCTCGCTTGAGTAGGATGACTGGGCTCCCTCTAGCAGGGCAGAATTTGCCTGTGTGAACATAGGTGTGTAATAACTGCCTTATTAAAACATTTGATAGAGCAAAATATAATCTTGCTTTCCCAAAGGGCCTTTATGTATCTGGTGAGGTGCAACCACAACATCTCATGAACTCCTAATTGCATCAAAATGTTCCATTTTAGCAGACGCAAAGCAGAAGCTTCACCTGATTTCATTATGCTTCCCAAAGTACAGCTGAAGCCTCTCTCCATCTGGCAACATGTGGTTGCTGAGTGATGAGTTGGAAAGAGTACTGGCAGCCAGTTAACAAGTTTCCCAGCAGTGAAACCATGTTTTGCGCTACTTAAGGGGTTGGGTTCTTTTAATTGACACCACTTGAAGTCACCCTTTTTTTGCAGGTATTCTTGAAAAGCGACCGTGTTGCTAGGATGGTGCAGAGCGGAGGGTGCTCAGCAAATGACTCACGGGAGGTCTTCAAGAAGCACATTGAGAAAAGAGTGCGCAGCCTGCCAGAGATTGATGGCCTTAGCAAGGAGACGGTCCTGAGCTCTTGGATGGCAAAGTTTGATGCTATTTACCGTGGAGAAGAGGATCCCCGCAAGCAGCAGGCCAGGATGACAGCGAGTGCTGCCTCGGAGCTTATCCTCAGCAAAGAGCAGCTCTACGAGATGTTCCAGAACATTTTGGGGATCAAGAAATTTGAGCATCAACTTTTGTACAACGCGTGTCAGGTAAGGCCTTTCTCCCTGGAGGAGAATGGAAGGCAGTTTCTTGGGGAAGGGCTTGCCAATGGGAAATAATGCTGTTACGGACTGGAAGCTTTGGGTCCGACAAGACTGTTTTTGAGAGAATTTCCACTAGGCAAGGGAGTTTTGGTTTACGGTGAGGCTTCTGCACTGCTGATTATGTTCTGACTGTCCAACGTGGCCTCCTCCTCTTCCTTGTGCTTGTTTTCTCATGTTTGATTGCTGAAGGGTTTCTGCAGATGTTTCAGGAGGTCTTTACATATAAATTCATCTTCCCTGAAATGACGTAATATTGCTGAGAAGGGAAACTTCTATTCCTCCATCTCAGTGTCTGGATGGGCTGGTCTTTGCTGAGGCCTAGCTGGGCTGTTTTGCTGACTCGCTTGCCCTTCCACTGTCACACCACCGGTCTAAATGACAGTCATACGTTTTGCAGCCCGCAGTAACCTAATTAGTACGTACAGCTCAGATCATCATCCTGGGGTGGATGTCTTAGGTGAAATCCCTTACTGTATACAGCTCTCCTTGAGCAGAGGGAGCCTCTGTGAGCTGTGCGTGTGTCTGTGGTGGAAGGAGAGAGCCCCCGCAAGCTTCTACAACCTCAGGTAGCTCTGCTTGCACTTTGAGTTCCCAGACAGATGAAAATCTTTCCCATTACCCTCTTGTCCCCTGCCAGTAAAAGCCAGTTGCCCAGAGGCACGATGCTGGGACTATGCAGTCCTGCTTCCCTTTCCAGCAGCTCTTGCAGAGGTATGTTGGTGGCTGGCTGGGCTGTCGGTGACCCAGATTACAGTCCCCTGCTATCAGGTATAAATATCACAGGTGGAATAGAAGACATCAGAGTCACATGGTAGGGAAGGTAATGCTGTGGAAAGTTTTTGAAGGGGGAGCAGACCTCAGTCTCTCCCCTGTAATCTGAGGGTTCAAATTTTTATTGAAATTAATATATTTGAGACCAATTCTGTCTGTCTTCTGTCTAGACATTTCCAGTTCTTTTCATGACACGGAAAATTGTTTGATCTATTTCTTCTCCTGTAAAGAGCTTAATTATCTTGTATTTGTTCTTCTTCATCTCAGACCTTTATGGCAGAGTGGGGAGAAGATAATACATGTTCCCAAGTAAGGCATCTTCATGGCAAAAAGAAATTGTTTACAAAATAGATTTTGTGCTTCCATCCTCTGTTGGAGAACTTCTTTAAAATCAAAACCATAATATTTTCAGTGATGTGTTGAGAGCTGAGTCAGTTCCGTGGTTGTTTTTTTTAACTTAAACCCACTCAAGCCCTGTGTCTCTAGTACTCCCATGACCTGTGCTCAGCTAAGGAACCATGGTGGTTTTGTGTGAGCGTGCATGCAATCCTCCCCTCTTGCTTTGTGGTTCCTAGTGATGCAGAAAACAGTATTTAATCATGTCTGTGCTGATTTGTGGATGATCTCTGCTTATGAGAGTGTTTCTGGCTGACGCCAGGAGTGCTGCTCCCTGCGAATTGCCCTATTGCATCGAGCAACCTGTTTCCTGCAGCAGGTCCTAGTTTTACTCTGGGAGGGAAGGATTTAATTCTGGGTCTTTTCTAATACTCAAAAGCAGCAAACCTGTAATTTAAGCTTTTAGAGAAAGACATCGTTTCTGTTGAAAATGAGTACTAGCACTGGAGTTACTCTGTTTTTAATACCTGGATTGTGAGAATTAGCTATGCGGAAGGGAAAGCCCTTTGAACAAAGTACAGCTCAGAAAGCCAGCAGTTGTTCAGCCATTCCTTCTTTTCCTGGAGTACAGTGCAAGTGGTTATAGTGGGGTGGGAACCTGCTTGGCAGAGAGTGGAGGTACAAGCAGGTCACTGCTGCTCCTTCTCCCTTTAGGAGCTGCAGGGAAGGCAGTGGTGAGCACCCAGCAGAGCTGCAGACTTTGCTGTGGGGACCCTTATTTCAGTGCTGCCTGTGGTTGTGTCATCTGTGCTATACCAGAAGGATCTCAAGTTCTCTGGACACCAGCAGCTGCTCTGCACTTCAGTCTTGCTGTGAAGCACGAAAATTATTGCTGACAGCTACTCCTTCCCGCAGGGTCCCAGCCATCGCTTGGAACCAGTCTCTTGTAGGGTATCAGTAAAACCTGTCAACCAAAAATGTTTTTGTTCACATAGCGTGTATGGAGAGTTCCCAGCACAAGTCAAAGGTGCACACCACGGGGCTACCGTGTTTTCTGCAGCAGAGCTGCAGGGGAGAGTAGAAGATTATACACAATGAGCAGTGATTCAGTAACCATCTCTCATGGTGAAGCGCTGGCATCAGCCCTGAAACAGGAGATTTCCCCTCCTAAATTTTAGTGGCAAATTATTTTCTCCTCTAACTCCAAAAGCTCTTGATGTTCACACGGGGCAAATTTCAAAGCCACAACAGCAGCTGGGTGCCTGGTTGCTCCAGCCTAGAGATACAAGTCAAGCCCGGGGCGCTGCCCTTCATAGCTGGGACTCTCCCATGCTGTAACCCCTTGGACTGTGCTGAGCCACTCTGCACCGGTGGCATCTCTAACGTGTGACTTCTGACACCAATTAGAGAGCCAGAGGCACCTGCTAACATTACAGCACTAAAACCAGAGGCATCTGGAGAGGGAAGAATGGTGTGTGCAGCATTGCAGCGTCCTAGATGGGGACTGGATAGGAGAGGATGGGGGCAGCCTGAGGCTTTGCATGTCTGTGTGCGCAGGGGCTGTGGCAGGACTGGGACCTGCTGCTGCAGAGCTTCCTTCCAGCCACTCATGGTCTCCCCACCACTTTGTTTTTTCCTGAATTTTCATTTGCCTCATCTGTCTTTCTCTGACGAGCCGTCTTCTGTAAACACCTCTGCTCTGCCAGCCTGTCTTGAAACCAGCAGTGATCTCCCTTCCGGAGGAGGGTTGCAAACCCCTCTCAGCCTGTGCCTACAGCAGTACTTGCAGTGCAACCCACACCCATGGAGCTTTGTGGCACTGACCCTGCAACCTCTAAAAACCATCTTGTTTCCATCAAGCTGTCCTGTTTCCATCTGGATGGCATTTCAGAGTGAGCCCAAGCAGTGTTCATTTGCTGCCCTATGAAGATGCACTGACTCTGTTGGTCTGACTCTTGTCTCATCAGAGTTAATTAGAAGTACAATTTAAATCTTTTTCTTAATCATTTAATTAAAGCTTCTGTTGCCTGTTTCATAAGAACAAAATATTTTATATATTCTGTTTGTGAATAAGCTTTAAGTAAAAGGCAAACACTGTCTGGCGTTTTCGTGGATGTTCTGAAATTATAATAGTCCCAGAAATGCTGTGTGGGCTCAACTTGTGCGCATGTGGGTGATGAATACATTTCCTTTCTTCCCTGGGGCCGCATACAGGCAGCTCCTGCCGGAGCCCACCACAGGTCCTGGCTCTGCAGCCCACAGGGGTGCCAGCCCCAGGCTGTGTGCTGAGACCGAGCAGGGCTCCCAAAAACCTGAGGGTGTTCACAAGCTTCCCAGGGCTGGTTTGTCACAACATAAGCTACGCTTATTTTGGACCCATATTTGTCCGCCGTGCATAGGAGGATTTGGGAAACGCTGCATTTTCCCTGGCAGGCTGTCTGGATGCCATCACTGGTTCTAGAGTGGCAGCGCGGTGCTGTTGATGCAGTTTATCAGTCAATCGTCTGTGCTTGGAAGAGCAGTGCCGATGGGCTGCTCCCAGTGGCTGGGGGGAACAGGGAGGGCTGGCTGGTCTGATGCGCTCTCCTTTGCTTTGGTGTGCAGGCTGAAACTGCCCCAGATGCTGTGCAAGGAGGCAAGGGGTAAGAAGAGTTAGCCTAGTTATTGTCCTCCTAAAGCATGAGCAGGAATAGTACTGCACGCTGCAAATATTTGCTTGAATGTCTCCTGGGGTCTGGAAGAAGGTGCTTAACTTACGTTAACTTCTCTAAGGTCTTTTCCGACCCTGTGATTCTATGAATCTGTAATTCTCTGTGGTTTCCTGTTACATCATACTCAGTGACTGCACAGTGTCTGTGTCACTGGGACTGTGTTTTCATTCACTTCTGAAATAATATTTTGTTTGTGCAGGAGAAGAATGATTTCTAAAGGGACTTTTTTTTTAATACAGTATCCCCAGGTGGTATGAGATAAGTGTATTGTTAATGTGATAGCAGTGATATAGCAAGATCTGAGATAGCAGACGGGATTGATGCGATTGGAAAGGCTTTTAGGAAACAAAGATGGAAAGTGGTGTTGTAGCAGAATGGTTGTGGAGATAATGGTGGGGTTAAGCACAACCTTTGACTAAAACATTTCAAGTAACACACAGAGGCTGAAGTTTTTTGCGTAACACATGCCACGTGGCTTGGTATTTCTGCTCTGTCGGAGTCAATGTGGGAACTCAGTATCTCAGGCTGCAGCAGTGACCTCCTCCACTGTGCGAGAGGCATCAGTGAAGGGAGAAGGAAGTTTGAATCTGGGGTTTCTGGTCCAGAAGCCATTGGCAAGGTTTGGATTTAGCTCTGCTGCTTTGTAATTAACCTGCAAGTATAGGATAGTCATACAGGAGCTATTTTCTATGAGTGTTCCAAACCTGGATCTTTGCAGTCAGCGTTTCCCTGGGCGTGAGCCCTGTGGTTCCCACTAACCTTCATGACAGCTGAATTGCAGCAGCATCTCTGAAAATCAGGCCGTGGTGTCCTCCCCGTCTTGTTCTTCCCCAGTTGTAGGCAATGATTTACTTTTCTGTCTCAAGCTGTGTTTGAAAGTCATTTTTAGCTTCAGTGAGAAAAGAAAAGGCTGGTACAGTGCTGTTTAGTTAATCCAGCAGTAGTAGCTGATGCCCAGACCAAATCTATGATGAGCAGCACGCTTCCACCCTCCTGCTTTGGCGGAAGCACAAGGCTCTTGAGCTGTCCCTGGAGGAGTGCCTGAATTCACAGGCTTCACCATCAGCTTTTCTCTTCTTTCCTGAGCCTGAAGTGTCCCATTTACTGTGGCATTCCTGATAAATTTGCAAAATAACTGTGCTAGGCTTCCAATTCCCTTAGATATCAGATTTAGAAACAAATAGCTAAACATATGCATATCAAACCTGCTTAGTAATACATGGTCATGGTTTTTCAGCATCTATTCCTGTACATCCAGGTAGAAGGTGAAACATCAGAGAAGCATGCATGTGCAGGTGGACTATAACACAGATCACATCCCATCACTGTGTAGTGGCTGATTCAGATAAAGGGTTGAAAGCCTCTAGCCAGTGTAACTGGAATTGTTTCATAAGTTCTGCGGGGCTGTGTTTCTAGCTAGGAAACATTTCAACCCAAATTCTGCCAACCAGAACTGGCTTAAAACTTGAATTCACTGTTTTGACATTTATTTTTGCAGCTGAATTAGGACACTGTGTCCAAAAGCTGACATTTCTCACAAAGCAGAAAGTTCCCCTGCCAGAAAAATTGGTTTCAGAAGTGTTAGTAGGAAAGATATTTAGAATCTCTGTCCTGAATCAAATGTTTGATTTTTCCTTCAAGTCAGTATTAGAGATGATTTGCTGAGGTGCTGTTTCACCTTCTGCCCCTCTCTCATCTCTGCAGTTGAGGTGGTTTACCCAGGCTCTGCTCTTGGCTTGCTGTGGTGCATCGATACTTGGAGGGTGCAGCCAGTTTAGGGCAGAGAAACAAGTAAAGACAGAAACTCCTGTGACACTCTGTAGCTGCTCAGACAGTGAAATGAAAGTTAAGGTGACCTCAAAATAAATGTTTGGATTGTGTGTATTCTTCCCAAACCGAGTATTTTATTTAGTTTGTTGTGATGAAGAATTCCCAACCATGCCTTGCAGTGAGAATTTTGCCCAGAGTCATTGCGCACAGCATGGAATTCCCTGTGTGCCACCTCTGTGTCCCTTCAACTCATAGATTAAAGGGTTTAGCATCAGATCACTCCCTGCTGCTCCCAATTTGTGATTTTTGAAGAACACAAAGCAATTCCTTTTTATTTTAGCTTCACCTTGAAGCTCAGCGCCTGTGAAATGGCTGTCTGCAGTTCTGGGTATTTAAGCACTACTGCTGGCTGTAATGACCTCACTGAAAGGGCAGGAGGTTTGCTTCTGTCTCAGAGCCCCAGCAAACAGACACCGTCCTGGGGCAGTGGTGCCCAGCTGGAGGCAAGGACCATGCTGGCCAACAGGCCACCACAGGCTCCTCTCCTCCAGGCTGGCCACCTAAATGCTGCAGGTGACCAGCAGCTTTGACCAGCTCCGCTGTCCCCCTTGCAAATTCCCAGGACCTCAGCCAGACCCTTTGGCTTTTTCCCCTCCTCTTTCACTCCTTCAAAACACCTTTTGGTAGCTGCATTTATTTCCGCATTGAGCATTATCCCTCCTGCCTTAAAACAAAGCCACCACTAATAAAAACAGGACAAGGTGGTTTTGAGATGATCAAAAGCCTCAAAATCCATATAGCGTGGTATTCTGTTTTCAGTAATTCAGTATTTATTTCCATGGAAACAGACATGGCAGCCTGGAGGCTTTTGCAGGGTTGTCATTAGTCCAGTAGCAGCCCGTGGCAGCCACAACGTGCCTGTTGGGGCACCAGCATCTCCCAAAGACGGCAGTGGTTTAGCACCCAATTGGAAACGGAAAATAGAAAAAGCACTGGGAAGTGAATGAAATTTTTGCCTTGATAATAGTATGATGTAGATATATGTGGTCCTTTTTGTGGGGAGAGGAAATTGCCCTAATTGCTCAGGGTGTGATATTTCGAAGAATTATGTTGATATTGAAGGGAGGACATTCTGAGAGGGACGGAGTGAATGCGACGTCCAGCTCAGGAGCCAGCCACCCTATCTGCGTGAGGTTCTGATGGGGGTCGCCCAGGCGATAGAGTGGTATCCCCACCAGACATCATTTAGTGTCTTCATAACTAAAAGCAGGAGAGGTGATTGAATCGTAGAATCACCAGGTTGGAAGAGACCCACTGGATCATCGAGTCCAACCATTCCTATCAAACACTAAACCATGTCCCTCAGCACCTCGTCCACCTGTGCCTTAAACACCTCCAGGGAAGGTGACTCATCTGCCTGCTCCAGCATCCAAGGGAGAGCTGTGGGGAAGAGCTCGGCGGGTTGGAGAGGTACAGGGTGGCCCTGGCAGAGCACTGCGGTGCTGCTGCTTTTGGGGGAGGAAAAAACAGCCATCGAGCTCTGCCAGGGTGGGACCTGCTTCCTGAGCTGCTGGCACAGGGTGTCTGACTTGCACAGACACATACGGACCTCCGTGTGCGTCCGTTGGCTGTAGGATCAGCTTATGTTCTGGGCTGTTATGGACTTAGAGAGCAATCTTGGCCCCTGTAATTAAATTTAAAGCAAATTAGCTCTTCTATTAAACAAAATAAATCTGATGTAGCCTAATGCTGTATTCTCTAGCTATGGCTGATCAATCGCTCCTGCAAAGAGCAGGCAAATGCTGCTGAGCAGATGGTCTTGGCTGAGGCATGGTCAATTAAACTAATTAAAGATGCTTTCATTTAATCAGAGGGTGTTTTAACCCTGTTAGCTGCCAGTTGGGGATGTATGTTTTCGTGCACTAGGAACTTTGAGTTCTGGCCCTGTCATGGACATGTTCTGGTTTGACAGTCCTTTTACAGAAACCCGGCTAGAGTATGTGTCCAAAGAGCAGATGTTTAGCAAATTATTATGCCATGAACAATAGGGAAGACTTGCAGAGGAAAAGTCTGTTGGTTCCTTCTAACACTAGCCAGAGATGTTTATTAGACTGAAGAAGTCTTCTGCCCTGAATCTTTCCCACGCTACCTCCTGCCAGCCTTCTTCCAGGTTTAGGGTTGCAGATGCCTTTCCACAGCCTAGCAAAATGTCACTTGTTCTACCAAAACAAGTGGTGGCTTGTTATGTTGTATTATTTAAGAGACAGAAAATGGTTTTCAGCATACAGACAGATTCTGGAGTGGAGGTGCAGCCTTGTATTTCTGCTCTCTGCTCCGACGCAAAAACATTTTTGCTGCTGGGAGCCACTCCATGAGGGCTCTGGAGTTGGATTTAATTTGTTATTTGCTGCCAAAGTCCACGGGGATTCCTCTAAGGCAAAGCCCTGGTATAGTTCGCTTAATAGAGCACTCAGTTATTTGTCACAACTGGGCACCCTTGCCATTTTCTGCCCCCACTCCTCCCATCTGCTGTACCGCTCCCCTGCCCTTGCTGTGAGGGGTGGCTCCACTTTCAATGAAGAAAGTGTGACAAAGAGAGCTTGTTAAGTCTAACAGAAAAGCATGCAAGGTTGTCTCAAGAAGCAGCGGTGGAAAAGCCTAAGGCATCCTGACCGTTAGTGCTCCCCTTGCAGGGCAGCACCAAGGGGCTGCTGTGCATTTCCAGCCCCACGTCCTCTGCATTTCCAGCCCCTTGCACAAATACAGTCGGAAACAGTTGTGCTTTATCCAGAGGCCACGTCTGACTTACTCGTGAGACCAGTTCTGTCCTGCTCCAGTGATATTGATCCCTGCAGGTACATTAGGGCTAAAGTCAGGGGGATTTTCAAAGTGTTCGTCCTTTGTGAAATAGTTTATATTTGTCTGTTTAGCGAGAGGCTTTTGTGGTGCAATATCAGCTGAATGTTCTTTGTTGTCTGCGTGGACGGATTAATTTCCACTGTTTAAGGTTTAAATTGCCATCAAGATATCTCTCCAGTTTTATTTTTGTTTCAATTGGCCCATGAATACTTTTCATCATCTGCATTTATGCTGCAAAGGAAGTTTATGCATAAAAAATAACCATGGTTACCTTATAAAATATCAATGACTTGACACCTTCAATCTACCGTAACCCCTCTATTTAGGGACTGCTAATTCTCCTCTTCACTGGAAATCTAGTTGTTGGCATGGTTTTCATGCTGTTTAGCCAAATATTTTTTTTTCCATCAGATCAAGAGCCTCATTTCAAATGGGTGTTTATTAATACAATTCCATCTCCCTACCACTACCTTGCGTATTGGAAAGAATAAGTTGAGTGGTGGATTCCTGGCTCTAGGTAGGAACAACTGGGGGAAGGTATGAAGGGCTGAAGTAGCTGATGATGTGCTAAGCTGCTGATGCTGCTATTTGCAATGTAGCAGAGGTCTTTGGGAGGGGAAGCACTTTGGCCCCGAGATTCTGAACTGGGCGAGCTGTTCTGGTGTCCTCTGCCTCTGCAAGTGCCTGGCTGCTCCCACCTCTGAGCTTTGGATCAGAGCAGGGGAGGGAGGGAGGGATCAGGAAGATGGACCGTTCAGCTGCACAGCTGTGCAGAGAGAGTTGCTGAAGGAGTAGGGAAGTTTTTGCAGGAGCTGTAGAAATAGAAAAGATTCTTGAGCATCATTACATGTGACATTATTTGGGAAATATAGCTTGAAACCATTTCAATGGAAAGGAAATCTGGGATGGCACAAGATACAAAATGCCAGAGATGTTACCTTTGTATGGCAGAGAGGAGTCTACTGATAGAAACAGGGGCAAGTGGAGAAGTTGTTGCTGAATTCAGGGAAAACTCTTTGCACTGAAAATCCCAACCATCTCATGGAGCGCATTGCCACTACACAGGGAGGCTCAGCCTGAGAATACCTGGTGGACCTGCCCAAGGAGAAACCAAGCCCCATGTGATCGATCGTGCCGTCACGGGGGATGGTAGCCAAAGATGATCCATAAAATCAGGTGGTTTTTTGCTGATCTCCCAAAAAAACAACCTAAAATGTAACTGAAATGGGTTGTGGTGTGGATTCTGATTTAGGCATCCACGCAGTCTGGTTCCCAGAGGAAGCATTCAGCTCTCAAAATGCCATGTTTATTTTGAGCAGTTTCTTTTGCTTCCCTAAATTGCAATTCAGTGCAAGCCACCATATGTAAAAACCAGTTCCTCAGTGTGTCCTGTGTTTTTTTAGGAAAGGAAAACATCACTCCTCCTCTTTGTCTCTCCTTTAACCAGAAACGGTGAGCAGAAGATGTGACAAAGAAATGACCCTCCTGGTCCTCTTCAGAGACAGTAGTCTTGGTTTTCCTTTTAGCAGCATTTGTTCCCTATAGTCCGTGTTCCTGTCAATCAGCCCAGGAGGCCCTGGAGACAGAAGGGGTGTTATCCAGACCGCGCTCTCTTTAAGCAAGGAACTGTTAACTGCAAAAGAACCCATATGTGATGCTTATCTTAAGGAAGGCTGGAATACTTAATAAGACGTAACTGGTGCATGACCTTGCGCTGTGTTAATGTCTCCCTTTCTCTTCCTTTTAACTGGAAATACAATGCAGGCACTAGAATTTAATTTTGCGCGTAGCTCTTTAAATCTAATTTGAATTCCACGTGAAAACCTTGGTGATTTGCAGCACTCTAACCTTCACTTGTGTATTTTATCACTGAAATCCTGGTGCTTTCCTGGGGAACTTCCAATGCCTGTCATGTGAGAAGAATGGAAAGATATCCTCACAGTTGCACTTAGCAGGGATTATCCATGGCTATGCTGGGGGCTTGTGCCACAGCTCCAGGGTCGTCATTTCAACCAGAGTGTCATGTTGGAGAACCCGGCCTGACTCAGTGAGCTCTGCTAGCCTAACGTTACACAATGCTCTCTCAGTTTTCTCTTTATCGCCTTAAATAGCGAGATCATTCTTGTGACATACATCATCCACTAAGTGAATATTTTGAATGTTCTGTATTAATATTTTACTGAGTTTTCTCTAATCTTATTTCTGAAAGATGTGCTTTCGCTAAGGCTGCTTCTATCCCCTGGCAATCGATATTATGTTCAGTATTCCAGAAAAGAGAACTATTTCAAAAGAAAATGTGTTATTTGTCAGTCCTTTCCTCCACTCCCTAAATTTCATTCTGCAAACTACTAGTGTTTCTATTTTACTTGACATACGCTTCATGCCACAGCTTGGGATGTGATAGACGGTGTCATTTTAATTCAGAAGAAACTCTAGGAGTCAGATGGATCAGGCCATAGAAAGTATTGCGTGAATATAGAATACAGCTGGGTTAATCTTATAAAAAAGTATTGAAAATAAAGAGAGAACAGGTATAGTTCTTAAGAAAAATGAGGTGCCAAGACTTTGCTTCAAAAGCATATCAGAGTAGGCACATATTTGTTTCCACTGAGCTGACTGCAGGTTGGGAAATGATCAACAAACTAGATTTCATGCATTTCAGAGGCTCAGTCTCAGTGTCCCAAACTACAGGGGGTGCAACTTACATAAGCTGTTCCTTGCCCTTATATCATTGTTAAATTTTCATATTAAATATACTATGTTTTTTTCTGGAACATCTGATTCTTCTCATGTTTTGTGAGAAATTAAAGTGCACGTTCAATTGGGAACTGGATACAAGAGATCTTCAAATACAGCCTCTCATGTATACAAAAGGCAGCTATAATAGCTTAAAGTCGTATAAAAAACCATGCTGGCCTCCATCAAACAGACTTTGCTGGATGAGCAAGGCGGCAGGGATGTTTCCTAGCAGGAATGATCTGTGCACGTGTTTTTCATGTGCTGTAGCCTTTGATCTAGCTCTTTTGTCTCTGAAATAGAGGACAGTAAGAAGTTGGGGAGGCGATGGCGCAATATTCTTTGTTGCTCAGTGTGGAGTCTTTATAAAAGCATCATTGCAACGAAAGAGGGAAAGTGATTGCATCTCCCCATTTAACAGAGCGCGGTGGTGTAACAGCCATTCCTTCCAAAGAGTATTTTGAGATTAAAGGCAATATTGAGCTAAGTTCTTCCTGTAGTATGGGAAGACTTAGAAGGCAAGGGAGAGAGGCATAAATCTCTTGGGCAGCCAGCTTGAAGCCATGCTTCAGGGATATGGGTTTTGTTGTAGATGCTGCAAACTTGGAGTCTGTAGGTGTTAAAAATTTGTTGCTATGGCAAGGAAGTGAGCGGAGTTTCCCAGCACAGCTGTATGTGAGCCCTGAGTGCTGGTGGCCTAGGAGAGCACAGTGTGGGTTGGTGGTTGGAGCCTGAACCCCATGATGCTGCTGTGCCACCAGGCTCCTGGGGACTAGTGAAGTGGAGCTGCTGCCTTGGGTGTTCATGCTGGACCCTTCCTTAGAGCATACAGAGGAGAGGCCAGTTCAAATTAAAGGTGCTTGCCACAACGAAGGAGAACAAAGTGCAGATGCATCATTTTGCTGACCTCTTCCAAGCGTGCTGCCAGGAGAGTGAGATTTGCAATGAGAAAAGACACTGGGGAGGAAGCAAGCCCAGTGACAGACAGTGACCCCCAGAGAAGTGCGCACTGACTTCGCCCTGCATCCTGGTGAGTGGTTCTTAAAGGTACCTTCTTGTTCTCATGGATGCCAGGGTGTGCCCCAGGCTTGTTTCTGCATCTTGACCGACTGCTGCCTGTGTTTACAGCTGTACTGGGAACAGCAGTGATCTTGCAGGTCTTCAGTCGTCATTGGTTTACTGGAAGGGAAATTGGTCAAGATCTATAGTGAGGGTATTTTGCTTCAACTATAAACATAAAAAGGTAAAACATAAATGCAAAACTCCAGGTCACCAACAAAACTAGGAGATCTTGGCAGGTAACACAGATTGCAGTAGGATGCTGGCAGGAGGCATCGAGTGAAAGTCTTTACTCCTTGGCTGTTCCTCAGCAGAAGGAGCATCAGTGAAGGTTTCCTTGTTTGCAGGTTGAGGACCATGATCTGTTGGGTTTTTTGTGGGGGGATTTACTGAGCATGGCTAGCTTTATTTGTGACCAAGCTAGGCCAGAGATGACAGGGAGAATCTTTTGGGTGGTTTAAATTATTAAATTCTAATAGTAGAGTAATTAAATGATCTTTTATTTGTTTTTGACAGCAGTCATTTATCCTGCTGATATTTCTGCCAGTTTGCTGGTGAGCTCATGTTGTGCAACACTGGTGAAATGAGCTGCAGTCATGTGTTCCGCTGCCATTACCAGGAGTCATGTGTTCCTGCATGCAGAGCTGAGACCAGGACTGATCAAATAGCTGCAAAATAGAGACGCAGTTTCATGGAGAAGTTATTGACACGGTAGTTTTATTAAATCAGGTGGGGCATGTTATGTTTGATGAGAATATCATTTGCCAAACACATACTATTTTGTTTATAAAATCACATTAAAATGCAGTGCTGTTTATTTCTGATGCAGGGTACAATATCAGCAACAGTTCCTTGTCACCATACCCACTATCTCCTTGTAACTTGGAGTCTCTTTCATTATCTTCCCTCCCCGTGTGTAATCAAAGTCGCAAAAATGTAAAATATGAAGCATTTTCAGTCACATTCTGACTCGATTCTTCATTCACCTCTCTGCTTGTAGATATTCCCTTCATTTGTCCTTTTTCTCCCAAACAGTTGATTTTGGCTAGGAGAAGTTGTACTCGGATGGTTAAGCAGCACCTGTGGGTGAATTAGCTGAAGGAGCTGTGGCTGCTACTGTCAAAATGATTCCGAAGTAACTTCGTAGAGGACAGTGACTGTCAGGTCAGACGAGAGCAGCACAATTTGGATCTGCTTGCAGGAATGTAGCTAGGATAATACAGGTTAGACTAAGAGAAGAACAATGCACTCTAAATACGGTTCATGTGCCATCACAGATCCATAAGAAAAATTATAGTAACCGCTAGTGAGTAGCAGCAGCATTTGGGAAGGGGTCTGCCTTCGAGGCTGGTACAACAGCCTTCCTCTGGGAAGTCGCTGCTGGCAGCTTGATCCTCAGTAAAGCAAGAGGACCCACTGTTTTTGCTAATGGTTTGACCACTTACTGTGCTGCTGCTCTCCCTGGCTTGCACTGTCTGGAGCTCGGCTGCCCCACCAGCATTGCTTGGCCAGTGGCAGGAGGTAGCTCTGCTCCTTTCCCCCACGTCACTCTTGACAGCCGTGTAACTTTTGATCTTCCTTATTACCACTTAACATAAAATCACTGCTTGGTCAATCTCTTTTGCCTTTATTATATGGTGATTGCAGAACAGTTGTGGATGTCCAGCAGCCAATAGAACTTTTATTTCTGTGGATGAAAATAGCCAAAGATACATTCAAGGAGATAATTTGGACCACTAAACTTTCCTATTGTAATGCCACTTGCAGTTTCATCCATTGTATGGCTAGAAACATAAGCAGCAGCAATGAACAATAGCAGAAAAATCTATCTATATTCCATATATACACCAGCAGAAACACTGGTGGTATAATGTCAGACTATGGACCCAATCTGAGCATCATCACTAGTGATCTTGGGAAGACCTGCTCTACTTCAGAATCATGATTTTATGGATGATGACAAAATGCATTTTGTTTAGGCCGGATTGGTGGTTTTTGTTGCGTGAAGTTAAACAGTGTTGGGGGATTAGTAGTCTGTCAGGTGAAACACCTCATGAACCGATGCAAGTCCATGACTCGCCCTGGTACCTGGGAGAGCTGATGGCTCTATGTCTCAGATTCTGTCTTGTCTGCAGGCAGAGCAGCATGTAGATGCACAAGGTGGTGTAAGGAAGGACAGCACAGGATGCAAGGGCAGGAGAGCAAGCACATCTGTCTCCCTAAGGCTTTGTGCCATCCCAGCGTGCCACAGCAGAAGGGAATCTCTATCCACTGTAGTGCGAAATTACTGGATGCCAGACATCAATCAGAAGTGAATCACTCCTGTTCAAAGGCAGAGAGTTCATAAGAATCATCAGCAACAAAACTCTTCCTGTACCGAGGATGCTGAGGAGAGGGGTATATCAGGCTGCTAGTGAGGGATGCTGCTAAGCAAAGGGAAGGGTCAAATAAAGTCCTGCTGGGAGAGGAGTAAATGCCTGTTGATAGCTTTGCATCAGATGTAACTGGGCATCAACTCTGTTGGACGTGAGTTGGCCCCTGCCAGCACAATCAGGGCAGAAGGGAAGAGCGGTGCTGGTACTGCAGCTAACAGGGTAACGGCCAGGGCTGGGCTCAGAAAAATGCACTGAGCCAAAGAGAGTTCAGCATCAAACGGGAGCATCACCTTTCAAGTATGACTTCAGCTGTCTGCTGTAAAGCTGTCTTCAGACTGTAATGATTTCTGTCTTAAGATGAAAAAAAAAAAAAAAGCATTCCTCTGGTCTGACAGTAGTGCAGAGAGCTTTTCCGACTGCCCTCAGGTGTCCTGATGTGAAAAATCCTGGCTGCTCTCCTGGGGAGGACACATGGGGACAGTTGAACTGGAGATGGGACCAGTCCTGCTTTGCTACAGCTGTTTACCTATTCTGTTTTTCAGTATCTGAAACAACTGTGCTACCCCTCCTTCTCTCAGGATGCAGGCTGATAACTTATAGCAAAGTTTAGAGGAAGATTAGCTGCCTTTTTTACTCTTCTCCCTCTCCCCCTCTTGTTTTTTTGGGTTTTTTTGCTTTGTTTTTCTACTTCAAAGGAGACACTGGAGAGGACTTGGAGAGAAAGCAAGTGAGGAGGAAGTACAAGCTGTCAGAAGCAATGTTAGAGCAAGAGTCGGAGTGGCAGTAAGGTAACAAGATGCCAGGGAAGGTGCTGAGTTGTGAAGGGTTTTCAAAGTGCTTATGTATGATTGATGCCTTGGGGGCATCAGCTGTGGGATCTCAAGGTGTTGGTGCAAGCAAGGAGCACAGGATACAGGCACAGCCTCAGTGGGCGTGCTGAGGTCTCCAGCCATGATCCCAAGCCTCTGGCAAATGTAAAGGTTTGGCACTTGCAAGAAAGAGGAGCCATGCCTTGAATGATCTGTGCATGCAGCCGTGGAGAAGGCAGGGCACAAGAAGAAATGAAGACCAAAGGACTGAGCAACGCAGTGGAAGAGCTTGTACCTTCAAAGACAGAGTGAAAGGGAAGAGTGCTGAAGAAGTGATGGGGATGAAGATGTTTTGGAGTCTGATGAGTCTAAGTCCACCACCATTGTGGGATGCTGAGCAAACTGGAGAGGATTTGACTTTCAGAGCAGCTTCTGAAAAGACTGTGGGGACAATTGTGCATGAATGAGTCTGGACCCATGGGCAAATAATACAGCTACAGTGCTACTAGGTTAAGATAAGCAGAGGAATCTCAGGAAAGATTGGGGGATGCTGTTATCATAGAATCATAGAATAGAATCACCAGGTTGGAAAAGACCCACCGGATCATCGAGTCCAATCGTTCCTATCAAACACTAAACCATGCCCCTCAGCTTCCTTCTATATCCTTCTATAGGGTAGCAGAAAAATCTCCACTACGTCCAGATCTGGGATCTGTGCTATAAAAATGTATTGGGAAGATCTTGGGACTTGTGGAAAAAGAAGGAAGGACTAACAGGTTTGCATAACTGGGGAAAACATCGAAGTAATTTGATCTGTTTGCAAATGTATGGGAGAAATCTTTAACCATGCATGGACAAGTGCAGTGAAATCCTGGGATCAAAGCAGACGCTGTCAGCTGCACTGCCAATAGTCAGAGCTGGAAGAGCCTGGCAAAGGTAGTGACAGCCTTTCTCTGAAGGATACACTAGATATTTTTCTATCGGATAAGCTTGAGATTGAATGGAGGGCATGGCCCTAACTTAGCAATATAGGCTGAGATTTCCTAGGGGTGTGCAGAGATTGTGCAGGAAGGGGCCCATTAGTTCATCTGGGGCTCAGAGCCTATTAGCCTCTCATGGCTGGGCTGGTTTTGGACCCCTGCACAAAGAATCAGTGTTATTGCTGAGTACGGAATTAAAATAGTTTCGTTAGTTAACTGAACTTTGTCTAGAATGATTATTTCATTTTAGTCCATGGCAAAGTTGTGGTGGGCTCTGGAAAGAAGCCTTGCAGGCAGGCAGATTGGACCTCTGCCCTGGTCACCCGCAGCCCAGAGCCTTTGGTATGGAAATGTCTGGGATAGGGAGCAGGACTGGGATGCGCGGAGCACTCTGCAGTGCGTGACAGCATGGTGCAGATGAGGTGGTGGCAGATGAGCGGACCCTGCTTTGCCAGATGAAGTTTGTTACAAATTCCCATCTGCTCAGAAGCAGAAGCTGTAAGGTTTGCGCTGTGCAAGTAATTATTTGTTATACATTTTAAAACATGAAATCTAGTCCAAATGGCAAATATGTGTGTGTCATTGCAGTCAAAAAAGCTGCCAGCAGCATAAACCTGAATGACTCTGTGTAATGATCGAGGTGGGGACAGGAGGCGATTACCTTTGCTTCTGTACCAGCCTTGCAAACCAGCTATTGCACGAGGTGTCCCTGTGTGGATCTTGGAGGGCATCTGGCTCGTAAGGAGCAATAGCAGGTTGGTGCCAGGTTTCTGTTTGTCCTGGCAGTGGTGGCAGTGAGCACAGTGAGTTGTGCTGATGCAGCCAGGACTGCGAGCAGCACTGCAAAGTGGGCATCACCTCTGCTGCCCCTGCCTTGAACTGGCAGTTGTCCTTGCCTGCCACGCAAACGGGCTTAGCTGGAGAGGAAAACTAACCAAATTTAAAGAGAAGAATTTTCTGCTTTCCCCATTTTCTCCTTCCCACACTTAGGTTCTCATCTTCTCTCCAGCTGGTCTACTGCTCGCACAGGCACCATCTTTCAGAGCTGGCTGTGTTCTCACCTGCTTCATTTGTTTTACCTGTGACAGAAAGCACACATCTGGCACAGCTGGGAGGTGACCAGCCAGGTGTGAAAATGGCCCTGGAGAAGACAGGAGAGGCTTGCTGGTTTTCTTCAAGTGGAATATGCAAGAGGCAATCTCTCAGAGCATGCAGACGCATCCCGCAGAGCAAGCCTGTGTATGGTTTGTAACGTGGGCAGATTTGGGATGAATGAAGCATTTTTCAGGTTTTTAGGGAACTGGTTGAGTTGTTTCAGCAATATTTTACTCTCTACTCTTAACACCACCACCACCCCCCTCCAAAAGAGTGGATTTGAGATGGATCTAAGCATTTTAGAAACAGAACAGCTTAGGTTTTTTAGATGGCAGAAAACGTAGTAAGGAAAACTGTTTGACAATGAATGATTTTTGAGAGGGTGGGTTCTGTGGATTTTGCTCAGCTTGCAAGTCAAATGATTCAGTTATTCTTTCAGGTTTCAGGCAAGGTCACAGCGTGATGCTCAGTTGATTCTCTTGCACCTGCAAAGCAGCACGGGCAGGTATAAGAGCATTTCCCAGCTGTGCCAGTTCCCAGCAAGAGCTCTGTCGCTCTCCTCTGCCTTCCTTAACAGCTCACAGTGCTTTCAGAAGATGCCCTTTCCTGTTGTTTTTGCCCATAACTCCAGCTGGAGGGAGAGAGGGACACAGAAGGAGCTGCATTTCTGCACGAGTTTGCAACCAGGGCAGCAACCTGACCCCGTGGGAGCTTGCACACACACATCATTTTTTCTGGTACCCTGAGCACTGGTTTCCTCCCCTTGATTTCCATAGACCTGCTTTAACAAACTACTTGATTAATAATAAGAAACAGAGGGGAAGAATTTCAGCTGTAGGTTCCATACACATACATTCCCATGGTTTTATAGCCAGTAGCATCTGATGCTGCCTTCATTTGCAGTAACAGGGTGGCTCTAGCAGTACAGTTTTGACCTGGATAGAGAGCAGAATGCAAAAGCAGCTGGATCCCATGAGAACGCTTCAAGCATTGCTTTTCTCTTTAATCTCTTCAGTGGTGTTTTTTCTTGATTTCTAAAAAGAACCCCAGCTGCCATCTAGGATGGGCAGGTACCGATGTTGCAGACCTGCAGTCACGGTTGCTCTCTGGCTTGCAGTTGGATTCCAGCTGTGTATTCTGCACTTTTGTGTGTCCTTTCTGTATATGAAGTGTGTTGCCCTCAGCAGAAGCTTAAATGGAAGGGTGAGTGTAGAATACAGATGAAATGGGATCAGAGAGCAGGTTATCACCTTATTTTTGCAGTGCACTGCCATTCAGAAAGCACCAAGAGACCTCAACAATAGCAGAGACTATAATGCCCTACTCTGACTTGTCCAATATATATTCCCTGACTCTGTAAGCAAAAGCCTTCCTGCCCTGGTAACGATTTGAAAGGAAAGAGGTCATGCCTTGCTGAATGTAGTTCAAAATAAACTGCATTTCCTCAAAGAGCAGGAGCTGAGAGTGCTTCTTGCAGAGGAGCTGTCTGGAAGGGTTACCATGCAGCTAGGAGTGAGGTAGGACCCACCACCCAGCCTGTGTCCCAACTGGAAATTGATCACCTTTTTTTTGTGAAACTCTCCTGTGAAGGCCTCTACCATCTCCTCTGGCATCTCAGCTGTGTCCTCACCTGCCCTGCTGGGGTGGGCTTCATGGGTGGTGGGTGCTTCTCCCGCTTCTCCAGCTCTGTTGCTTCCTAGCATGTGCCAAATCTGAAGTAGTCCATCCTAGGTTGGGATGAAGATGTTGGGCAACTGGTGTTTTATTTGCCTTTCAATGCAAAGACCCAGAAATACAGTGTGAAAAACAGCTCCCTACCCTGTGGGGCTGGGAAGGCTTTACCTGGAGGCTCCATCCATGCTGAGCTCTAGGAAAAGAGAATTAAGAGGCAGCAGGTAAAGCCTGGAGGAAGACTGGGAGAAATTAGCCATGCTTTCAGGAATGCAGTGCAAGACCCTCAGGGCAGCTTCGGACTCTTTTCTGCCTTGGTACGCCCATACACAAGATATTGGGGTCCATGTCACACACTGCTGGGGTTGCAGAGGGTGTGGCAGCCGGTTGACTCCATTCACCGTCTTGTGGTGGTCGCTGTCTAGAGCCAAGGGGTGCAGGGCAGCGTGTCCAGCCCATAGCAGGCGGTGGTGGATGGACAGATACCCTGGCTCTTTGGTCTGGCTGGAGCAGGGCTGCAGGCAAGCGGTTCCCTGGCACCCACCAGGACATCAGAGTAGCTCGACAATAATATTCCACATGGAGAAGGATGTTAATGACAGGGAACGTGATTGACTGCCTTTTCCTGTTGTTGCTATATTATCTATTTAAATCAGCTTGAATTAAGTGCAGTTATATTTAATGCTGTCTGTCTACACGGCTGAATTTTTAGATTGTTAATTTTCACTTGCAAATTGCTTAATTTTGTCTGACTTTTTATAAATATTTGTAATGTGAGTTCATATTTTCTATTATGTGTGATACAGATGCTGGAAGAAACTAATTGTTCTCAGTCTGTGCACCAGCTCTGGCGGGAGCACCCGGAGCCTTAGTTCTCCCTTATTAAAAAGCCATTGCCTTTTACAGCTGATGTGTCAGAAATTGAGGTCTGTAGCCATTGCAGCCTGTGTGTTGTGGTTTGGGAAAGCCATTAGGATTCATTTGACTTCCTGCCAGGAAGAAAAGGAGGTGTTCATTATCCGCAGCATGGTGACATGGCAAGGACTCAACACTCATGACACTGCATGTATGTATTGTTGCTGCACTGATGGAGCCCGCTCTGAACATTGATATGAGATGTGGAGGGCAATGGAGTTTTAAACTGTACCATTTTCAGGGATTTTGATCCCTTGGACTCTAAAAGCCTGTCGCTGTTGTCACAGAGGGGTGCCTCCTGCCCAGGTAGGGCTGCGTGTGGTCTGTGCCCAGCACGTAAGGATGTTTGTCTTGGTGGGTCTCCCACAGGGTGGGTGTAGTGAAGGGTAAAAGACCAAATATCTGTGCCTTGTGTCTGCCTGGCTCTCTGCTGCTGCTGTGTTCACAGATATGCTGAGGAAGGGGCCTCAGGACAGAGGCAGTGCCTGGCAGGTCCCCAGGTGCATCCACCATGAGGCTGTTCCGCAGGGCGGCCTGGCAGCCTTCTCGCACACAAATCCAGCCTTAAGGCTTAAAAAGCCTTTGCAGTGCCAGCCTTGAGGTATTAGCCTCCAGCCAGGATGGCAGCCTCCAAGGGCAGGAGAGGAGGGATGCCACAAGCGTCACTGGGACGGGACTGTGGTGGGTAATTGCTGCTGGAGTGCATCTACCTGGGGAGCAACGCTCTGTCCTTTAGGATAAAGCAGTGCCTGTGCTGCCAAGGGCAGTGTGACTGCAGCAGGTCAGGCAAGCATCAGCACAGCTCATCCAGCTGATGGGAGGGTTGCTGGGGGTCAGGCACACACACGCTGAACCTAGATTCATGGTGGGACGATGCAACACCCAGTCTGTATCAGAGCTTCACAGCTGCCGCGGTTCGAGCTGGGTAGAGTAAAGATGGCACAGGCCTGGGAGCAGCAGCACTGTGCTCCCCAGGCAGCAAAGCAAAGGGAGGTGCGGTACCCTGCTGCTTTGCAGGAGCTGCTGCTTCTAGGCTGAAGCATCTTCTTCTGTAGTTGTTGTAGTGACTGTACACATACATTATTTATCTTACATTTAATATGGACACATAACAGCATTTTCCCTGTTGCGTAGATAGCTTGCCAGGCTTACTGTCTTCTCCAGTAAGGTAACGAGGACAGCGTACCCCATGGGAAAATCTCCCTCGGCATGGTACTTCATGCAGAACTCCTTCCTCCCTCACCTTATGGGCTAGCTGCTTTTAAAAGCATCACATTTTTCTCCCTGTGTTTGTTTCTTCATAGCTATGCGTCTCGCTACTTTTCTGTGTCTGCCTCAATTCTTCTCGCATCTTTGATGTTAATGCAGGTGCCAGAGCATCTCGCAAGGGTATGGTGCAGGGCTAAATCCCACATGACAGCTTGTGGATCCACGTGGTCCTTCTCAGAGGTGCTGTACATCCATTTTGCGCCACTGTTTTTTCACAGGTTGAATAGGTCCTCTTGGAGGGGATCAGGCAGCAAAAGAGGTGCTGGATGCTCCCGTTTATTTGGACTAGGATTCCAGCCTCTGTTCCTTGTAGGTTTTTTGGGTAGTTGAATGCTAATCATTTAAGAAAGAAGTAGCCTTTTCACAATGCAATGATAAATTAGATAGGATTGGTACAGCTAAGAGTATTGCTTCTGTTTAAAACCAGGAAATTTTCCCCGAGGTGGATTTCTGTGAAACCTTTGAATGACTCGGAGCACAGCTGTCAGGGCGCTGTTCTAAGAAAGGGGGGAACTGACCTTTTAATTAGCATAATATAGTCATTTAGCATAATAATCATGATTACTTATTAAACATTAATCATTGTTATTGTTACTTACTGTCCAAAGGGACTTACAGATGTGGTGTTTCTGCTCTGGATTTTGAAAACACTTCACTAATTGGTATCAACTTAAGTGCAATCTGGAGGGACTGAAAATAGCTAGATCTGCCATGGAGTGCAATTTCCGTCCAGTTCTTCGTTGCTGTAGGAAGGGGTCTCATGGTGATTTATACAGAAATTGCTGCAGAAGTGTAGTCTTAGACATGAGTGGGAGCAGCTACTTCCACTCCCTTAGGATGCTGCCCTCTGAGAACATGCAGCAACCTCTTCACAAGCTGAGGATTTGCTGCCCAGATGTTTAATTCTTCCAACTGCTTTCTTCCTGACCTCACGAGAGGGTTTGCTATGTCAAACCAGCGTGAAGCACATCAGCCTGTTCTGGAGAACAGTCTTTTCAGGTCTCTGGCTGTGATAATCTAAATTTCAGAAATACCAAATTGGATTGTAATGGGCAGCACTGCAATTTTTTGCTATCTTAGTTCTTGAACAAGTGGGAGCTGTAACCTCCTACGTTCCCTTTTCTCCTTTTCTACTGATACCCAGGTTTTTTGGTATAAAAGGGAACCCCTGGCCTTGCTCTTCACAGCCAGAGTCTCTGCTTTGTCAGCTCTTTGCTCAGAGGTTCTGCAGAAAAGGATCTGTCACCATGCTACTGCAAGAACCAGTCTGACAGTTCAAACTACAAGGGGTGCTCCAACATATCATAAGTATGTATTTTGGAGAGCAGCTGTCCAATTTCAAGCTGTACCTGTGTGACAGGCAAGTTTCTTTCTGAATGTGTTTTTTCTTTCTATTTTATGTTAGCTATTTTTAATGAGTAAAGGTGATCCTCATTCATGTGATAACTTCTGTTCTCTACTTGTTCACCTGTATAATCATCCCTACCAAGTACAGTGCTGATTGCAGCAGCAGCACTTCAGTCTGATCCTTGAGCTGTCATCAGAGCTGGGAACAAAGCTTGCTTGGCCAGGAAGCCAGCTACACAAAGACCTCCTCAGGAAGGACTGCACGGCTTGGCTGGGGAGCCCAACACCTTCAGTTCAAAAGGACGTCTCCCGCAGGATTGGCATTCCTCTCAGGACAGCTTCTCAGCCCCAAATACCCACCTCTGTCAGGCATCAGCAAGTAGAGGGTTTGACTTGAAATGTGTAAATAGTTGTGACTCTCTGAAGCTCACCAGAAGCTGCCACCTTGTGTTTGTGAAAGGTTTTCAGGTGCTGCGGCCATGGAGGTCCATCAAAAATCCCTCAATGTGGTGCTGAAAGCAAGAAAAATCTGAGTTCTCTGCTTGAATCAACAGGAATTGAGATGCTGGCCTAAAGCACGTTTCGGCACAGAGGGGTAAACTTTTAAAGGTGGCATAAGTTCCTATGCAAGAGCCTTGCCTGTTGCATAAATACCATTGGAGATGTTCCCATGTCTTATTCTGTCACCTTTAATCCTGCTGAGTGTCAAGCATAGTGTAAGCTTTGCTGGACCAGTCCTCCTGCAACTTGCTTTAGCTTCAAAGGCTAAAGCCCATCTTGAATTATGTGAGAAATGTATCTACCATTTAACTTTTAATCAGAAAAACTGAGGATTTGAGGATATGCATATCTTTCTTCTTTGGTGATTGTGATGAGTTAATTGCAGCCAATTCGAGCTGTAAAAATTACTTGGAACTGAATAGTAGTTTGTTGTCATGTGTAGGAGATTTGGGTGATTCTCTTCATGGTAACTAATGGAAATCCAGCAAATAACAAGCTGTAGGGAAACACAAGCAAGCGAAACATAGTGATCTACCTCGGACTGCATCAACTAGCTAGAGCTCCAGTTTCTTTCGTGGTGCCGTAGCTCAGCGTATGCTGCCCGTATGCCTTCAAGCATCCTTATGCAATGCCATAAGAAGAGGGTATTAAGGCATACTCAGAGATGAGAGCCTCTGCACAGCTTAGTTTTTAAGCCCTTTCAGTGTAGTACACCTCATACGGATGATCTGTCAGAGGGATTTGCAGGGTTCAGAAGTTCTCTGGCCACAGCTGGAAAGGATGTGCCTTTCGAGTGGAAGTGTTCTGCCATCCCTTTTCTTAACAGCTTGCAAACCATTTGCAAAGACAGGCAGCACTTTTTCTTCCCCTCCCCGTTTTGCTGAATCAGGTTTTTCATTTACTTTGATTTATCATTGCACATAAATCTGGAGGTATCTTTGCACAACCTGCTGGAAAGCTGCGTGCTGGGTTTGCTTGTCTCAGCTTTCCTCAGCCCTGTGGCACAGTCTTGCAAAGCTGTGAGAGAGTATGGTGGTAAGCAGGTCTATAACAGAGATGGCAGGGGGTTTGTCTGCTTTTCCTGTGCAGGATCCGTGCCAAACACCTGCCTGCCCTTGCCACACCACCAGCACGTGTTGGTTAGTTCATCAGTGCGGTAGAAATGAGCACTCAGGGATGCTGCTGCCGGCAGCAAGAATGGCATGAGAACCCTTTGCCCCCATGTGCCACCAGTGCTCCTCTGAAACATCCTAGAATCATAGAGTGGTTTGGGTTGGAAGGGACCTTGAAGATCATCCAGTTCCAACCCCACTGCCATGGGCCAGGACGCCTTCTACTGGATCAGGTTGCTTAAAGCCCCATCCAACCTGGCCTTGAACACCTTGAGGGATGGGGCATCCGCAGCTTTCCTGCGTCTCCTGTGCCAGTACCTCACCACCCTCCTCATGAAGAATTTCTTCCTAATGCCTAATCTAAATCTCCCCTCTCCTCTTTAAAGCCATTCCCACTCCTGCTATCACTTCATGTCCCTGTAAAAAGTCCTTTTCAAGCTTTCTTGTAGGCCCCCTTCAGGTACTGGAAAGGTGCTACAAGGTTCCAAAATATGTTGGAAATCAGCTCTGCTTGTCAGATGACCTATCCAAAAGGCAGCGTTTAGGCTGGAGTTGATTTGAGGGTGGATCTCTTGACCTTTCCTGGGGAAGCAGGTGCGGTCCCAGTATCTGCCAGAGGATGTGCTGGATGAGAGCTTGTACAACCCAGGCGGCTGGCAAGCACAGATTTACTGCGGTGCTGTAAGATTCAGCACTCGGGTGAGAGGGGAGGTACGGGGGCTGCTGTACATCCCATGGAATATTTCCACTGATGAGTCTAGCACAACCCTAAAGTTTGTGAACTGTGAAATAAGATTTCTCTTAGAGAAGGAAGCATCAGCCTTCATTGAATTATCTGAGTCCTTGCTGCTGTTTTAAATCTCGCCCCTGGACCCCCTGGCTGCTCTCTCACAGCAGCAGTGGTTCATTAAATAACCCAGGAGCTTGCCAGGATAACGGGAGCAGGCACCCATCCGCAGCAAAGGTTAGTGTGCAGCTGCTGTTGGAAGTGACTGAATTCCTGCCACGGGGCCAGTTTTACCTGCACAGGGGAAAAGTGGTGTGGGCTCTTCTCCAAAAGAAGGAGTCTGTCACCTTCTAAGGTGCTGGAGCCCCAGGATGCTGTGAGGAGCTGGGGCCGATGGGAGGGAAAAAGAAAATTTTGGTGAAGTGATAGGCGCAGGCTGTAATTCCTTGAGTTAAGGGGAATTTTACATTGTACTAGAAGTAGTCTGCATGATTTGGGGCCTAAAAGACTGATTTGGGGAAGACTGACTGGTTAGAGGGGAGATGGCCTTGAGCATCCCTGGTGCACGGTGGCAGTGGGAGGGTGATCCTCCTGGGATAGCATGGGCACAATGCAGCACCACAATCCAGAGAGTTGGTGGAGAGGATGTGTCCTGCTGGTTCCCTCTGGCTTCCCAAAATCCTCTCGAACCGCATGAGTGACAGTTGCGGAATCCATGGTTGGACTGTGCTGATGCTGCCCTTTTTGCTGTCATGGGGAAATACATTACACAGGAATGCTGTCCTTGCTTTCTCTTCCTTGCTCCCATTTGAGATCCCAAGGCAGCTTTTGGTTCATGGGTTGCCGTTTGCTGCTCAGAGGATTAGCATGTTGCCCAGGGCATAAATGCCTTACCTGACCAAGGGAGCAGAGCGTCGTTCATGTTTCCAGTTTAAAAAGGAGGTCAGTATCCCGCTAGCAGTCAAGGGAGGGAATGTTCAGATCCTCTTCCACTTTCTACTTCAGAGACCTGGACAGAGGTCGAGGCCTTGAGATCTGGGTTGCCTCTCTTGCTCTGCCCTTTGCCACTTGTAGAGAGGAATATTTACTGTTGGTGGGAGAAGGATGCTACAGAGCAGTCTGCTGCAGTGGCATGGACTGTGTCTGAGGAAGCTGCGTGTGGTTTGCGGTGCCACACTGTCCTGTCTGGTGGTACTTTGTCTCCTAGCGTGGTGGTTTTCCAATAAGAAACCAAGGGTTTCCGTGCAGTGAGTCACTTTGGGGGCCACGTGTTTCTTTCAGCGGGAGTGCTCCATGTTGCTAATGCCACAAGTTCTGAGTTCACCTGGTCTGATAAAGTAATTATTAATTGATGCGGGTTTATGAATTTTTCAGTGTTTTCTCTCATTGTGCGTCACAAAGCAAAGCCACCTTTTATGAGACGAAGATCTCTCCTAAAGCTCTACATCAAAGCTGCAAAATTGTCACCCGTGTTGTGATCTTGTTCAGCCTTCACATGCTGCATGTTTGCTTTGAAATACTTAATCAACCATTTGCTGAGCTACAGAGTTCCCAGCATGTCAAAGGATGAGCATATTGAACTTTCTCTTTGAGGCTTTTAGCACCTATAACTGTACGTGACATAGGTATTTGGCTGCGTTAATTATTTTGGGGGGACTTAAGACAGGATGAGGAAGAACCTAAGTGGGTCACAGCTTTTGTCCTTGTGCTCCACTCAGGGAAAATAATTCATGAAGTGGGGTTTTCAGACCTCCCCAGCTGCGTGGTTGTGTGCTGGACAGAGGGACGAAGAAAATTGAATTTGGAGACCACTGACAGTGCATCCAGCCGAGGCAGTCCCTGCTTGGTAGCAGCCTGGCTGTGCAAGGGGCATCACCCATCCCTGGGTGCCAACACTGCCTCGGCGGGGAAAACCAGCCCAGGCAGCGGCCACGGATTTTGTGGAGACTTGGACTAAATGCATTCATTTCCAGAAGGTGAAGAGCTGGATTTGTTTCCATTCCTGGTGTTGCTGCAGCTCAGCGTGCTGACAGCAGGCTTTAAGCCGTGATAAACTGAAACTGGAGCTTTAAATATGTAACTCTCTGACTCCAAAGACAGAGGAATTTAAAGTCTTCCTTAGCACTGTTCATGTCCTTGAAGTGCCTCTGTGGTCCCCCACGGTATGCAGAGGCCAGCCTGGGCTCTGGCTTGAGAAACTACAAGGCTGAGGCTGGGTGATAGGTGAGAGGTCTGACCCACCAGCCACATGGTTCAAGCACAAATTTGGTCAATGCCTGCACCTATTATTGCAGATCTTATGATTTCATTAGGTTGGTTGATTTGCCTCTGCTGCCGTCTTTCAAAGGTGTAGAGCAATTATCTTCCATCCCTCTGAGATAACATGGGGAAAAGTCTCACAGTGAATTTGATTTGGGGTCGTGGAAGTATGGGGTGCATCTGCAGACCCCTGGCTGGTTCTTGCTGGCAACATCAAACTCTTTTAACCTTTTCCATTCATTTACTAGTGCCCATTAAAAGTTATTCCTTATTAGCAGTTTATGTGTAAAAAGACCTTGTCTTCTATGCGATCTTGTTCATAAAGTCGAAGGATCACCAGGTGTTAAAGTAGGCAGATGCCACTGCAGTGGGCTGGCTGTTTGGGGTTCCACTTGGAATCCAGTCTACATAACTTCTTATTTTTACTTTAGCAACTGTTACACCAATGTAGATAACCTCTGCAGGGCAAACAGAGAGAGCTAATGTCGTATATGGGTAGGCATATGAAAACATCTAATTTAGCAGCAGGCAGTTGGGTAATGATCAATTCAGAATTGCAAATTACGTACGTCATATATTTGTGGCATGCTGCTGAGGAAAAGCCCAGTGCATATGACAAGTCATATATATACTGAAATTTATAATACTTTTCACATTTAATTGACTGGAGCAACCTTATGATTTATATCTTTGCTTTATTCATAACACATCCATAACATAGTCATAATGCAGAACGAAACTAATTCAATTTCTCTTTGACTTTGTAAATCATTTGGCTGTCAAGTATTTGAATATAAAGTGGGCATGCATACAGCAGAAAATAAACAGCTGGTTCTCTAGTTAAGAAATCGAGTTTTAATGCTATTAGGATATGTGGTGCCTTACTTGAATGTTTGGTCTTGCTTAGATACGAGGCCTTGTGTTTGCCTCTTGCCTTATTTCACAAGAAGGGCATGTTTTACGGGCACCAGCATTGCTCTCTTAATTGCCCCATATAGTGTTGTGGCTGTGTAAAACATACTCACTTTGCTTTGACAGCAGTACAAGCCCATCCCAGACTCAGGAGCAGCGAGTAGCTGAGCTGCTGACCCTTAATCACAAGAGACTTGCTTGAATGGGAGGTGAGGGTGCGCGGGACTGCAGGCAGAGGCTGCCTCATCAATACCACTCTGCAAATATCAAGAAGAAAATGTTATGTTTTTTACAGACTGGGAGTGCTTTCCCAAAGATCAGTTTTTGCCATGGAACTATCATGCAGAGTCATTGAAAATACAGCCTGGAAAGATATTTTTTTTTGTCCTTCAAATACCAGGTCACCTGGCTTGGCATCACTAGTCTGTTTTGGGAAGCACAGCCCTGAGAAGCAGAACCTTACACACTTGGCCACAGCCAAGAACACTGCCTAGGTTGCTTGAGGCCTTCTAAGAAAAAATAATCTTCTGCAGTCAGATCTTGCCTTGACACGGTTTTTGACACCCGCAGCATCACTGGAAAACATCTGCAAAATCAAGATAGCACAGAAAGTCTGTGGCAGTTTGCTGGCTCATTTTCATACCGCAAAAACAGCTCTCTTCCATACCAGCAACCTTGGTTTCTAAATATAGCATATGGGTTATTTTGGGTAGTGTGTGATTAACCTCAATTACTGTAGCTCAGATGGAATTCAAATATAATGCCCCCTCTTTCAGAGTTGGAAAGGAAAGAAAAGCTGGGACTGTAGATTTCCTACCCTCAGTGAAGCTGCTTGCACTGAGATGCTTGCACGTGGGTGGTGGTCAGTGCTTTGATGGATTTGTTCATGAAGAAATTAATGCAGCTGATCTTGAAGGGTGCTGGCAGTCCAGGGCTTTGTACTGCTTTTGGGATCATGAATATAAAGATGAAGGCAGCAGGTTATATGGTGAAATGAAACCTGGGTGGCTACAGCAGCTTCGGTGGATTTGGATTGTGGTTTCAGAACACTTTGTAGTTGCCCTGCTTGAGTTAAATCAGTAGCACAGGCTTTCAAAAACTAATCAAAAATAGACTTTCCTTCAACCGTAGTAAAATGTTGGCTCTCTGGAAAATCACTGGTGGTGAAGCAATATGCAAATGCACATGTGCATGCATGCAGGTCTACACGAGCATATGTGAGAGGGGGAGATGCAGGATGTGCAGGCAGAAGGTCGAGAAGATGCCATTTAAAGTGTCAGATTTGGAGGAGAAACAGCATGTTTTAGCCTACCCAGGGAGCATTAATGGATGAGCTTGTTGTTCGTCAGGCCAGCAATCAAAACTTTTGTTGTTGCTGTAGCTGTAACTTTCCAGACTGCACTGCACCAGCTGAGCCTGTCTTCTGTCAAGCAGTTTGTCTCCAGAGGAGGCTAAAACCCACGGAGGTGATTAGCGCAACCCCAAGAACTAATTTATGTGTAGCAGTCGGTGGCAGGGCTGACCTATGGTGGTTTGTGGCAATTGCGATTGCTGGTAGCTGGAAGGGGCTGATGCTTTGTAAACAAAGGCAGCCGTTGGATGGAGCAGCAACCTTCCCACCTGAAGTCACGTTTGTTTGAGGAGATGAACCAAAACTCTGAGGTTTTGCATCAGGGAGAGCTTTGTTTTGTGCCTCATGGGTGGAGCAATGCTGTGACCACCCCACTGCCACAGGTTTCTAGCTTTGTGCCGTAGCCAAAATGACCCTGAAGGAGTCCAAAGAGTGGTTGGAGTGTGGAAAGCAGCAGTCACTGTGCCTCTTCCACGTGTGCTGTAATTGCTTGCTTAACTGGCAGAAACAACATTTTACCCTCAGAAGACATTTCAGGGCCGGGCAGAAACATAACACTGAACCACACACTGTGAAAAAAAACCCAAAATATCTCTGCTGAAGGCTGCAGGAAAACCGATTGTGTGAATCTGGTGGTAGCACAGGGTTGCAGCAATATGGGGAAAAAGAGAAAGAAAATAAGCAAATGCTGTTGCTGTGCGCTTCTTCTGAGCCTTCTTTTGTCTTTTTCTGGGTAGCAAGTAGAGGTGGAGGGTGTTTGATTTGGTGATCTGGATCTGCTATGCATCCTACCCTGGCACAGGAGGAGACCTGTGGCTTCCCAAGCAGCAAGTTGGTAGCGTTCTGGAGGGCAGTCATTTTTCTGGGATTCAGACAGTCACCATCAGGGTTTGCTGCCAGACTGGCTTACTGGGCAAAGTGGGTGCAAGACCTCGAGGTGAGGATGCTCAGCCCCAGGAGGCAGATGGGCAGGTATCATAACAAGGTCTGCACAGTCCCCTGGTCATGTCTGTCTTGGGACCTGGTTAACATTGTGTGTGTCTTTTGTGGGGGACTCTGTCCCAGAGGAGGACCCATCTCCACTCCCTCGATGCTGTGCTTCATTGATGGGCAGCCTGAAGAGCTGAACTGCTTGTAAAGGTGCTTCATTGATTCATTTTTCACCTTGATTTGCTTTTTGTTTTTATACAGCTCGACAACCCAGATGAGCAAGCGGCACAGATCAGACGCGAGTTAGATGGACGTCTTCAAATGGCAGAGCAAATTGCCAAGGTAAAAAAAAAGTATTCTGTATTAACAAGCTCTCCATATAGAAGCACATAAGTTTGATGCAACCCCCGAGTCTTGTCCTTCCTTCAGTTTCTTCTCCCAGTAATCATCAGCTAAAAATAAGCAGTTTTTAATGACAAATAAAGCATCAAGTACAGATGAAGCTGTTACAATGTGCATTTCTTGGAATGTTCTGATGAGCTGGGACAGTTTTAAATTCCTGCAAAATACCTTACAAATCCTCAGCAGTGTGAAGATATTGTCCTGAAGTGCTCCAGCTAGATCTGCAAGTGTACATCTGAGCCCTCTTTGTCAAACTCATAGGCTAGGTAATGAAGTGGATGATGACATGGAAAAAGGAGTCAGGAATTGCCCTAACAGGGTTTGTGCTGTTCACTGGGCTGCTGGAGCCACAGTTTCCTGCCTATAGGTAGATGCTCTCCCAACATATTCACACTTTGTGCAAGAGCAGTCAGGCTATCATTGCACCTTGCAGACATCACTGCCCTCTGGAGCAGTAGACGCAGGACTTTAAAATGTTTTTTTGGAGCTAAACACTTGGCTAAACTCCCCAGTTACTCTTCTGTAAGGAGACATCTCTCTGGGAGCAAATTACGCCCTCACACAGTTCAGATTTCTGTGGCCTCCAGTGGACCATGTGTGGAGAGAAACCCTGGGTCCTGTTAACGTCACTATGGCCAAGATTTTATGCTTGCCTGTAATCAGATGCTCTGAGTCACTGCTAAAGCCCTAATGGGACTGAAGTCATTGAGAATTATCTTATCTGGCTGTTCTTGATAATCAAGAAACTATTGCTAGAAGGAAAAGAAAAAGGTCTACTCAGAGAGACATAGCTTAGGCTAGTGACCTGCCTTTCAGCAGCAGTCCTCCAGGCCCTGATCTGTACCCAGATTGGGGGTTTTATGAGAAAGGTACTGTCAGAGCTGTTTGCAACCATGCTGATGTCCTGGGGTGTGTAAAGCAGGGCACATTCATTTATGGTCAGGCATTAGCAAGGATGCCAGTAGCGCCTGTGCAGTTGCCTCTCACTAATACTGCTGTTAAATGGTGACTGACATTGCATCTTTATGGAAGTAGGTTCAGAATTCCCCCACTTCACTGATAAAAGTAGTAAGGTGGCCAAGGACCATGTGGCCAAACAATGGTGCAGCAAACCAACCGTACCTCCTTTGTTCAGCACTCAGCCTGCTGCCGTTTTATTATCAAGAAAACCTACAGTATTTTTATTTGTGGCAAAATATGAGCCCCTGCGCAGAGCTCTGTTGCTCTAGTTCTGGGATGTGTAGCTAGGCACTGGGTGCCAGGATAAGATTGCTGGATTTCCTTTTTTCATTTTCCCTTTTACAGCATGGGGGACAACAATGTGTATGGTTCTGTAGCAGCCAGCAGAGGCTGAAGCTTCATGAATCATTTTTTGCAAACAAGAATTTGCCATTTCCATTCCTCCCCCAAGGATGCTGCAAACAAACCATGCCACTGCTGGCCCTGTGAGAGACAGTCAGGGGAAAGTCCTCAACACAACCTGACATTTTCCCTGTACAGAATTCAACCTTCAAAATACAGCTCTGCAGCTTGGAGGGCAGTTCAGAGTAAAAGTGACTTACCTGTGATCCAGTTGGCAGGTATTGATATTAAATCTCCTTCGCGTTACTGCTGTAGGCCTTCTCTCCAGATTGTCAGATCCCAGCAGTACCTGCCTATGAGAAATTTTGTTCCTTCAGACCCAAGTATGTCATCTTTTGGAGGCATCGACATGACCTTTTGAATCCTTCTCTGTGTCCTCCTTTCCACGCAAGGCTACTTTCCCTCTAGCATAGGGCAGGTTCACCATTCAGCTGAATGAAAGGATAATATTTCCAATTTTATCTCCAGTTTACAGCTTTTAGTGCAGATTTGCTGCAGAGGGCGACTTACTCAGCTCCTGAAAACAGCCCTGAGTTGGCCGCCTTGGAGGTTCCATGCTAAGGGCAAACTAATGCCTTGTTAAATTAAGATATTCACACTAGGACATTTGTACTTCAGAGGTCTTGAAGGCTGCCCAGGACCTGGGCTTGCAGTGCTGCAGAACTGCTAGCTCTGAAAGCCCTTGTCTGGCTTGTTGTGTGACCTGAACAAGTCACTGGGCATGCCACCTTCCCTCAGTGGCCAGTTCTTGTATCTGGAAACCAGGGCACAACTCTAGGTGTTTTTACCTCCTCGTGTGCCCAGGAGAGTGCAGATCAGCATGGCGCTGGTGCCGTGTTAGGCAGAGCTTCCCGCTGGCCCTGACTCCACCTAAGCCCAGCCTTGGATCCAGCCATCTTTTGAGGATCGTACTCAAGGTCAAGCAGATGTTTTAAAGCTGAGTCTGAAGAGGATTTTCACTCTGCATGTTGTACTTTTCCAGCAGCTAAAAGAGAGCAGAATTACAGTTGAAAGCTCCAAGATCCCAAGGCAGAGGTAAATTTTTTTCTGCAGTAGCAAGTGTTCTGCTGTCCCGTGGTGCCGTTCCCCCAACTCGATAACCTGGCCTGAAGGGCATGGAGGAGCAACTATGTGAGACCCTTCAATGACACCCAAGCAGTTTGTCCTTCTGGGGCTGGACTCACTCCACTGGACTGGTCATTCCTTGCCAGATCTTAACTGGGCTTCTCTCCCCACTTGTCCTCATTTCTGGTCCTCTCTCTGCTCCAAGTACACTTTGAGGTGACTAGGATCCTGTCTTGCTGTTGTCCACGTCCCTTGATTGTATTTTCCTCCAGACTTTCCAGCCCAATAGGTAACCTAGGACCACATCTGCAGCTCTGCATTTCCAGCGTCAGACCCAGTCACAATTAAATTGTTACACATCACTTCAAACTACCTTGTTTTAGCCTTAGTATATAGTGGCACACATTGAAATATCACAGTCCTTGCTGTATTTCTGAAGAGGTTTTTGGGGGCAGTGCCAAAATTGCAGTCCCTGGAGAGATGGATAGCAGCAGGGTGAAAAAGCAATAATGTTTGAACATCATTGCTGCAGCAGTAGTTCTCAAAATCTACAAAAGATTTGGATTGGGTTTTTTTTCCTAGGGGTGGTCAGCAACTTATACAATGCGTAGACAATAAACCAGGCTGATTAGGTAGTTTATCTTACGCCAGGTCTAATTTACAAGAGGGGATTGCTTCCCAAGATTGAGGCTGGAAACAGAAAACTGTATTTTAACTGCTTAGTTCAAGTGCTGCTGTGAGCTTGTAATGGGTAAGATATTGAGAACTGATGTGAAAACAGTGGAGTACTTTTTCAGCAGTCTGATCACAGTCTTCTAGAAGAAACATGACCTTGTTTTCTTTTCTAGCATACGTTTTACAAACTGCTTTTTAGAATATTATGAATTGCCACTAAAGTGCTTTGCACGTCAGCCTCAAGTTGCCTGGCCGCAGATGCTGCCTCGCTGTCGTACACCTCGCACGGTCTCTTGTAACCCACAGACAGATGAACAAACCCTGAGCAGATTCAGGGCATGGGCAGAGTTGTCAGCGGAGCTATGGCTCAGACCAGTGATCCTAATGGAGCTGGAACACATGGTGGGAAACATCACATTTTGCTATCACTGTCACCTTTGGTTTTAATGTTTAAATGTCCTGTTTACAACAGGCAGCAATCGAGGGTCTTGCAGTGGAAGTTTGTCTTCTTGGAGGGGGGTTTAGGCCCTGGGAAATAGTGTAAAGGGTGCTTTACTCCTTCTTCCACAAATTCCTGCCCATGCATTGCTGATTTCTCATCTTTGGGCTCCTTTCACACCTAGAAAATTAATGGAGGAACTGCTCAGAAATGTTTTAAAGAGAGCTGGCACATTTGGGAGACTGGAAACAAGCCCCTAACCGTCAGCATCTTTTGAGTCATTAGTAAATTGCTCTCAGTCACAAAGTTCAGCTGAGATATGTGGCCTGGAGAGTATTTGTAATTGTGAATACATGTATATGAAGAAGGCCAATTGTGGATAGAAAAATGAATCAAATGCAAGTGCATGCAAGAAATGGTAAAGTGGATAAGTACTGAGTATTAATTCTATGGGAAGCTAACAATAATATTTCTGCATTGCATAGGGGGAAGTTGTTTTGTCATCTGGTTTGTGGGAGTTCCCTGCTCGTGAACCTCTCTGCAGGTGCTCCTGGGGGATTCTCCCAGTGCTACGAGCAGTTGCTGATTGTCACCACAATTCATCCTGTTGTTTTTGTTTCCAAACCCAAGGAGCGCAAGTTTCCCAAGTTTGTGTCCAAAGAAATGGAAAACATGTACATTGAGGAACTGAAGTCATCTGTCAATCTCCTAATGGCAAACTTAGAGAGCATGCCAGTGTCTAAAGGAGGCTCTGAGTTCAAGCTGCAGAAGCTGAAACGCAGTCACAACACCTCGATAATTGACATGGGAGAAGAAAACGAGAACCAGCTTTCCAAGTCAGACGTCGTGTTGTCGTTCTCCCTGGAGGTAAGCTTCATGCACAGGACAGCATGCAGAATACATGGGAATAAAAATCACAGCAGCCGACTTCTGCTCAGTTCAAACTTAAGTTAGCAAAGAGAGTTCAGTAGAAATCACTTTCTGATCTCCACGAGGAACGGCTCCTCTCTGAGTTACCAGGAGCTTTGCCTGTGGCCACACACTGTGTCCTTTCTGTCACCATCTTGTTTGAACAAGCCATGTGAAGATAAACTGCCTGGCATTTTCTGCTGATGTATATCAAGTGGCTCAGAAATCTGCATTAGGGAGTGCAGTAATAGGATGAGGGGGAATGGTTTTAAGCTGAAAGAGGAGATTTGGATTAGATTTCAGGAAAAAAATTTCTACTCTGAGGGTGGTGAGGCCCTGACACGGGTTGCCCAGGGAAGCTGTGGCTGCCCCATGCCTGGAGGTGTTCAAGGCCAGGTTGCATGGGGCTTGGAGGAACCTGATCCAGTGGGAGGTGTCCCTGCCCATGGCAGGAGGGTGGAACTGGATGGGCTTTGAGGTTCCTTCCAAACCATTCTATATTCCGTGATTGTGTCACTGTGTTTTCCTGCAAGTACTGTTTCAAGGTGTTCAAGGAGGTGTTCAAGGCCAGGTTGCATGGGGCTTGGAGGAGCCTGATCCAGTGGGAGGTGTCCCTGCCCATGGCAGGAGGGTGGAACTGGATGGGCTTTGAGGTTCCTTCCAAACCATTCTATATTCCGTGATTGTGTCACTGTGTTTTCCTGCAAGTACTGTTTCCTTTTTGGAGAATTGTTAAGAATTTCTGGGGTTTGAATGCACCCAACAGATTGGCCTGCAGTTTATGTGGAAATGCTGTGCTTTTCTGGCTTGCTCTTTGCTTTGTGTTGAGCACTGACTTTGTGCTCAGTGCTCTGTCAAGCACTTTGTCTGTACATCTGGGGGAAGGCAAGGTGCTGCAGGGACCCGCCATTACCTCTGACACAGACTGTCTCGATCCTGCAAGCAGCATTGCTGCAGTAGCTGTTTTCAGCCAACTTAATTGTTCTGTGCAAACATATTTGCAGTCTAGGCCAGACATTTACTCCAAGGAGTCATCAGCACACCCAGGCACGATTGTTGTCTGTCAGTGAGTGGGTTTATGTTACATTGTTGAAACAACTACCAGGATGGAGTCAAAAATGTAGGAAGCAGAAAAATCAGAAAAATACATTTTTGTGTAGTTTCCTGTTTATTTCTCTTCCTAAAGGGTCTCTTATTATGTATATAATGCCAATGCAAAACATAACGATGCTGGTTGTCCAGTCTCAGAATTAGATGTCTGGAACCATCTTTATAATATTCAGTTCAGCCTTATCTAAAAATAGGGCTATGAACCCAGAGACAGCGCCTTCAAGAGCAGCATCAAATAAAACCTGACTTCTAAGTGTTCCCATACAGAGGAGCAGGGAACTATCACAAAGTTGTAGACCTCTCTTGGAAAAGGATTTGCAGTGCCTATAGCCGTGTATAAAGGAACTCACCCTTACAATGGGATGTCTCAAATGCTTTGCTCCAGCTGAACCCCATCTGGCAGAAAGCAGAAGCTCAGTGAAGCACTGACTTCAGGAGCTGGCAGGCCTGTGCACAGCTCTGAGCACAAAACTCTTGCTGCAAGAGAGCTTGTACTGAAGCTGTGTGCTCATCAGAGGCTTTGCCAAGATCTGTGTGTCAGGGAAGGGATCCTCAGTGCAAGGAGAGATCAGAAGACCTGAGGATAGGAAATTTAAACCCCTGTGTGTATACTTCATAGGTCTGTAATAAAACATGAACAGAAACTCCCACAGCAGTTCTTGTAAAAATGTTTAAGGTATGTGATTAACAAGGTTAATCACCTTTAAAAAAAAGGAGAAGGGTAATTATCCGCAAGAAACTTAGATGGTGATTTCTTAACAAGAAAATGGAGAAAGACTTTACCAGGGCCTGCAGTGAATAGACAAGGGACAGTGATTTCAAGCTAAAAGAGAGTAGATTTAGATTGAAGGTATGGAATAAAATGTTTACATTGGTGGTGGCACAGGTTGCCCAGAGAAACATGGCTGCCCCAACCCTGGAATTGTTCAAGGTCAGGTTGGACAGGGCTCCCTGCTCGTGGCAGGGGATTTGAACTGTATGATCTTCAAAAGTAAAACCTAAACATTCTGTTTAATCCTGAAAATAGGCTTTTGGCACAAGCTGTGTACTTTTTTCTGGAATTCATATGTTACGGCACTTTTAGTTGGGGCAGGAACATGTCCGAGACCCATCTTGATACAGCCCTGGGCACCCAAGGGTTTCAAGAAGCCTACGTGCAGTCAGATGAAGACCTCTGGGTCTCCATACAGACTTCTCTGGCTGTCGTGGTCTCCACTCAACGTGGGCAGTACCTCCGTCCCTACCCACCTGCCACCATGGAACATCCAGCAGCACATGGAAGACCCCAGCACCAAAGAAAAAGGTTCCTCTTACACTCCTTTTACTTTTCCCCACAGGTTGTCATCATGGAGGTGCAGGGTCTGAAGTCACTGGCCCCCAACCGCATTGTGTACTGCACCATGGAAGTTGAAGGTGGGGAGAAACTGCAGACTGACCAGGCTGAAGCCTCAAAGCCAACGTAAGTCTTGCTCTGCCTTTTACTATCTCCACCATGCTCTCCTCTGCCCCATCTCTGTGCTGATAAGCCTCTGCAGATACCTCGGGCTCCTGCATGGTGGGACCAGAAGGGATTCTGAGGAACAGAGGAGGAGAGTGGCCTTCCATGTTTGTGAAACATCATTTTGTGCCTAAGAATGGCCCATAAGCCCCTGTCGCAGGGGAAAGAAGTGTTAATGACAGGCTTACGTCTCTTGTAGCCATAGAGACATAAATTTGTGTCTATACGTAAGTACTTTGCTAAATAGGGATAGAGTTAAGCATGAGCTTAGGTAAATACTTGTCTGAGTGTCCATCTGAACTGGTGCCATCAAATGCAGGTACATAATCTCATCCTCACTGACAGGGTTTTTGGTGGTCCTACAAGAAAGGGGAACAGCAGGGACATGCTCCAGCCTGAGGTGGGAGAGAAGACCTAGGAGAAGCTTTGAGTCTCTCAGTTAAAGCTTTATCTGGGGGCACTCTGTCCAGGTCCAGTTCAGGGGTAGAGTATTCTTCCATCCTCTTTGACCTGGTCCCTTATCCCCAGCCTCGACCCTGTACTTGGCTTTTTTGTCTTACCCAGATGTTGTTAGAAGCACACTAGTAGTGACTGATCTTTGTTAATTTGGAAGGAGAAAATGATAAATGGGTAATTTCCTTTCTGATCTTTGGAATTAGTTAACTTGAAACACACTCTGTGTGAATTTGAGGGAAATTTCACACTTAAATGGAATTCTCGGTGTGCATCCTCACATTAGAAAATTACCAGTGTGACATGAAATCTCCAGTGATGGCGAGCAGTGCAAGGGCTGTTGTTGGGATAGTCTCTCTCTGTTCCCATAGCCCATTCCCTCTGAGTGACCTGTCTCCAGTGGTGTTTCAGCTGGAGCTTCCCAAGCAAAGTCAAAACCACCTGGCTGCATTACGTGCACCAGCACTGCAGGCAAACAGCTCAAGACCAGCTGATGCAGGATGGAGGACAGCAGAGCCGAAGGCAGGCGGCCTTCCCCAGGTCGTTGTCCTCCCACCGAGGTGCAGAATCTGCTGATGCCTTGCACTGTACTGGCAGAGCAGGAATCTGCAGTAAGTGGTTTGAAAACAATATTCCCAATCAGGGAAAGTGCTGCAGCCTGGCTTACTTTTCAAAACGCTTCAAAATCTGCTTCAAAGAAGTAAGTAGGAGAGTTGCACTTAGAAGAAGATTTCCATAATAACCTGCAATTGTGACTATTTTAGGCATTTTTGTTGCTTCAGTGGAGAAAGTTGGGCTCTTTTTTAGGTGAAATTACTACTACCCATACTGAAAAGCACACTTCTGCTGGGTTTTGTGTGCTTGTTTAGCTTGGGCTGTGCAGCCCACTCCTGCTCCAAGGGTCTGTCCTTCCTTATGCAAGCCATCTTGCTTCAGCCTTAGGACCATTTATACAAGTGTTGTTTTGAAAATAAGGTCTGCAGGAGTGTGCTATTTAATTGAGTGGGTCTTTTTATCATAATGAAATGTTCAGTGTCTGGGCATGAAGCCATCAGCCCTCAGAAAAATACAGCCAGTGCTGAATGCTGCGGTGTGATACAAGTTATGCAAGTCCATCACACTCCTCCTCTTTCTGCACTGGCTTCCCACAGAGGTGCAAGTCAGGCTTGAATTCTTCTGGGTTGCTCCACCACTTGGGCTAATACCTAGGGAAATGCCTTAGGAGGGGAGTGGGTTTGACAGTTGTATTCCTTGAGGTTCCTCAGACCTTTTACTCCCAAAGCCAAAGACCACCCAAGCTGAGGCTCTAAAATAACCTTGTACAGAAACCAGAGACCATCACATAGAGCTTGTCCTTTTTTCTTCTCTGCATTAGAAGTGCTTCTTTCTCACCTTGCTTCCCCTCCCAGACACAAGAGCCCAGGCAGGGAAAACAAAAGCCTTCCAAAAGCAATTTACTGTGCTTACATTCTCCACTTCAAAAGAGAAATTGAACCAGATGTGGCGTGTTTATCGCGTTGCTTAATACAAGTCCTGAAAGCCCTCAGGTACTCCAGTGATGAGGGCAGCAATAGAAACAGCTCAGAGAAGTCTTGCATATTTTTGAGCTGTGCAGCCTTGCAGACAAAAGATCCGTGGTCAGCCACAACAGGAGTGGCTCTTCAGATGCTGATGTCACTCCCACAGAGCTGATTCACACCCTGTTTGCTTGGGTACTTTTTATCATAAGAAAAATACTCATTGATAAAGGAACTAGATTGGCAAAAGCATGCTGGATGGCTCTCTGGGGGAGCTTGCTCCACAGGTGTCCCAAGTTTTGTGTACTTTGGCAGGGGTTGCTCCTGGTCTGAGGTGAGGAGCGTGCTGTGGGGATTTTGAGCATCAGCCTTGTGAAGATGTAAATACTGGAGCAGGTTACCCCTGTGCATGCCAAAAGTTTTCTACCTCAGAGGTTTATAAAAAAAAAAAAAAGGAAAGCACGTTAAGTGCCTGTACTCAGAAGATGCAGTGAATACAGTTCTGGAAACAGGCAATATTTTCTGAGATTAAACTGTTAACTCTTCAAACTGCATGAAATTTATCATCTGAAGGCTCTAAAGGCTACAAAACACTAAATTTCTCATACACATCAGAGGAAAAAAGTTGCATTTGGACAGTAAGATTCATGGGAAGACTTCATTGTTTTACAACAGCCCCTGTGTCCTGGGGAGGTGAAAAGGAGAGTGTTACAGGGCCACACAAACTTATAGAACATCTTTTTAGTTAAGAATGACTCATGGAGTTGTTCACTGTGTCCCTGAAATGCTAGCCCTGAGCTAAAACCCCCTGGTCACAGCACATCCCTGGCAGTAGCTGCTCCTCAGCTTGATGCCGTGCCAGGGGTGCTAACCTGGGCTCCACACCTCTGATAGAAAAAGGCAGTTTCCCAGCAGGGAAGAACATCAAGAAGCACTGGTCCGGGTCCGTGATTGCTTTGCCTTTTGTCTTCCCTGGTGCAAAATCAGCAGTTTTTGCAAATAAGATGTTTGGCAGCATCTTAGTGATTTCAGAGCTTGCATCCTGTTTGTAGACCTTGAAGGAGGCAGGGCAGCAGCACAGTTAGCAGCCACGTGTACCAAGTGATCAGGTGAGTCGTGTGCAAGGGTTGTGGCTCAGGATGGCAGTAAACACTGGTGGTCGTCTTCTCAGGCTCCATGTTGCTTCCCTGACATTTTAAGCCCAATCTCTTCATGTGAGGATTATCTGCCTCAGCATGGGTACAGGGGGTGGCAGAGTTCTAGAGAAAGCCAGACCTGAAATAGCAAGGGTTATTTCAGATCAGTCTTGCAGTGTATTATTAGTAGTGCTTTTAATAAGTTGTGTAAGAAAAAGCCTTTGTATTATGCCCTAACACACAGATGCCTCTATAAAGTGTCCTAGATCCCAGTGCGAGCAGGATTTTAGTGCTTTTCACACTGGAATTATATTCTTGCAAATCTCTGAGAGTTTTATACCCCTTGTCTTCCCTGCGTGTTGGCTGGATGCCTGCTCTCTGCAAAGCACAGAGGGTGAGGTGGCTCTGCACATCCCCGACACAACCCTTCCAGAAGCTGCGTTAGTAATGCTGCTGTTTGCACAGCCTGAGAACAAGGTTGCCGAGGGGTCTGGGAATAGCATGAAAAGTCCATCCACAATACCCCTGTCCTGGATATGTTTAAACAGTGACCTGTGCTTGTAGCAGTGCTCATGGGCTGTGCCAGTGATTCATCTTCTTACCATATTGCCTTTTTCTGACGTGAGCAGAACAAAAGAAAACAGAGAGACCCAAACAACAGCAAGGTACTACGTGCCCTGGGAATAAATACTATATATTTACCTGGACATATTTCAGCATGTAGTTAAGTCTCATTCTCCCCCGGCTCTCAGTGAAAATGAGGTGTACCTGTGTTGACCTCAGCTGAACCATTTGGGTTAAAAGCAGTAAATAATTGGTTGAGGGAGAATGTGGCCAACCTGCCTGGGTATTTTGGCATGCCCAAGAAGGGATGGAGGTGTGGGCTGCTCCTCTGACTCTAAATGGCTTCATTTTGAGGTTATATATCCCTGTTCTTCAGTCTAAGTGCAAAGGTCATGTAGTAGCTCAGAGCATGAGAAATGAGGATTGAGCTTACTGCTTCAGAAGGAGAAAAGTTCACTCTTTATTGCTGGATATTTTTTCCATGTTTTTTTCTTGAGCTTGTGACCCTCTCTTTCTGGGAGATGGGCACCAGGCAGCAAAGGGAAGGGTGGCTGGCGAGCAGGGATGCCCTCTTTCTCTTTGCAGAAGGGAGAAAATCTGGTCTTTTCATTCAGGAATCCCCTGCCTCAGGCCCTGGCTTTTGAAGCGATGCTCAGTGGCTTTGCACAGAGCAGGAGCGTGATAACAGCATTCTGTTGCAGGCAGTGTTTTGCTGCCACGGCTGGCTGGGAGATGCTGTGAACGCTTTCCTGTGGTAAAGTGAGAAAGGTCTTTTTGAGATGAGTCCAGAGGAGGCCACGAAGATGATCAGAGGGCTGCAGCACCTCTGCTATGAGAATAGGCTGAGAGAGTTAGGGTTGTTCAGCCTCAAGAAGAGAACGTTCCGGGCAGACTTTTAAGCAGCTTCCAGTACCTGATGGGGGTACAGGAAAGCTGAGGAGGAACTTTTTACAAGGACATGAAGTGATAGGACAAGGGGAATGGCTTTAAAGTGGAGGGGGGAAGATTTGGATTAGACATTAGGAAGAAATTCTTCATGATGAGAGCGGTGAGGCCCTGGCCCAGGTTGCCCAGGGAAGCTGTGGCTGCCCCATCCCTGGAGGTGTTCAAGGCCAGGTTGGATGGGCCTTGAGCAACCTGTCCAGTGAGTGGGGGGTGGAACTGGATGGGCTTTAAGGTCCCTTCCAACCCAAACCATTCTATGATTCTATTATAGTTTAGGAGGTAGATGGGAGGGGTTGCCTTTTTTTTTTCCTTCTCCTTCTTCTAGTTGACTTCAGCATGAAATATAAGCTGTCTTAATTACTCAGACTGATTGGCTTGCCTTTCCAGTTGCATGATTTCATTTCACAGCTGTGCAGATGCTTACAGCTTCTTTTCCTCAGGAAACGTCCAGGAGCCTTATGGATGTGTCAAAGTAGGTGACTGAGCCCTGGGTACAGCTAACTGCAGGCACTGTCACTTCTGAAATACGGCCCTGGTCCCTAGGGTGAGGGTCTGAGCAGGAGGTCAGCCTACCCTGAGGCAGCTGTTGAGGAACTGTCTTCCAGGAGACATCTTCAGCTTTGCTCTCTGCCAGCACAGTGCAGGTGCTCTGAGTTCAAGATGCTGCTAGGCTAAGAGGTGACAACGACAGGGACAGGAACTTCAGGGGAGTTGCTTTTAGCCCTTCTGTCTAGGGATGAAGGATACAAAGTGGGGTCCAAATCCACTACACGATATTTCTTCGTTTACAGCTATTTAACCTGTCTAGGAGCCAGTTTTCTGATGAGACTCTGCATGGCTTTGCGCCCAAAGGATTCTGCTGTTAGTTCAGTCTGACCTGCTCTTCAAATCCCCTTTGGTGCCTGTGACAGTATTTCCATAATGCTCCTGAGATTTATGTTATGACATTCCCATTTTTGAAAGTGGAGGATGTGGACAAGTCATTAAGCACAGCAAAAAATGCACTGAAAGGTTATTACCCAGGTGCAAGCATGTGAGCTATTGTGGGAAGTCTTCACGTAAGTGATTTAGTGGCCTTTTTAATTAGGAATTCAGAACCTCTTCTGATGTTTCCTCGTAGCTGCTCTGCAGGAATGGTTCATATGTGGCTCAGCTCCTGCCCTGGGCACCATGTGGAGACAAAAAATTTGCTTTAGATTAAGCAGCTGAGTTTTTCCCCAAAAGAAAGGCAAGACCCCGTAGGGATTCCCTTGCCCCAAGTGTCCCTCAGACAGCCGTGCTGCTGTGGTGCAGCCTCCTGGATAGCAGTGCTGTAGTCTGCTGGGACTGCAGGTGGTGATCCCAGATGTGGTCCTGCTCCTAAAGGTCTTGTATGCAGTCCCTTCCTCTCTCCTGTACTATAAATATTAATTAGAAATGATGTTGAAGAGTAATGGGGGCTTATTTCTGTAGACTTCCTTTTTATAATAGGGTTCTCTGATATCAAGTAAATGCAAGCTGTGGATGTGTTTTCTCTGACCTTTAAAGCAGACATAGCTTTGCTTCCACATGGATTCTCTGGTGTCTACTAAGCTCATGCACCTTCTCTTTCACAGATGAATGTCTCTCTTTTCTTGCCAGCTGTCTGATTTCTTGAGTGTTCCTATGCACTTAGGAATTATGTATTCCTGTGATAGCACATACATTCAAATGTAAGCATTCCAGAAGGTGCGATGATGCCCAAGGCAATTTTCATCGACACCCGTCTGCTTCATCGCTCCTATGCACGCAACCTTAAGATGGGTTAGTAAAGACCAAAAGGACATTGAAATGAGATTGAGACTCAGTAATCTGAAATAGCGCTAAATTAAGAGGAGGACTGCAAAACAGAAGTCCTGGAATACATTCAGTCTTCTTGTTTAATGTTCATGGTTGGTGTTTTAAAAAAAATTAAGCCATGCCTTAGTGCAAGTTCTGCACGTCTGGAGTGGAGTGTGGAGAGGTGCAGCAGTGTTTTCTTGAACCCCTTGCAGAGCAACGCTGATGTATGTCAGAGTGAAAAAGTCAGTGAAAGGCAGGACATGGCGCATAGGTATGTCTGGCCCAGCTCAGGGGGGTCTTTCCCACCTTTGCCAAAAGGTCTTGTGGACAATTCAAGCTAAGAGCATCTGCAGCAGCTCCCACTCCATGGCTTAGAGAAAGTGAGAAGGGGGATCCCAGCTGCTGCACAATCACTGTGACCAGACCTTAGTTAGCTGCAATTCTTTGCAGTTTTGTTTTCTTCTAGGATGATAAGATTTGATAGAAATGATTAACTGTCTGAATTAAGTAATCATTCTGTGAAATGAGCAGCTCTGTGCCTGGTTCAGTGGAGCATCTTTGGCCAAAGGAAACTTTGATTAGCATGTGCATGGCATTGTGGTCACCTTCTACCAGAATAGATAACAATCACAGACAGTAAATGCACACAGACTCATTCCATGAATGAAACTCTAACTCATGCTGTATTCAGAGCAGAAACACTGATAAAACACATACAGTAGGTAGTACTTGTAAAAGCAATTATTCTTTCAGCTTAGACCTCCCAGTAAAAGGTTGTTGGGCTTACATTTCCATTTCCTCCTGCTGTGCTTTTCTCCCCTAATTGCAATATCATAGTACTAAGTGAGAGCACAGGGCATTTGAAAAGCAGTTGTCATTTAAATCACACAAAATAATCACACTGCTTATTTTCCCCATTAATACCCCAAAGATTGTGGTGAATAGTGTTGCCATAAATTCTTGTCCGAGCCAGCCAGGGATGCTGCAGCGGAGCACAGACTGTGGTGAGGCAGGCGGGGCGGAGTGTTTGGTCCTGGGTGCAGGCATGGCAGAAGGACATCTCTGGGGTGGGAATGCCATCTCGTGGCCGTCAATAGCTATTATGTGATTAAATCCATCTCCAAGTCCTTCTTACAACTTCCCCACAACACTTTCCCTGTGCACCAGCTATGCTTAGGAAACAGAAATCAAGCTCTGCTTTTTCTGTATTGCAAAGATCATCCTTTTTTGGGTTCCTAAAGCTGTGCTGTCGCCCTCAGCAGCCCCTCTTGGCTGCGGTGCCCTGGCAGCCGAGTGACATGATGCTGGCATGGGAAGGGGGGCTGCTTGTGAGCCGCAAGCAGATCAAGAGCAAACCTTCACAGGCTTTGCTTTGCTGCAGTCTCCGTCAGCTTTACCCTATTCCTTCTGCACCTTACACACTCAGACGCAGATGTGATGCTCTCCGAGACGTATTTCTCTCAGCCGGCAGTCATAGTGTTGCCGTAGCCAGTTTGAGGACGTGGGAGTTACAGCTCCTGGAGGGAGAGATGGTGCCTTTCTTCAGCTGCCTGGTATTGCTGGCTGCATGATGTTGAGCAAGATGGTGTCTGCGTGCGCGATGCATCATGTCTGATTTGTGGGAACAAAAAATGGACAGTCCATGGAACACCAGAAGCTGGAAGAAATCTTTAGCTGCTGCCCCGTCCTCAAGGACATGCTGTCTCAGCTCACCTTTTGTGTAACACTGTAGTGCTTTCTGCTGTGTTGTTTTTGGGTAAATGAACATCCTTTTAGCAAGGAGAATTATTACTGATGATGTTTTTTTAGCAGACGGAGTATTATATGCTTGGCAGAAATTAGGACATCACAAGAAATGATGAATTCACTCAGAGTGCCTTTGGGTTTCCAGAGACACAGCCTCGCTGGGCATGTCGTAGCTCCAGGGAAGACAGGTCCAGCCGCTGCTGTCGGCCAGCACATGCAGGGATGCTGACTTGTCAGCCACCTGCGTAGTAGTTGCATCAGTGGAAGCAGGTTTTACTGTCATAAAGTCTGCACAGGAAAGTCTGGGAGGAATCAAAGCTGTTTGTGCTGTCACTCCCACTTCAACTCAGCTTCTTCTGAGGGGATGAGACTGAGAGGCTGTTCTGTCAGCAGGAAGGGAGAAGAAACAAATGTGAATAAAAACAGGCCGTATTGTCAATCTGTGTCTGATGACTTTGGTTATCCTGCTCTGAAGGTGAGTGAACACATCCAACTCTGACTGTGGGAGGAATCCCAAAGGAGACTCAGCAGCTCTTAGGAACCAAGCTGTGCTATGGATGCAAACTGTTCTCAATCCATTTCTACTGGCAGACTGGAAAGGTGCCTTTCTTAGCACCCAAATTGTATTTCCTAGCCCAAGACACTTTTGAATGAGCAGAATCATAGATGGTTCTCTGCATCTGTTTATCTCCTTTGAGATTTTCATCTCAGATCCTTTTTGTCTTCCTGCAGCAGCCACCTCCAACACCCCTCTTCAGCTATGGGAGGACAGGGGCATTTCTAGGGCAGGCTTCATTTCATCTGGTTGTTGCCTCTAAGGCAAATTAAGGCCTAACTCCTATGACTATTAATTAGACTTCTACTGATTACAACAGCAGAAGCCCAAAGTAGGTGACATGGGCACATACACATGGTAGTACAGTCCCCTAAATTTGTGCTTTTCCACAGCTGTGATCTGTCTCATGTCTCAGCGTCCTCTCCTGATAGCTAAAGATTAAATTGTTTTCTCAGAGCCATAGTTCCATTTGAAGCCCTGTGCGATCCGTGAGATCCAAACTCAGCCCCGCAAAACCCACCAAACCGATTAACTGACTTGCTCTTTTGCCAGTGGATGGCAGCTGCTTGTGGGAGGAGCTGACACCTCCTGTGCTTCATCCACAGTGTGATGCACTCACTGAACGCCGCAGAGCGAGCAGCATACAATTTCTTCTTTGTTTGGTGTCTTTACACCCTATTTTGTTTCTGACTACATAATTCTTCGTCTTTCAATAATGATATCTCTTAGAAGGTGTATCACCCAATAGGTTATATTTCTTAGCAGAGTTCATCTGACCTCAGTTGAGGTTTGTATTCCTGCTGCAATAAGCTGCAAACTAGTTTGTAGCTGTCCCAAACTAACTGTGGTTTATGGGCATTCCCCCACTGAGACCCAGTTGTGCATGAGCTGCACCTTACAGGTCTCCAGATGTGTGACCCAGCCTGTGGATTTTCTTGGAAAGCCTAAAAGAAAAGCCTGGATTCTTCTATTGCCTTTGGGTTTTTTCAAATCCCAAAGACACAAAGCACAAACCTATTATCTATTGCAATTACCCACAAGAGTTGCAAAAAATACATATTTTCCTGAAGGCTTCGGGTTGCCCTACTTCTTCTATTACTTCTGTGGGACCCCACTAGTGCAGATATGAGTGCCTTTCTCTGCCTTTCTCATGCCTTACCAATGCTGCTCCCGAGGAGGAATGAGCTGTCTCCTGTCCCAGAGTCTGCTTGTGAAAGGCGCAGTGCATGGGCAGCGTTGTCTCACTCATGTTGTTGTTAGAATTTCAGAAATACTGAAAATGAAACGAGCATTTTCATCCCAGTGGAATTAATTCCATCCCTGCATCAGGTTTTGCTGCGGAGCTGAGTAAGTCTATGTGTGCTCTATTATAATGAACTACAGCCTCAGAACATGAGCAAGGGAAGTTCAGAAAGGTCAACAATAACCATAATCTTGGTTGTTGACCTCTATTCCATGTTTTTTGAATGGCTGCTATAGGTAAAGCCTTAGAGAATAGAACAAAAAGCTTTTCTGCATGCTTCTTCACGCACAGTTTAACTGTTAAACACATTTAAAAACTGTTTATTTTCCTCCATGCTTATATCTCTAGAAATATGTAAAAAAGGAACACACCATAGCGTTACATTAGAGGAAAAGGTGTGCTACTCCATCAGCTGCTGAAGGTAGGTCAGCTCCATGCCTGGTGTGCTTCTTCTCTAAGTTTGGTTTTCCCAGTGCTCAAGCTTTGGGCATACGTGATTTGTGGCCTGAAATGTAAGACTGTTTTCTGGAAAGTTCTCTTCAGGGAGGGGAGGAGTGAGCTGAAGAAGGAAAACTATCATTTGCTAGACAGGATTTTAGGAAGAACTAAATCAAGTCGGTACACAGCATTTCAGTCTCCCAGCAATCAAGTGGGATTGGACCTGTCCATCCTCAGAGCCAGATCCAGCTCTCCGAGAGCAGGTGCTGTGGCTGTGCACTGTGATAAGCCAAGAAACCAGGGCTGGATTAAAAGCATCACAGCACACAAGGTGAAGCAGTGACCCAGCCAAAGGTGACTTTGCTTGACACATCCTTCCTCAAAAAGCAAGCACTGTCTGTCAGGCTGCTGTCTGTGCTGCCCTCTTGATGAGCTTTCCTTCAGCAGCTGGCTTGCTTTGGAGATCAAACTCAAATAAGCAGGAGGGACGTGGGAACATCAGTGCGAGTGCCAGGAAAGATGAGGGAAAGGTGAGGGGTGTGAAATGCACAGCCCTCTCCTGGCCACAACAGCAACATATGAAGGAGGCAGCCAGATCAGCTGGTTGTCACATTCTCTACAGGTCACATTCTGGCAGTGGAGGACAGCTAGTGAGGCTAAGCTGACCTTGCAGATTTTGTCCAGGACACATTCCCATGTATTAAAGCCCTCACTGCCTCTGTACGCAGGGCAAGGGGTGCTGGGAGCTGGTTTCGGTGACTGTGCCCCTGCAGGGGTGGAGGCAGCTGCGTGCCATGTTCTGCGTTCCTAAGGATGTCCCCCTGACCTGGCAGGGGACAGGCATTGCTGCTGATTTGCTTATGTTTTAAAAAAGATACTGAGCATGTGGCTCAATAAACTAGTGCAAATCTGACCAACATGCGTGAATATTGTTCTACGAGAGTTTTTATTTAAGTGATAAACTTGTGGGAACAAGGCAGCAGGGCAGCATCTCTTGCAGGGAAGTTCTGTGTCCCAGGATACTGCTGTGTGCATTGAGCATAATACACACCTGAAGTCATAGAATCATAGAATAACCAGGTTGGAAGAGACCCACCGGATCATCGAATGCAACCATTCCTATCAAACACTAAACCATGCCCCTTAGCACCTCGTCCACCCGTGCCTTAAACACCTCCAGGGAAGGTGACTCAACCACCTCTTTGGGCAGCCTGTGCCAGTGCCCAATGACCCTTTCTGTGGAAAATTTTTTCCCCTGGTGGAGCTTGAGGCCATTCCCTCTCGTCCTGTCCCCTGTCACTTGGGAGAAGAGGCCATCACCCTCCTCTCTGCAACCTCCTTTCAGGTAGTTGTAGAGAGCAATGAGGTTTCCCCTCAGCCTCCTCTTCTCCAGGCTAAACACCCCCAGCTCTCTCAGCCGTTCCTCATACAGCCTGTTCTCCAGCCCCCTCACCAACTTCGTTGCTCTTCTCTGGACTCGCTCCAGAGCCTCAACATCCTTCTTGTGGTGAGGGGCCCAGAACTGAACACAGGATTCGAGGAGCGGTCTCACCAGTGCCGAGTACAGAACCCACCAAGGTACAAGTTCTCCTTTAATACTCATGTTTACATGTATTTTCTGCTTTTTTCATGTTCTTGCATTCTATGCAAGCTGGCAGGCAGACCCGTTTCAATAAATATATCTGGAGAGGGAGAAAAGGTGTCCTCTGGCAGTTTTGAAGGCCTTGAAAACTGCTCATAGATCACGTTTAAATGTCAACTCTGTTGAAAGCACATCACTCTCCAGCTGCTCCCGTGTTAGCCTGCTGACAGGCCGAACTGGCTAGCAAGGTTGAGTCATGGCCCAGCAATACAACGCAGTTGTGCTTCTTCATTATTTATAGAGATCACAGGCATTGATATTCTGGCCAGGTCAAGTTACAAGAGTAATGATGGAAGAAGGGTTACTATTTCAAATTAGGCAGGGGCTAAGTAAACTTGCTGGACACCGTGATACATGAATGAAAAAATTTAATGCGCTTTCCTGGGTAGTAACATGTGTGTTCACTTTCGGGAGGGTTGTGAGGACTAAAGTTTCACTTAGAGGAACTTAAGAAGAGGTGAATAGAACTGATTAAGTTCGATGTCTCTCAGGGACAGCTGAGAAAGCTGTTGATTAGGCCACATAAGTGGAATATCTTGGAGAAAAGCAGCTGGCAGTGAGGGCCCTCAGTGGTCTTACTTTTTTTCTCCGTAAGTTGCAAAAGGCTGAGTAGCATCAGCCTGAAGGTTTGTCGAAGATCGCTAACATGTTTCTTGAAACAGCTGAGAGCAGCTTGGTCTGAGCAGTCTGGCACCTGTGTCACAATAGCGTTGCCTTTCCCTCCATTTGTCAGTCAGGACAGTGCCTGTAAGAACTCCCAAATGCTTCTGGAATCGGACAGGTAAGCCCATCTTTCAGGTGCCCCATACTGGACAAGCCCATGGAAGCAGTGAGAAACAAGGCTGACCTTCCTCCCTTGCTGTTCAGTTGTATCCTCTGGATAAGTGTTGTTTTACATGTCATTTAGAAAAAAAATCTTACCACTTTAGGCTGTTTGGTTAGTAATTGATGGTACCTCTAGGTGCTTGTAAAATGTAAAACAAGGACCAGCATTTGACAAGTTAGTGCCTGAGGCATATCTCATCCTCCAGCTCTTTGCAGCTGGAAGAGTTTAGCTATTCATCCTAAGTTTGATGCCTAACTAGAAAATCTGGAGATGCCTGTAGATCCTAGTGGATCTAGTGTCACTGGAACAGCACAGATGCCCTAAATAGGGTGATAGTTCTAGCAAAGTCCTTATGTGTGGCTGCGCTTCTTGGCCAGCTCCAGGCTTTGGAATACACTAGGCAATAAGAAATACTGGGCTGAGGGTTTCAGGTGGGGTTCAGACAGCAGATAAGGCCCTAACTGAGAAAGCGCTGTTGGGATTTTTCTACTTGTGCACTTTCCTGTGGTGTGCATGTGGATAAGCATATCTATCTCCCTGTGGCCAGAATGACATCGTTTGTCCTCATTTACAGATGTATGATTGCTTTGAGCTGTCAGCATGAGCTCTGTGATACGGGGACAAGATAGTGTGACTGCTTCATGGGAAGATTTGTCCAGAATGAGTCCTGAAGTGCTTTCCCAACAAATAAACTCCTGCAGTGATAACCTGCTTAATTATGAAATGTGGAAATGAAGCCATTACATCCTTAGTCCCTCAGAAGATCCTAATACCTAACTACTGTCCAGAGCTAATTTACTGAACAATAATTTAATACACAGCACAGATAAACTGCCTACTTAGATTGAATACAAATGATGTTTCAGTGACATGAATTATGGCCTTATGCTGAGCATCACTATGGCAACTAATGACATCACCACAGGCTTCAACCTGCACAAAACCCAGCTCTGAGGGTCTCTGTTTGTAGGCACGAATCTTTTCAGGTCTTTTAGGGATATGAATATGTAAGCACCACGGTGTTGTCAAGGGTTTGCTATGTATGTTTACTGTCATTTGAAACATTTATTCCCTTTGTCGTGAATGTTGTTCTCATGAAGGAAACCTAATGAAAATTACTGTTTGTATTTGGTTAGTAACATTTGTTGATAACATATGGTCTGGGAATGCTTCAGCAAATAAGAGCTTTTTAATAGTAAACAGAGATATGAGTTCTATAAAGCAGATGCTGTCAAAATACACAGTGTAAGGTTGGCTATTTTCTTACTTTTTCCTCTTATACCCAAAGCAAAATTATCTTCCTGCTGGTGTCAGCACAGGGGTTTTTTTTGAGAGAAAACACAACCTGTGACCTAAGCTTCACTTAGAAAATGGGGTTGTTTCTTGGTTCTTATGTTTAAAATGTTTATTAGGTAGCTGATGGATTACACATGAAAAAGATGTAATATTGGGGATCTGACTGGACCTGTAGTGCTGTTGATAATTTATGCCAAACCTCTGCTCCCTGGCACTGGTGACAGTTTGATGCATCGTCATAAAAGGTGAAACATGTGGAACAGTGACACCAGGAGAGCAAACTTCCCAGCAAAGCTAACGAAAAAACTGAATTTGTTAATCAGCTCTACGCTGAACATGCTCATCTGCTCAGCTTGGTTGGACAAAATTTGCTCAGAGGAGAGCAAAGCATAGAACCATACTCCTTGCACACAGGAAGGAGTACATTACTTTTTCCTGATAACTTTCCAAATGCAAAAGCTGCTGTTTGGTGTTTATGTTTGAATATCATGTAGTCACCAGACCACATGTCCTCTGAGCTTTTTCCCAGTCATTTCAAGGGAACTGCCCTTCTTCAGCATAGAATCTAGTTTGAGGACAGTGTAAAGCAAGGAAGTTTCATTAATAGCGTGAGGGTGAATAGAAGGGGTTAGTCAGATGGGGAATAATCTCTCATCTGGTTTACAGTATTCTAGGTTGCAGAGCGTATTCCTTCACATCACTTGGAGGTGTTGCTCGTGCCATGCTTTTGGTTTCTTCTAGTTTACAAGAAACATCTTGTCTGTGATTATTCTTCAAGCTTGCTTGTACACTTTGTGTGAGTTTTGAAGTGTGATGAATTTTCAGGATCTCTGGGAACAACATGGACATCTAATTCACAATGAATTATTTAAAAAAAAATGACAAAGAAAAAGAACAAAACCCCCCTGGTTCTTATATTCTATTTTCACGATGGGCCTCTGCATCGTCGGCTGTTCAGGAGGATCCTCCTTACAATGTGCACTCTTCCCCAGCCCTCCCTCTGCCTTTCTTTTTTGGCTGAGCTGCTCTCTGCTGACAAGGGCAAGTGCAGTTTTAGGAGTGCTTTGCTTAGCTCTGTCTGGAAGTTTCTGTCTGGCTTTATTCTAATAAGTTTCTAGCTTTCTAAGCTGTAGGAGCAAAGCTTTAAACAGAGCTGTGAGGTCTCAAACATAAAAGCATCATGACTTTTTACCTCTTAGTGTAGAAGATATTCTCTTCTCTGCTAGTTTCAAAGTTATTTAAAGCTTACAAATAGGCATTAGTTCAAGTTGCACTTCATTTTTGTTCCATAACCCTCTTCAGTCTGTGCTTGTTTGTCAGAGGGTAACCTTAGCACAGGTGAGTAATTTGACATGCTGTGTAGTGTCACTGCTTGCTGGAGGCTCTTTGTGAGCCTTTTTGAAAAGCCATGGTCCTTAAAATGTTAAACAGACTTGGTGTTTCACAGATATTTTTTTCCCTACAACCTCTCTAAATCAAAGCTGACTGCTCTGTATAAAGTCTGGATACCTTTAAGAGAACCCCATGAAGATGCTCACCAGCACATCTCAGGTGAGCCCTAAGAGATGTCACTAGGCAGCAACTCCAGCTCGGGGATGACTTGTGGAGTACAAATAGAGGACAGAGGTCTTGGTCCATCATGTAGTTGGAGAGGTGGCCACTTCCTGGGCTTTCTTCAGAGAAAGTGAACCTCACTATCAAGCTGGGAAGGAGAAATTAATTAGCAAGGAGAAGAGTAGAGGCATGAGCAATTACAGATGTCCGAGGTACAGATGTCCCCAGTCCTCAACTTCTGTTGTGACTATACAGGCTGTCGCTTCAGGAGACATAGTGTCCTTCTAAATAAAAAAACTCTTAAATTTGGTATCATGCTGCTCTCTTTTTTCCCCAAAGAACCATTATATTTTTTCCAAACATCTGTCCCACATTTCCCTGGGAAGATAATTAATGCCTCTATCACTCAGATAGCCCAGCCACTTCATTGTGTGCCAGGCAGGACATTTTTGGTTAACCATTATGGTGCTGCTGACCTGCTGGTGAGCTGAACATCTCTCTGTCCTTATTTCCACAGCTGGGGCACCCAAGGAGACTTCACGACAACACACGCACTTCCTGCAGTGAAAGTGAAGCTGTTCACGGAGAGCACAGGTGTGCTGGCTCTAGAGGACAAAGAGCTTGGGAGGGTAAGAAGATTTTGAGTTTAATCATGTTTCCTTCTGGCCCTGCTTTTCTAGAGAAATCTCTCCTGTACGGAAATATCTTTGGAGCACAACATGCTCTGCTTTTTTGCCAAGCTTCAGGAGAGGGGGAAAAAAAACAAGCTCTCCACTGCTGGAAAGGAGTGTATCTCGCATGCTGTCTTTGTTGTGAGTTTTTAATGGCAGCATTTCAGCTGGCTGTGCCTGCACTCAGCAAAAGCAGAGGATCTTGTATGCGATATTGGCAGTCCGGAAAGCCTTAGAAGTTGCTTACGGAAATGGACATTCCTGAGGCAGAAAAGGGGATTATGCTGAAGCAAAAAGAGGGGATTTAAGTTTGGCAAGAGAATGTTAAGCTGCTCTCCTATCTGCTGAGCAGCCGGTGCACAGTTTGAGCATTTGAAAGCACTGACTGCGGCACTCACTGCAAAGGGCTTGAAATCTTGGCTCCCTGAGGATTGTGGCTGAATCAGTGGATTCAGTGGGGTTGGACTGGGAAGTGAAACGTACAGGTTCATTTTCCCCACCAATGCTGTTTATAGCAAGAGGCTGAGGTTCCCTGGCTACTGGCCACAGAGCCAACCTTCCCACCCCATCTCACCAGCACCCTGGAACTGGTGGCCCTCCCTTACTGCAGCCCACAGCTCCAGAATATCTGTGGGCAGCACTTTTATGTGGCTTTGGGAGTCTCCATGTTTTTTTTGCAGCAGTGTGATTTGTGTTGGCTCCAGGCATAACTGGCAGCAAACTCCCATGCATCCCTCCCTCAGTTCTTCAAGGGTGTGAGGTCTGAATGAGGAAGACCCTATGAAAACGTGTTCACAGGAAGAGAGCCTGCACCTTACACATGGGCTTAGCACCTCCTGTATCATAGCTCAGCATGGCCCAGGAGCAGCCTGGGCTCTGTCTGCACATCTCTGCAATGCACCTCACTCTCTGCCTTGTCTACATGGCTATGGCCAAGAAAGCCATAGCTAAGAAAGCCGCTGATCTTATGGCAAGCCTGAGTGTGGTATTTCCAGTTACGGACTAACCTGTTGAGGTCATAGAATCATAGAATGTCCCAAGTTGGAAGGGGACCACCAGGATCATTGAGTCCAACTCCTGTCTCTGCACAGGACAGCCCCAAGATTCATGCCGTGTGTCTGAGGGGATTATCCAAATATTTCCTGAATATTGTCAGGCTTGGCACTGTGACTGCTTACCTGGGGAGCTGTTCCAGTGCTTGTTTCTCCTCATAACTCCATGCTTGTTCCTCCATGGCTGCTTGGGCCTTGACACAGGAAAGTCTATATCCATTATCAACGTGGGTTTGTATTTGTCCTATTCACATAAGTGCCAAACATTTTACCAGATCCCAGTGAGCTGCTGATCTAATTTATGTCTTGTGGTGATGCGTGCCGTGTGTGATTTTTGTCTCATATAATTCATATTCATTTTAGTGATTCGGGTTTTCATGTTCATGTAACATCCTTTGTTCTTGCACTCGAGAGACAGAAAAGCAAAGCCACCTCTTCTTTTCTCTTCTCAAAGAGTCACAGCCCCTTTGGACCTTTCTCATCTACGCCTTGATCCTTCCTTTCTCCCTGGCCTGCTCCTTTTTTAACAAAGTAGGTGACCCCACCAGGCTGCAGTACTCCAACCAAAGACCTATGGCTGCTTTGCCGCACGACATCATAATATTTTCAGGATTATTTTCAAAAACTCGTTCTTCAAACAGCCCAGCATCCTGCCATTATGTGCTGCAGCATGCTGAGCAGAGCTTTTCACCCCGCCAGCCGTAGTGCCATTCAGGGCTTTTTCCACTGAGTGCTTACACTCGGTGTAGACCCACTTGCTTTGTGAGTCTTGTTTCCATTGGCAGCCATGAACGATGCTGACTTTGCTGGTCCAGGGAAGCAATTAGCTGTGTATGTTGTTCTGAGAAAGACATCAGACCCCAAAGCAACCCTTCTTGCCCTGAAATGCTGATGAGCCAGCCTTGCCAATGCACTTTTTGTCCAGCGGGAAGCCATCCCCCTGCTCTGAGCTTCTGTGGGCCCAAGGACGCGGGCCAGCAGCTGCGATCATGGGGAGCCAGGCGGTGATTTCCCCTGGCCCGTGGCCACCAGCGCTTTCAGTCAGCCGAACTTCAAAGGGATGCTTAGTGTGCCCAGAGTGGCAGAGAGATGACGCGTGTCTGCTCAGGCCACATCGAGATTTCTTCTTTAATGAAACAATGAAACCGGGAGCGTGCTATGCCCGTGGTTTAGCTGTTGGAGTGGGCACAAACCTGTCTGCACAGAGAGAGGAGGAAAGCAGGTTTTATACACAAAAACATCCGTGCTCAGCCGCCCTTTGAGAAGCAGCTTTTGTGCTCTGCCAGGCATGGACAATGCCCACTTTCTATTGCGAGTGTTAAATTGGCAACTGGCCGGCGCTCCTCGCTTTGCCACTTTTATCGAACAGAGAGCTGGAAAATGCTCCCAAGCCCTCAACTGCTGGATGGGCAGCCGAAGGCATGGGAATACATCCTGGCCCTATTGAAGCTGGTGGCAAGACTCCCATGGATTTCAACCATGCCAGGATTTCATCTGCTGAGAGCAAGGAGGGGAAGAACCATGAATTACAACAACGCTGAGCACAGGGTATGCACCTTTTGATGAAAGAGAGTTAGAAATCAAAGTAGAGAGCGTCCGGAACACCTTTAGGGGATGCTGTCTCACTAAGAGATGTGGTTCAGTGCAAGTCTGTGTGCTTGCCTGACCTGCCTTGCCATGGGGGTCTTTGGATGATGGTCAGAGTTTGGGTGCCTCTGTGTGGAGGACTCATTTCTCATCTTCAGAATTTGCTTAATGTGGTGCAGTAGACACTGGTGTGCTAAGGTATCTATGGAACTACCAACAGCTTCACATTCCTGCCAGAGAAAGCATTAGTCCAATTCAATAAAAGAAGTCATAAGTCGTGGTAGATTTTGTCTGCTGTTGTAGCACACTCAGACACATGAGCCTACCTAAACATTGCCTACTGCATCCAATCTTAGTACTAAGCAAAAAATCAAGCCAGGTTCCCACACCACGATGAACTGTTTCAGGTAGAGCTTTCTGAGCCCTCGAAACAGCTCACCTCACGTGGGAAATGTTGGGAAAGCTGGAGGTCAACCAAATTGTATAAGTCTGAAAGTGGGCGATTGCAGTGGTCTGCCTCAGAAAAAGACTTGTTGCTGCTTTGCTAATTACATTAATCTGCCATCATTTCTAAACTGATTTACCTTCAAGCTCGTTTAATCATTCCTTAAATGATGGGAATTGATAATGCAGTTCTGTTCTGCACAACCTCGCAAGCAGTGGCACGGTAGGTAGAGGAGCCAAAGTATGTGTGAGCTAATCTCAAAATAATAAGCTGTATTTCAAAAAAGCAATAAAAAGCCATCCTTGCTGATGTGAATAGAAATTTCCAGACTGACTTTTAGGGGAAAAGTAGCTCATCTGATGTGGTTTTGTTCCGCATTAAAATCCATTTTGTGAATACATTTTCCCTTTAACGCTGTTGATTTTGACACTTCCAGGTTGTTCTTCACCCAACTCCCAACAGTCCAAAGCAATCAGAGTGGCACAAAATGACTGTTTCCAAAAACTGCCCAGATCAAGACCTGAAGATCAAGCTTGCTGTGCGAATGGATAAGCCTCAAAACATGAAGCACTCTGGGTAAACGCTTGTCTCAATCTCAACTCAATTTGTTTTGAATGTGCATTGGAAAATTTATCTTTTTTTAAATTCTGTGAGCAACTCTTTTTCTCAAGTTGTCAAAAGAAAGATAAATATAAAAATGGCATTAGTTCAGTCATTTATAATGCACTTTTCCATATTCTTAGCATAGTCATTTTAATGCATATCAACCAAACAGTTTAAATTTTAAGCAGTATTCCTCAGGAAATTGCTAGATTATTATTTTCCTAAAAGGAAATATTAGGTGAACTGCCTGACACTTACTGAGAATGGCATACTTTCCGAAGTTATTCTGTGTCTCCCTGTATTGATGTCTCAGAACCAAAAGCACAGAGCACCTTCTGCTTGAAATAAACTCCAGTGTGATCATCATTATTGATGCAGAGTTACACAGCACAATTAAATAGCAGTTCTCTGGAGTCAGACAGATAATCTGGAAGGTCAAGAGGGAAACCTCTCCCCTCATAAGTGTCAGAGGCTCTGGGGCTGGGGTGATCCCTGGCTGCCGCTTCTTGCTTCCACCTTCATGCTGGGTAATTATGAGTTTAATTATCCTTGGGAAGATCTAGTTAATGCCATTGACAAGGCTTTCCTCCATTTGCCCCTCAGAGCTGAGGACGTGTTTAAAAAAAATAGAAACTGTCCAGGAAAGTCAATGTTGTGTTTAACTCTTTCTCTGGTGCATTTTTGGTGCTATAAAAGTGACTTTGTTTCATTTTTATTTTTATACTATTTTGTTAGATTCAATCCTTGTTCGATGGTTTGGATCATTCCTGTTTTTTTAATTCCTTCTCCTCCTCCCCCATCTTCTCTGCTAGTCAGATCAGAGCCAATAAACACATGACCTGTAATTTCTCCGCCACGATCACAGCCACCAAAAGCAAAAGGGGACAGCTCACCTCTCAACTTTGTTTTCTTCACCACAGATGATAGCAACAGGGCTGAGCAGTCCTGGCTTTTCTCAGGCTTTCTTCAACTAACATTTGATTTACAGGATGTTGCTTAAACTAGGTAGTTCATCACACTAGCTTGCCATCAGAACTGAGGTTTTCTTTCTGTTGATGTTAGCGGTAACAGCAAAAACGACAATTATTTCCCTGTTCTTGTACTAGCCAAAGACTCTGTGCCTACATTGGCGTGACTTGGAGTTCTGTGACACTCACCAAAAGTATGTTGGATCTCTTCTGGCATAGGGAACCACTAGCATAACCAAAAAGGATTTTTTTTTCTATTTATTGAGCCAGAACTAAAGTAATTATAATGATACATGAAACATATTCACGCTGAATTATGTCCTTGTGTTTATTACCAGTCTGGTGCTGCCACTATTTTTGCCAGTGTTTGTATTACGGTGTCACAGTAGCCACTTCGTCACAGAGATTAAATGCTAACTTTGACATGAATTTTAGAAGCTAATTCTTCTTTTTCAGCAAACAGTAAATTCAATCCTCCTTAGAAATTATTCGATTTCCTTGAATATCTGTAGCCAAGTGATTTCTAGGAATTCATCTTAAGCTGTTCAGTGAAGTGCCCTGGTTTAGTCAGTCCGAGGATACTGGGATGCTGGGTGCTGATTTCAATGTAGTAAGTATCCCTGTTTGACAGCTCCCCTCAGCCAAATGGTTTTGTGAAGGCTTAAAGCAACATTTGGAGTTTCTCTCCCTTAATTCTTCCATTGCAAATGTATTCATCACCCATCTGACCATGTCATAGCTATTCACTGGCATTAAAGGGCTTCTAAATTCTGAGCGAGTTGTAGAAGACAAAGAGGAAGAGAGAATTAATGCTGTGTAACATTAAGACTCTGGAAGCTTTTTGTGTCCCTTTCTTTACAGGTTATTTGTTCGGGCTAGAAATAAACACATTCATGAATGCTGCTGAGCTTGAGTTTTGTAATTACTCCTGCTTGTGCATTAACTTCAGTTTCTAGGTGTAAAGAAAACTCACTGAAAAGCAAGAGGAGAGCTGATAGTCACTTTTGTACTAAATTCACCTATTCTTTTATCCTAGGTATTTATGGGCCATTGGTAAAAACGTTTGGAAGAGGTGGAAGAAACGATTCTTTGTCCTGGTCCAGGTAACAGATGTAACTAGAAGCGATCTTAAATCACAACATGAAATGTATAAGTCTTTCCTCTGGCCATTCTCAGTGCTATGTAGTGGATGCTGAGCTGTGGTTCTGCATAGGGTGTCTGTTAAGTCATGGATTTTTTTCTAAACGTGTACATCTTCTCAAGGAGATCCCAGTCGCAGACCTCTAGCCATGAGTTTCCTGATGCACATGAATATTTGGTGAAATGGAGAACCAATTTTAGTGAGGAATTAATGAGATGAGGAGGAAGCTCTTTCTGTCTTGGCTGGAGGGACTTGCGTGCAAGCACTTCCTTTTGAGCCTTCAGGTAAAATCCGAAGTCCATTGAAATCTACAGAAGTTTCATCACTGCCTACATCAGAGTCTGCATATCGTTCTTGACGTTTGTCTTGCCTTTACATTCATTACTGCTTCTCATTGTCTACAGCTCTCATCAATCATTTTGTGATGTCTTTCTTACTTTCTCCCTTTTTTCCGTTTTTCACTTTCTGCCGTCCCAGTTCCCATAGAGCTGTATATTTGACCACAGTTAAGAAGAGGGATCTGGTCAGTCCTTGGTCTGTTAGATCTCCCCTGCCCTTCCCAAGAGCAGCTAAAACCAGAAGTGTGGGGCCCCAGTTTGAGCAGCTCCATCTTCACACCAACCTGATAAAGCCACAGAGTCCTCTTGGGTCCCTCACTGCTCTCTGAGTTCCCCAGGGTGTATTGTCTCCAAGTATGAGAAATAAAGTCTTTGTGCAGGGTCGTGTGGTGAAAGCAGCACAGAGATGCTCTGATGGAATAACATGGGATACAGCTGAGATCCTGTGCCATCACAGATCCAAAGTAATCAATAGTTAGATTTAGGTAAATGTGATGTGTTTTGGATCCATGTAATCCATTCCCAGAGGTGTCTGATTTGCAAATGCACCCTCTGTACAGGGCCTGTCCAGGTCCCTGGTGAGGCGGGGTGCTTGGCACCTCGCAGGGGAACTGGCATCTTGCAGAGCTAGACCACTGGAGGTACATCCCAAACTCTCCTGGGTGAGGAGCAGCAGAGGCTGTAATGAAAGAAAGGCCTTATGGGAATATTATTCAGTGACCCTATTCTTGGGCAGGGATTGCTTTTCTCTGTGTTTTTTCCTTTGATATGTCCTGAAATTAATTTAAAAGTGCTGTGGCAGTCTCTGATCATCTGTAGAGCAACTAGTGCTGCTTTTCCCTGAGAGCTGGTTCATCCTTATTAGACCAAGTTCTCAGTCCCCTTTGCCCTGTGCACAGGGATTCTCTAAAGCAGAAAATCCTCTTTCCTAAAATAGCTTCTCCCATAAATAAATCTGTCGATACTCTTGTGTGCTAGAGTTTGCAGGTTTGGACATGGATTCCTATGCCTCTCTTAAGGAGCCTTTCTTCTGGCTTTTCTATGTGGTTGCAGTCAATTCTCTAGTTTTCAGTTGATGTATATTCTTTAGCTTGCTGTGGAATTGAAGCCCTCGGAGTTAGTCCATGTTTTCTCATGTTACTAGGTCTGTATTCGTCAGTTGGCATATAAGAGCAGAATTTGGCCAGAAAAGCAATTCATTTGAATAAGATGAGCAGACTTTTGCCCCCAGAGAGTCTCTGTAGCCCACCTCAGAAATTCCAGCTGCCACTGCAGCTTCTCTGTTATGTTACCGTTTGCTCAACATTTGGTGCAATGTAAAGTGTTCTGCCGTACATCAAATATAAACAAGAAACACTCTCTATGCAGTCCCTCAGATGTAGTTTGAGCATATTGAACATGTCAGCAGGCAATAAAGATGGAATAAAAATACTTTGCTGTCCGTATGTTTGTCATTTGCTTTTCATGCAATGCAAAGGATGGGTGCTGATATGAACAGGGATTGGCAGCAAAGGTGTTGAAGTCCAGGATGCTCTGAACTCTGCTAAACTGCAGACAGAGAGTATAACCCTGGCAGGAAGGTGAGCTGGCTCGGTTACACAAAGAAGGGACATGGAGCAGTCCCTGTTTCAGGAGTTCACTCGTTCGCACTAGACCCCTGCTTGCACCAGAGCCAAGAGGTGGAGTCCAAAGCATGAAGTCCATTTGGGAGATAGTGCTCTGGTCAGTTAATGACACTGCCAAGAGGGCAAGACTGCAAGTTTGGATGAATAACTGAAAGTTTCCATTCTGATCCCTTATCTCTCTCCCTTACCTGTAGTGTCTTCTATTGCAGCTCGGTCTCCTGTCTCATCCCTTGTAAAGTAACTTCCCCCTCCTTGTCCTGTGCCCTCTCCTGCCTCTCCTTCCCCATTTCAGATGGACACGGCCTCAGTTTCTTCAATGTTGTTGGATGGTACCGCTCGCCTTCTGGTACCAGTGGTTAAGAAATTCATGGTAATAGATACTCAAACTCTTCATAACCATTTAAACAAGGCACAAAGGTGCCAAACTGTGTGGGCGACACCAAGGAGGAAGGTGTTTATGGCAGTTTGTCTCTTGTGTCAGTGACGCCTCGCCAGTATGAACAGAGTATGTAGAAAAAGGAGCTCTGCAGGAAGCATTTTGGCTTGTGTACGCCCTGGAGAGAAGGGGAAAGGAGCAATAACTGCCTTGTAATTTGGGTGGAATAATCCCTCACACCTTCTGTGTCTGTATATCTGCGAGGGTTGCACAGGGGAGGAGATGGTTTGTTTGGGTGTAGTGGATGAGAGCAGTTCCTTTGTGCTGTTTCTAGAACTGGGCCTTGTCTCTGCAGCACATTACATTGCTGGGTGGACTTGGTTCAGCCCCTTGGGGAAGGTTTACAACATGGTGCTCCTGGCAGAGCTGGTGTGTGTGCTCCTCCGGCATGCACCCATGAGTTGAGAGGGGATAGTTTTCTCTTTAGAATGAATCGCAGAGCACTCTGCATGCTGCCCACCCTTCTCGTAGACACCCTTTGAGATGAGCAGCAGAAGAGCAGAATACTGATTAGATGTAAATTACATGGCAGAGACTCGTTACTTGCCTAATTTTAAATCCTGAGATATGCAGTGTGAAAGTGATGGCAGAATATGGCCCTGAGCTTGGATGGAAATGGTCTGCAGCATCACAAGTGAGGAAAACGCTTCGTAAAGGCAACAGTAATGCCAGTGGCAGTGGTAAACGAAAGCAATGGAGCAGTTCAGGGCAAAGTTCTCCGTGCCTGGTTAGGAGAGAAAATGTACATGTTATAAGGGTTTCTTAGGTTGCTATATTAGCTGCCTGAGCACAGCATATGAATTTCAGCCAGTTTGCCAGTTAGACCCTCAGTCGTGTAAAAGCTGGGATTTTTGATAGCTGGCAGAGCTTGTATTCATTCTTTGCAAGGTCTAATGTGCTGTACTGGCAACAACACTACGGTTGGTTCTGGTGGGTTTGCTGGCTTTGTGGTAGGAAATTTCTCATAATGATTCTTAAGGACAAGTGAATTAATTACATTGAGATTTCAGACTGAATCTGTTCTTCTCTTGTCATAACCCCATTTCTGTGCTCTGGCAGCATATGGGAAGTAACACTCCATGGTACCTGGATGACATGTCTGCTGAGTAGCTTGAAGCAGTTTTCAACTGATTGTGTCTGATGGTGTTTGCAGAACATAGCTGGAACCAGATCAACTCTCTGCAGATTAAAACCAGTTGCAGTGTCTACGCCTGGATCTATTGTTCTAGTGACAGACTCCCTGAACTCATTATAATCTAGACTAACAGTGACAGTTCCTGCTTTCAGCAAAACTCAGCTGACTTGGGATAAAATGAAATGAAGTAAGTGTTTGGTAACCCAAATAACCAACAGAATTTGAAAATAATTCAGTGAAATTGCAGTGTACTACACCAGCAGTCCTGGACTGTGGTCCTCAAGTCAAGGTAAATGACCCGTAGCTGATCCCCGTAATCATATTAAATCATGTTTTCAGTTAGACCCTCGCTGAGAACTGGGCATAGGCAGTGATTCTTGAGAAACTTTGAGTGTTGATGATAAATACAAGGGGGGTTGGATCTGCTCTTTAAATAGATGCCACAGCCAGGCAGGTCCTGCACTCCCATCTGTACTGACACGGGATGGCTTGCCATCATGCAGCCCTGCCCGAAGAGAGCACGCACACACCTCCTGCTTGAAGGAAGAAGTTAGAAAAACTTCTATGTGCAATTGTTTAGGGCTGGATGGACATGCTGAGATGTGAAAAATGTTGTTTTCGTATTTATTTCTTTAAGCTAGATCATTCCTCTGCTCATTTGTGTCAGGAAAGGGCTTGGGAGGCAACATACAGCTGCAACCAGAGGACGAGAGTCTCCCATCAAAGTGGAAAGCTGTATTACAGCTGGCAGTATCTTAGCACAGTTTCTC